>NC_140585.1:515805679-516183179 GCF_964204655.1 Triturus cristatus | reverse complement strand
CTCAAACATAATTCTAGGTATTAGGTGGTTAGCCGAGCACTTTTGTTTTGGTCGCGTAAGTAGAAATGTACACTTTTAAAATGCAGTAACAGAATTTGGAGTCTCCATTGCCTGGCCATTCCATGGTAGGCAAGTTTCACTCAATTTAATTCTCATTTCGACAACCATTTTTCAAGCGAACAAAGGGCAGTTTATTGGTTAACCTTACATTGTCCATTATAGCAACACACGGAGAATCACTCAGACCAAGCAGTGGCACAACAAGTGTGGTTTCAGCCCGCTAAATACCACCAACCTTGATGTTTCTTCCTTGTCACTTTTTTCCCTAAATAAGACAGTTAGCATTTGCAAATGTTGGAATCCTCATTTTTCTGTCCTTTAGGCCGGGGAAAGGCCATTTAAGGATTAACATCGGCAAGAAGACCATAAATATAAGAATCACTATCTTTTATATAAAAAAAAATATATATTTATTTGATTTTCATCACATCCATATAGGTTGCAGTTGGAAAAGATAAATGATACAGTATCATCATGTGACTTAATCCCTGAAATTAGTACATACAATGGGTTTCACGATATTAGCGTTCCCAGTGTTCGAGAGTGTTGTGCTACCAATAAGCGCTGCAGCTCTTGGTGCTTTGTTATGAGGTCTACCATGTTTATGTCGTAAACCCTAGACTGTGTCCTTGTAGTGAGTGGACATGTGGTGGTGCACTATTAGTGGGGAACTGCATGGGGGGGGAAATGTAGTACTAGTGGTGATTTGTTTGAATTCGGGGAGGAGCATCGCCCACTACATGGAGATGGGTTGTTTGCATATTTCCCTAGCCTCTTCATATTGGAGAGTGTCTTCTTCGGAGGTTCCCCACTTATTGACTGCTCCTATCCAGGCCGCTAGCGGGATGTCTGCTGGTGCCTGCCAATGCATAGTGATCCCACGCTTTGCCAGGAGGAGAGTTCGGTATGCAAATCTCTTCTGAACTTTATGGTGTTTATGGTGCCGGTTTATACATGGAGTGCAGGCATCCCATGTGTTTATATTTGTGAGTCCTCTTGTTTTGCGTATCGTGCTATGGATGGTGCCCCAATATGATTGTAGAGTTGGTTAACTCCAGAACATGTGTTGGAATGTCGCATTGGGTGTATGACATCTAGGGCATGCAAATTGTGTGTTTGGATAGTAGTGTTGGAGGAGGTCAGGTGTGAGGTAGGCATGATGCAGCAACTGAAATTGTATGTTTTTAAAGCAGGCGTTGCGGGAGAACTTTTTTGGGAACTCCAGTGCTTGTTCCCATACCTTATCATGTAGTGGTCTCTGGAACTCTTCCTCCCATTGGTGGCTTTGGTGGGTGAGGGGGGTAGCTGTTAGCGTGTGTATGGCTGTATACTTCCATGTAATTATAGGATGCCTGGGTCCCATTTGTAAGATGGCATGGATGACCAGGTGTGTCGCCGGTTCGTTGTCGACTATATGCCAGATGCGGTGACAGTCGGAGACCGCTTGTCTGTGCAAGAGGAACTGCCCCAGGGAAGTTCATATTCCTTTGCTAGATCATCCAAGGAGATTAGTTGGCCGTCTGTAAAGAGGTATCCTACTTCTATAAGTGAATGGTCAGTCCGGAGTTTGAGAGTACGTGAAGTGTAGTGTTCTTGACCTTTGGGTAGGACCACAAGGGGTAGTAAAATGGTTTATGACGGGGATCCTCTAGATAGTCGATGGATAAGGGACATACAGGACCATGCTAATTTCACTTGTAGGGAGTGAGTCGCTGTGGGGTGGGGGCCTGGCATGAACATACGTCAAATTACCGCCATGGGCAATGGCCCTGCGCCCAAGGTGGCTACCTCCAATGTGCGCTCTGCTGGCCAGCGTGACGGCCACTGGAGCTGAGCTGCCAGGAAATATGCTTCAAATGAGGGGGCTCCTAGTCCACCATGCTCTATTGGTAGCTGCATTTTGGCAAGGGCGACCCGCGGCACCCGTTTCCCCATATCAGTGGGCATAGTTCAGTATTCAATTCCTGAAAAAACGAGCGGGGTATAATTGAGAGGTTCTCAAAATAGTATAGGATAAGCAGAACTATGACCATTTTGGCCAGTGCAATCTTCCCCAATGAGGATAATGGGAGAGTGCGCCTGAACCCTATGGATGTTCGAATGCCTGCCAGTGCTTTACGGTGATTGCCTTTGTATATATCCTGTGGGGTGTGAGACGCCTAGGTATCGGGTGGCACGCACGTCCCAGGTAAGATTGAGGTTTCCCATACATATTGTTTGTGGGGGGGGGGGGGGGGGAGGTCAGCATTGAGTGGCTAAATAGAAGATTTCGCCCAGTTAACCTTAAAGCCTGCAACTGTGGTAAAATCTGTGAGGGTGGTGAGGATGGGCATGGGGTCCATTGTAATGTCCCATACATACAGTAATAGGTCATGGCGTGAAGGGATACACTATGGGTGTTACCTGATAATGGAAAACCCCCAGTCTCTGCCCTCCCTCCGGAGATGAATTGCCAATGGCTCCATAGCCAGGACAAAAAGGAGCAGGGAGAGGGGGCAGGCCTGTAGAGTTCCTCTAGATAACTGAAAGTGGGGGAAGCTATGACGTCCAATTCGAACTCTGGAAGTGGGGTTTGTGTATATTAATTGCGTGTATGCCTGTAATGTTGGGCCCACTTTCATGTATCGGAGCACAGCGGAGAGATATGGTCAGGATAGTGTGTTAAAGGCTTTTTCCAGGTCGAGAAACGCAGTGTGGGGGAAATGACCCTGTGCCTGATTCTAAACATAGAACTGCCAGCAGATGTTTTGAGACATGCTCCTACCTGGAACAAATCTGGATGTATTAACACTGGGAGAACCAAGGTGTAACGATCGGCTAATATCTTACCGAAGATTTTGTAATCTGTGAGCAGTGCAATTGGCTAGTAGGATCCCAGGAGCTGTGGGACACGGTCTGGTTTTGGGAAGGAGACTATTAAGGTTTCGCATAGTGCTTCCGGGAGTTCTCTGCCCTGTACAGGTCTGTGAGCCTTGGTGCCAGGTGTGTCGAAAAAGGTGTGGTAATTCTCCGTCAGGCCATTTAGGCCTGGGACTTTGTTTCTTTCTAGGTCTCGTATTGCCTGTATCACGTCTGTGGCCGTGATAGTGGCATTGAGGGAGGCTCTGTCGGATATATGCGGTAAGGAGAGGGCGGTAAGAAATTGTTGCTTCAGTATAGGGTCTACTTGTGTGGGGGCTCTATAGTCATACTTGTAGGAGAGCAATGTCTGCCTGGGAGCGGACCATTGTGCCTGTGGAGATGGTTATTTCAGTTATCCTGCATGTGCTAGCATTTTGTTGTATGAACCATGCCAGTAGTGTTCCTTCTCTGTTGCCCTCTCTGTGCACCCGGGCTGCATGCGCCCTGAAATTTTATCATCGTAAGTCAGCGAGAGCTGTAGCATATGATATGCGATTTTGGCATCTGTAATGGGTCAGCGGTATCTCACCTTTATCTGCCGCCTGAGCGAGTGTTGCTAGTGATGAAGCATGATTTAGCAAAAAGAAACCTGCTCAAATTAACACCCCAATAGTACTTACTAACAGTCTGCAGTGAAAACTAACGTGCAAATCACATGAAACACATGTGAAACGGCTTTGCGCATGTGTCCACTAATGTGAACTAATGAATGAAAGAACTAGGCCGCATTTACATTGCGCTTCGGAAGAAACAAAATGTAATGCACGACTAGGCAGCTTTTCTCATTTTTTTACATCTCGCTTTAAAAATAATAAGTAATGCCGCTTTTGCACGAAGCTTACGCTAAGAAAACATTAACAGGGGATGGTGCAAAGGTGGGTGGTAAACAGTGAAAAGTGCATTTCTGTGAAAATGAATGAATGCTTATGTTTTTTTTGTCATAGGGAGCCGAATGGGCCTGCATTTTCCTAAAATTGACATGATAGAGGAGGGGCTGGAGAGAAAGCATGAAACATCTGACAAAAATACAGAAACACTGAGCGCTGCAAAAGAAGCGCAAGAGTCCAAGGTTGTTCAGTTCAGAAAACATTGTTTGTCTGCCAAAAGGATGAGACTGGCCATGGGACCCAAGACTTCTTCCACAGACGTAGCCAAAAGACTCCAGAGAAATGATCAAATGTTGCATGTAAATGTATTGGCATTCACTAGTCGTATATTACGTTATCTGGACGACGAATAAACAAAAGACTAAAGAAATTTTGAATGAGAACATGGTGGTGTGATGAACCACCTCCCAAACCGTCGAAATTTATGAATTGTTTCTACTAATGTGGGTGGGACATGTAGGTTTTAGGGTATAACTGGGGTGCTTTGGGGGTGTGGTTAGAGCTGCGGATTACTTTGGTCGCATGGAGAGGAGAGAGGGGTGATGTGTTGCTATCCATCGGTTTGCAGAGAGGCCTAGCTGGTCCGGTCCATGTCCCGTTCCTGAGTCCTGAAATCTTTGTTCCCCGTCACTATTACAGGGGACCCCCACCACTTCCTTGGCCAGGGGGGTGGTATTTCACAGATCATTTGGGTTTGTATTATATTTCTGACTCGTACTTTGCATAACATTTACAAATGTATTTTTGTCTCTGAAACGTATGTCTCTTCATCTATTCACTCAGTCATATGTATATTGTTTCACATTATTTTGCTGAAACTTATGTCTCTTCGTCTATCCACTCCTTCATATGCATATTGTTGATTTGATGAGGAGTATGACACTTTTGCAATTTTGCTGAATTGTTTTTCTGTCCCTTTGTGGGATTCATTGTTTGCATTTGTAACCTGTATGCGATGAGCATTAATTATTCACATTTGAGATAAACTTTAATAATCTTACCGAGAGTCTGATTATTTAGCTAGTTAGATAGTACTATTATTACCATCAACTACTCAACTAATTGGTCCATTCACCAAGAGGAAAGAGTTGATATGCGGGTTTAGTTATGTATTTAGACATTTTAGACATCAACCTGTAAAGAAAGCGATTTCTCACGTCATTAAAACTTGACCCCCAGCGCAACAGGGATTTCATGAACTCGGTGAATGTGTATGGGCCATTTGTATGAAATATTGATGAGTATCGATCACTGAAAGTGTAGAGCTGGATCACTAGCTTGCGCTCTGCCTCCTGTAGAAGTCGGTCGAATGTTGCACATATCCCCAAGATTTGCCATATACATGCCCCCCTAACGACTATTTTAAATGCATCCCGTTCGAGTATTCTCATGGTTACGGTGTTGGTGTTATCAGCAAAATAGTCACCAATTGCTTTTCCCGGTTTGTGCCAGATTACGGGGTCTTCTAAGCATTCGCATGGCAGCTGCCATGTAAGGGCTGGTGGTGGAGGTTGCCCCCCAGGGTGAGCTTGTGTGCATCATGATCAGAAACAGTACCCCCAGATAGTCTACATTTTGAATCTTGGGGACAATGGCAGGTGAGCTGAGGAATTGGTCCAGGCGGACCCGGAGGTCAGAAGGGATGGAGTGGAAAGAGTAGATTTTTGTGTTCGGGTGTCTGCTGCAACAGGCATCCACTAGGGACCAATGATGTGTCCTTGTGTTAAATTGTTTTGTCTGGATGCCTGCCATGGAGGTTGGGTGTGGGGCATGCGACCTGTTTAAGGAAAGGTCTAGGACGCAGTTTTAGTCCCTGCCTAGTATCCATGGCGTTGTGGTGAATTGGGCTAGTATAGTTGAGAGGGTGTGCCAGAACTTTTGTTGTTCAGAGTTTGGGGCATAGATGCTGCCTATGAGGATTGGCTGCCCATCTAAAAGCCCCTCTAACCGAGCCTACTGTCCCTCCTAGTCGGTCACCCTGTGTGTTTCCTGGAAGGGATCCCCTGGTTGAAGCCAGATCAATGCACCCTGTGCATATGCAGAGTACGTGGTAGCGCAGAAGGTACCTCACCAGATGCGTTTCTTGTAGCACTGCTAATTGCGCTGGTCATCTTTTTATGTATGAGTAGACTGCATATCTTTTGCATACAGTGTGCATACCCTGTACGTTTAAGGTAAGGATATCGAGGTCATGGGCGTGGTGCATATTGCGATATGGGTGTACCATTAGTGAGGGTATGAGCGATACTGATGCTTTCCCGTATGCTCCCTAGTTGCGTCAACCCGTAGCTCTCAACCATCTTCAAGAACTTGTGCAGTGTGTGTGTGTAGAGGGGGGCATAGGAATGTGAACTGGGACAAGGGAAAAAGAATCCCCAATACAAAGGACCTACCGCAAAAGGCGGCACGTCCAAACTGCATATGTTGCTAATTCTCTAGTGTTATGTGGGGGCGGGCTGGTGCTGCAATGGCCAGCATAGGATCTGAGTGGTAGGTGGGACCCTATATGTGCTTATGTTACAACTACTATTGTTGTTGATTAGCCCAGATCGTAGTTAACTCTGGGCGCGGTGGGGTGTGCATTACGTGTATACATTTTTACTTGGTTAAAGTTCAAATAAGTGTGTGCGCAGTTTGTGGTGTCACAATGAGGGGGTGGAGGGAGCGAGTCAACGAACATGCTTGCAAGGTGATTGAATCACTGCTTTCCTCCTCTGAGGTGAATATGTGCAGGCCATGCTCATCATCTGTGTCCAAGGGTAGCCCAATGTCTGCCGCTGCTTGTAGAGCCTTTCTGCGCTCTGATGATTTGTTCCAAGTTGGGGAATCCTATTAAGGAGCTGCCGTTTGTTTTTCTTGCAGGGGCAGCGTTTGCCTCTGCGTTCTTGTAGCGAGTCCTTACGTTTCGGGGCGGATCATGGGAGGCCGTAGTGATGTTGCTCTAGCCATTCGCAGGCCTCAGCAGGGTTGGTGAAGAATGTGGTGGTCCCTTTGGGGATTATCTTGAGACATGCTGAAAATAACAATATTGAAGGCCATGTTGGCAGAGGCGAAGTTTGACTTCTATGAAGTTAGACCGTTGGCATTGCACGGCCCGCGAGTAGTTGGGGAAGAACATTACATGTTGGTCTTCAATTCATATGGGGCCGTATTGTCGGGCTGCACAGAGGTGAAGAAGTTTCATGAGTTGTGAACGTGAAGGGAAGCCTTGTGGGGGCTGGCACCCTGTGAGCTCGTTCTACAGAGAAATATGCTGTAAGTTTCTAACTGGGTATGAAGGACCGTAACCAGGTTTCTGCATAACTGATAGGATCTGTGCCTTCAATTCCTTCCAGCAGGCCTAGGACGCAGATGTTACTTCTGTGGGAGCATCCTTTTAAATAGTTGGTCCGTTCCTCCAGTGTCATCACTCGTTCACGAAGTTCGCGCAGTGCTTCCTGCTGTGACTTTTTCATGGGCTGTAGGGTAGCAAGTGTCTTTTCCCAATCTGCCAATTTTCTCGGCTAATTTACGGTGATCATCACGGAGGAGGTTGAGGTATGTGACTAGGGCCCCAAATCGGTTCTTCCTGGTGATTCTAGAGAGTGTTCAATGGCTGCTAGCACTTTATCCAACTTGTTGGACATGGAGAGGGTTGATGGCGATTCCGAGTCCTCTTCTTGTGGTTTGGTGGCTGATGAGTGGTTTTGCGTCAGGGCAGAGCCTGGTGGTCCAGTGTTGGATCACAGCTGGCCCATGATTACTCTGGGATGGATGCGACTGGGTGTAACAAGTTGTGGGTGTTGCAGAGGTTCTTTTCGGGGCTTGGGGTGGAACGCTCCCCTCAGGTGGAGCTGAGACCAGTGGCTTGCCGGCTAATACTTATTTATAATGGGTGCGATTGTCTCCGTTTGAACACTGAAGGTGGAGTTGGGAAGGGAGGTCTAGGGGGATCATCTTCGTAGTAGTTGATGAAACTCACCAGCGTGATTGTAACTGGCGGGGGTGTTTATATCTTCTGATTTCCGTCTTCGCCGTTATGGCTGCTGTGTCCACACTGGTGGAAGGAATGTGCAGTGATAGAGTGTGGCAGCACTTGCTTTGCAGCCTGTTGCTTGTTATTCCTGGTGCTGTCGGGGGCTGTACCAATACGTGGGCTGTCGTGGTCTCCTGCTGCTTGGTCCTCCCCACTGGTGCTGTAGTGGTGAGTGGGCAGGTGCCGGGCGGCTCTGTTCTCCTGTGGGATTGCCTGCCTTCTAGATGCATTCGTGCTGGTCCGGGCCCCCTGATTTGGATCTTCTGCTATGTACAGGGTCGACTTGAAAGGCCGTCACTCATCGTAGGGTGCTAGGCTGCGGGTGATTGGCTCCATCACTTTTCGGAGTCCCCTGAGGCAACCGCTGTGATCTTTCTGTATGCGGACCGATGCCCACGCCAGTGTAGCCTTCTTGGGCCTGGCTGGCTGCTGTGTGTATACCCGCGGCAGTTGAGGGTACTGCCAGCAACGGGGCTTCAGACCAGAAGGAGTCGGCTGTGTCACTTCCCAGTCTGTGACTGCGACGTATGTCAGCACCGTTCACCTGCTGGACTGGAAGGCGTCTGGGGACTCGTGCCCGGTCCCGGGGGGTATTGTGCCTCAGAGCAGTGGGGTCTTGATTTATGGGCAACAATCGCTGCCTAGACGTTGGCGCGTGCTAGGCCTCTTCCATGACTGGTGCTGTGGCAGTCAGTGGGCAGGTGTTGGGCGGCTCTTTTCTATGACGGGGCTGCCTCTCTGCTACAGATATTCATGCTGGGCCGACCCCCCCCACCCACCCCCAGTCTGGATCTCCCACTCAGGGGCGTAACAAGCACCCCTGCAGCCACCACAGTGTGGGGGGGGCCAGTCTTCAGGAGGTGAAGGGGGCCCCCACAGCTCTTCAGTAGAGAGCTGCTCTAAAGCAAGCCCCTCTCTCTAATGCAGCCTCTAAAGCAGCCTGCACGCGCTGACCCAGGACTGAAGAGAAACAAAGTAACAAGTTACACTGTTTCTCTTCAGTCAGAGCCAGGCCTGGAAAAAGGGTGGGGGCCCCAGAGAGAGCAGGCCACCTGATGTCTTTTGTACGTGAGTTATGTCATTACTTATGTTCAAATTTCTTGAAAATCATTGGCCAACTGCATTTCACGCAATAGGCATAATTTTACTACATTTTTTACAAAATGTTGCATATTTCATGAAAGATGTGGATTGCCCCTATGTAAAAGCAGGTTAGGACTGAGTCGGTGATAGAATGTCAAAGAAGAACATGTCAGGCAAGAGAAGGAGAGCTCGGAAAGAATAAAGGTCTAAACGTTTCATTCCATTAATAAACTATGAAACATGCAAACGTATAATATATTCCATAATTTATGTTGAAAATATTCAGCTAATGATGATCTACATCTCAGGAATCTGGTCACAAACCGTAGTTATGTACTAATTTCCTTTCTGTATAGGAAATTTGCGTTTTAATTGGCAAACATATTAAAATATTTCATTACTCCGAATATGCAGTGGGAAAATCTCAATTCACATGATGACCGCAACTTTTATTTATTTTTTGCTTTTTCCTGAAAAACTCATTCTGTACTCTGTTCTTTAACGTTTACTCAATTGTGACATTACGAATGTGATTTTGTATGTTTTTGTTTGAAGTGCATAATGTTGTTTGTTCATTTATGTGTACATTGGCAAGCATTGCTGAAGCAGACCGGCGGCTCTATATTCAAACACAGATGGAAAAAGATCTGTTCCAGACTAGAAAGAGTGCACCGAACAAAACAAAACAAGGCACCCTTTACGCTAGCTGCGGACATGCCCGTAAAATCAAGAGGTAGCATTCAGATATATTTCATCAGTACAGGGCCGGGACGGAAACACATAACAGCACCCAGGCCCGAAACACTCTCTCTCTGTCTTTCGCCTCCCCTGTCCCTGCTGTAATTATCTGGAAAACTGCCCTAAAACCCCCCAAAGACCTCAGGACATTATGGAAATGCTCTTTGGGGAAAAACCTCCAGGTCGGGCCTGTTCAGACTCCATTTTTCCCAATCAACAGGAAGAGATTTTTTTCTGCCTGGGGAAGATGGCTGCTGGTTGGTATACTGTCATTGCAGGGGGTGGGTGGGGAGGAGGTCTGGGGGGGGACCAGAATTATGTTGCATTGGAAGACTGATTATGCAGAAGGTTTGACTCCGTTCTGCGTCAAGACAGGGCAAGTTATTCTGAACGATGCTGGCCGTTCCTCTCTGCCCTCCCTCACCCTGTGGGAGAGCACCTGTGCACTCAGTCCTGAATTCTGCTTCATGGCAGGACAGAGGGGCATGGACCCCGGAGGATGCACACTGCCCGCCTGGGAGTACCCACAACAACCCTCCTTTGGCCGCAATGCGGTTACAGACAGAAGCTTTGCCCGGGTTGGGGGGCGGCCCAGACAGGGGATAAAGGAAGGTATCCTGTGGGTGCAGCTTCCGCTAGGGGACAGGGAGGGGAGGGAAGGGTGCTCTCTGCAGCCCGTGAGTACCCCAATGGCCATGGGACAGTGCTAGCGGCAACCTGTGAGTACAGCCACTGGGTCCAGAGGATTGATTTTAGCAGCTGTGACAGACAGCATCGATTACAAGTTCTCCCCCAATCATAGGAAATAACTGGGGATTTTGAAGCTTTCTGCACCAAAATCTGCACATTGGTTATTCACTGTGTCGTTTCCACCCACTGCATTTCAGCACGTCTTATTTGCTGAAACATAACGGAGGCAAAACTCCGAGGGGCATATTTCTTGTATCTTCAATGTTTGCAAACAGGTGTTTGCGCAGGGATCGCAAAATAGCAACGCATTCCTATTCAAGGCCTAAATGTTGAAAGTTCGGAAACGACACCTACAAACCCCCAGAGTAAAAACGCGTGTTTGTCATATTTCCGAGGCATTGTCCATGATTTATTTTTAGCTTTTTTTTATTATTAAAAGATCATACAGCCGACTACAGTATACGATTATTGAATATGTATTCCATGTTGAAAAAGGAATATTCAATATTTACAAGTTCAAAAATAATTAAAAAGTATCAAGTTTTTATAACAAGGTTTTATTAATATCTACTTTTAAAAGAACTTTCTCATTGGTAATTCAGTGACCTGCAGTTCACAGCCTGAATCCTTACGAGACCTACTTGTCTCTACAGACTTCCAAGACCGGTAAATTGAGAATCATGAAAATGCCATCACCCATTATTTACAGTGTTTAGAAACACCCGAAGTGAGGCAGGAAACGCTGTATTGTCATGCTGCTTGAAAATGCAATTCTGGTCAAATTGAAACTTTTCATTAAACGGCTTTTGTCGAGCTGGATGAAAATATAGAAATAAGCAGTTGATCCTGAAACAAGGGTCACTAGAGGGGGTGAGCAGGGGGGTGTCTCAGTAAGGCCTTTCCTGCAGGGCTCATGGACCAAAGGGCACACCTCTGTGCCAGGGCTGGTGACTTCCTCTCACTAGTGGACCAAGAGGCCGAGGAACAGAAGATGCAAGAAACCTGTTAGAAGGGCAGGGCTTTAAGTGGGCTGAAAAAACTGGGGGGGGGGGTCTCTCAAAGGGGCGTGGTCAATGTAATTAAGGGCATGGCTTAAAAATACGTAAACTAAAAATCTGTGTTTAGCATAGTGTGCCACCCGACTTGCATTTTGCTGTTCCTGTCATTGCGTCCAGATATAGGATACAAAAAGTCACATAATACCTTTGTCAATGGTTGTTAGTTGCATAAGATAAATAAGCAGCAACTATGGCTTGTATGTAATATTGATAAAACTTCCACTTAAAGCCCTGGTGACACCACGACAATTGTGCTGCTCCCGAGTGTCAAAAAGAGAAGGGAAATCCATGGAGAAAATAACTCTCTTTAAAGGATTTCCCCTCCCCTACAACGCTCACCTGGCATGACGTTGTACGGTAACTTCTCCACTGGTGAGAAGTGAGAGCACCTGCACATGGATGTGCCTACTGCCACTGCAGTCCGGAAAAAAAACGGACCGCCTGTGCCATGGCACAAAACAGAGCCCGATAGAGACCCGTTTCGAGGCCCCTTAAAAAAACCTGCCGATAATCAGACCCGGTGAGACCCGGCCCACTTAAAGCCCAGGGAAGGGGTCAGGCAGAGGGGATAAACTGAAGAGTGGGGACGGATGGACTGTGTAGAGAAATAGAAGGACAAGAGAGGGCCATACCATCGAACAGGCAGGGTTCTGGCTCCTACCAGCCAAATTAGATGTTCGACCAGTTTTTTTTTTATTCAGTTTTCAAAATATGATTGTAAATAGAACTATCAGCTTATTTCACACCACGTTAAAAACCCACACCTATAAACTATTTACAAAACAAATAATAAAAGCAGGATCTCTTTTAGAAGTCATTGCCCTGTGGTCAGCAATGAAAGCGTGTAAACAAATGTTGAAGAGCAGTTTCACTAACAAGACCTCGTGCCACTCGTGAGTCAACCCCCTGTGACGTCTATCTCAGCACACGCCAGAGGGACTCGTCCAACATGATTGAATGGGCTCACTGTTACCAGATACTCCTAAGATCCTTGTACAATTCCACTTTGGCTAACCACCTGCTGGTGACGTCATGGATGCGTGAGTCGGTTTAAGACTTAAGGAGCCTACGGGGTCCAAGTATGGACAATATTATCAATAAGGTTTTATTGACCGCTTCTGCAGATCCATGGCAGATTTCAGCAACAGAGCAGCTCCCACATACAATGTGCTCTCTTGGGTTTTCCTTTACTAATGTCTTGGTACTCAAAGCTCTGATTCAGACTTGCCAGAGTGTCCAGTTCTTTTGATTCAGATTGAAAGCAGTACGTGGGCACTTAATTTAAGTGTTATCAGGTGCACAGCCGGAGACAGCGGAGGGTCTCAATGACCATAAAACAAGGAAGGGATTGTAGTCATGTACAAAACACGTAGGTCCTCATTGGCCAGAATGAAAACACACCCACTTATGTCCATCAGTGCGCTTGTTCCTCATCTAAAGGTTATGCACTTATTTCACCTAGAAATGCCAGTGCTCTAACAAAAGAGTTTGAAAAACTGAAAATCAATAATACTGGCATTGAGTTGGAACCTTAATGACAGCGCTTCGAAACTGTATGCATGTACCCCTCTCTCTCATGCTTGTGTTCTTTTTCTATCTTTTCCACTTTATTGTTCTTTAACCCAGGCTCACTTTCGTGCCCTGCTTTGCCCTCTGTCTTTCCATATATATTCCTCTCTCTCATACTCTCTCTGGCTCTCTGTTTAGTCGTCTGACTCACTTTCTCTTACACTGTTCTCCTCAATATCCCTCTATAAGTCTATTTTTTTCTCTTTGACTGTCTATTCCATTCTTTGTCCTTCTGTCTCGGTCTCACTCAGCTTCTCACTTATGCTCTTTATTTGCCGCACATGTTTGCCCTCTCCCTTGCCTCACTGTCTCCTCATAGTCTTTTCCTACCTGTGAAGCATAGTAGCCTAGTCTCAAGCCCGGGTAGGCATCCATTGACTCCGCACAATCAGAATCATGAAGTTCCAAATGGCCAGGCTGTGCTTGTGGATACTCTAGAGAGAGGCAGGGAGTGAATATGTGCATCTATGTGAGATTGATATGTAGCAAGTGTGATACCCTCAGACATTTCCAGCTCTTCAGCTAAGCACACTGAATGGTGGGATTTCCATCCTCATAAATGAGGGAAATGATTAACATCTCCAAAAATGCAACATGCTATTGGCTTGAAGGTCAGGACTGTTTGGAGTTTGTCAAACCAGGCATAGCTGATTTGGTGGGGTGTCACATAATTTATTTTTTAAAAGTTTTTATAATTGCAAAGTTTGGCTCTGTTATCAATATCTATCAGATATAAAATATCCTCTTCATCAGGCTCTTAGGCTGATATTAATGTAAGTAAGTTTACCAGATAGGCCATGTCACCAGGGGCACCCTATTCAGGGCCATCTATTCCTTTAACAAAGCATTGTAATTTGGAATCTATCTGGCGAGAATAGAGAAATAAGGTTTTACATTTTAAGGATTGTATATTGTATTAATCTTTGCAATCAAGACAACCGAGGAAAGTTTCAGAGCGTACATTGCCAGGATGAATATATTTATTTCACAAAACAGAAAGCGGCTGACATAAGAAGTTTCCGAAAGTAAACAGTTCTTATCGGCATTCTGTTTTCCTTCTGCTCTTCATTTTGATCTACCTGCCATGGGTCGCAAGGGGAGTGCCATGGGTCGCAAGGGGAGTGCCATGGGTCGCAAGGTGTCGCTGGTGCGATCCCTGGCAACTTCTAAATGATAGTCCATGGCTGCATCCTTCCTCTTGGTTCTTTTCATTGGCTCCTGCCTCTGCTGCAGTCACTATGAGCCCATGCCTCGCAGCTAGTACTGACTACTAGAGAAGAGCACAAGCCATAAACCTCTGGAGGACCTAGGATGACTAGGTGTCCTGGATTCACCAGGACAGTCCGGGTTTTTCACCAGCTGTCCGATCAGATTTCAACAATTTTAGCACGTCTTTTTTTTTTTTTTTTTTTTTTTTAGAGAGGGTCGACTAAAGACCTAGGGAGGCAAGTTTTTATGTGTTTCATGGGCAGTATGGTAGGTCGCTGGCCTGGGAGCTGTTGACTGGCACGGAGAATGGGGGGGCCCCCTCCATGTACTTTGCAGGGGGGCCCCCTCAAGTTTCGTTACGTCACTGCTCCCACTATTCATTGCATGACCTGCCAGGTTCTCACTCACCGCAAGGTTGCTGAGCTGCGGGGGATCGGGTCCATCGCCTTTTGGAGGTAGCTGTGGCATCTGTTGTGCCCTTTTTGCAAGCGGACCGATGTCCACGCCAGTACAGTGCTCCTGGGCCGGTCTATTGCGTGGGTGCCCACGGGAGTTGATGGTACGATAGGCCTTGGGACTTTGGGCCAGGAGGAGACAGTCGTGTCACTCCCTGGGGCGTGACCGTAACTCGTGCCGGCTTTGTACGGTTGTCCGGCTGGAGGGCCTCCGGGGACTCGACTGTGGTCCCAGTGGTGTTGCGCCACGAAGCAGTGGCGCTTCAGTTGTGGAGCCACCGGTGCCGCCTAGATGTTGGTACATGCTAGGCCTTTTCCATGCCGTTGGCGGCCACCATGATGCGGAGGGTGGGAGGCGCTGTTAACAGGGCTTACAGTGTTGCTTTAGCCAGTCTCTGGGTGAAGTGGCGATCAGGCTGGGGTTTCATTAGTGTGACATTTTTCGACTGTGTAGTTTAGAGCCTCCACGAAAACGGATTGCTGCCGATGTTTTAGGCCAAGAAGCGGAGCTCTAGGAGAACATGTCCATCATCTTTGCTGGCTTGTCCACGCCCCTTAAGGACTCCAATCATAAAGCTTTCCTTATATCTACACTAGCTTTATACCGGACGGGGGTGAATTTTGTGCCTGCACTAATTCTCAAAGAGCATTTGTACATGCACAAACTGAGCTGTATGTACTCCAGCTTAATGCATATCAAAGTAGTGAGTGCATGCTGTCTTAGTAAAGTGTTGAGTCCCATATGCCAAATTGACAGGATGACAAGGGACTTGCTGATTTCATCAGGTTCCCATGCCTTCACCTATGGCACCAATGTACACACCTTGAAGGATCTATGAAGTATTTCTGTTATGTTACCACACTTTGGAGAAAATTGTAAATCTGTACATCACAGGTACTGAATTTCATGAGCAAATAAGGAATATTTCTGTATAGCAAAACTAATTTTCACTGTAGTGATTCCTCGGGTATGGTTTGGTGATGGTAAAGAGTGAAGACCGCTAGTGAAATGCACTAATCTCATGGCTACTTTCAGAGAAGCTTTTCAGGGATTATCCAAAGGCACCATGGCAGCACTCCCTTGCGGCTGACCAAAGGAAGTGTGACAGGAGTTCCCTTTTTATATGCATATTTTTAGATAAGGGGTGTATCACATTGCTTCTTCTTGCTCTTCGTATTGCCCTACTCCCACTTGCATTTGCTTTCCTTTACGTCTGTTCCTTTGCTTTGCCTTTCAGTTATGATTGTTGCTCTTTTGCGCTGCCATTTATTCTCGCGTTGCTATGATGATCCTTTGTTGAGTGTTTAAAGCTGCGCTTGTTCTCCCTCACTTTAGATTAGTGCCATTCTTCTTTTTCTTTCTCCTAAAAAGACGGTGAACCTTCTTTTCGACACCGCTGTCCGAAATCTCACTTTGCAAGCTCTTTTCTTGCAGAGAGACATACAGAGAAAGTTGCATTTATCCATCCAGATCTTGCTGGAGTAAGACAAGGGCCAATCTTAGGCCCCTCTAAAAAATAGGACTTGCCAGGCAGAATTGCTTTGTAATTGGGCAAGAGATGTATTCATGACTCACACGCTAACATAGTTTATGATTTTGTGATATACTACGCCTCGTGGTTCAGTGGTGCTATTTAAGATTAAACATGTTTCTATATAGAGGAGTTTAAGGCGGCATTTGCTGAGATGTTGCTGTATTTTGTGCTACAAATATTGCCTGGTTGACAGATAGCAAAATGGAAGCGAAGCTCTGGACCTTACAAACCATTCTCCCATCAGGCAATTGCCTGCAAATAAAATATACACATACAAAGAGCTAACCATGTTAAAACAATTAAATAGAACAACCCCAGTGGTAACTATGGACGTGAAGAACAAAAAAAATCTTAAATCACCAATAGGGATTCAGTACGGTAAAAATACAATATTCTATTTTTTCTTCTTGTGAAATACCATGAAGAAGGTCATTCCTTGAGATCAAGAATTAACTAGACCTTTCCTCTACTTCGAACTTCATTTCACTAGGAAGGGTCTTGTGAAAGTAGGCATAATTTATTTATTTTAGATCCACATATCCCTTTTTCTGCCACTTTGTCTACTAGTCCCTCTGTGTGCATTTGACTATCGGGTTTGTGTGGGACTCTATGCGTGCATCGACCTTTGTGAGCGTCTGTGTGCTACTGTGAGTATAATAATGACACTATTGCATATGCCATGTATGTACAGCCAGAGAGGGGCATTATCAGTAAAAGGGGACAGGCCTTTGGTTACTTTAACATTGGTTATCAACAGGCGCTGGCAGCATTCCATTTCTCTACGCATAATATGCCTGATAAATGTAGACATTTACAGTAAGTATGGAAAGAGCTACATGTATTGGTTCTTTAATCACAGAGTGAAGCTTGGAGAGGGGAGAAGGGATTTGTGGAATATCCTCAATACAGGGGAGGGGCGTTTGGCAACTCAATAGGCCTCGTAATTGAAAATGAAAGAACAATTAGGTACATGGGGTGGGTGAAGCAGCTGACCATCAGCCACCTGCAAACTACCTACAGTTGGATCAACAATCAACTGTGAATGGTTTTCAGGAAACGCTAGGCAACCCAATACAAATACAACAAAGCACAGCCAGCATAGATACTACTGTCAGGGAGGGGAGAAGCAAAATGAACAGAGACATGAGCTGCCCTTGAACATTCATCACATCGCAGGGAAAGGATTGAGACAAATCGCGGAAAGGAGAATCTCGCCAGAACGTTGCAACCAGAAAGAAAGCCCATGGCCCTGTACATGTGCTACTGGAGACTTGGACTAGATGGATGGGCACATCCTCGTAGCACCAAAAACCTCAGAGTAGTGTCAGGGGGAACACATTGTGCATTGAAGGACATATTGCGGCACAGGTCGGCTCAGAGTCAAAAGAAGGACAAGAGAACACCACTTTACAACCTGAGGAGACTGTGCTAGTGATTGGTGAAGTCTCAAACACAGGTGATTTCCAATATTTTCAGAGGGGTCTGGGAAATCCAAGAACTACATTGACAATGTAAACCAACAGCCGCCACTGAAGGCATGCGCATGGGAATTTGTTTGAATCAATCTAAAAGGCTGCGGTACATGCATCTAGAGAGAGACCAGTAACCATCAATTTAATCATTCAAGTGAGGCACCTTTTGCGTTAAGCCAAAGACCACTTCACCATCCCTGATAAGTACATTGAGAATTGCTAATTTACGTTTCATTGAGGCACACACCTGTACTGAAGCACTTTTCACCTTAGAATCAGGATAAGAAGCAGACACGAGAAAAATTACGAAAAGCAAAATGAAAAATGCATTATTGTGGAAATAATCCTGTAATAGAGTGTTTAAAAAAATGATGCCATATAGATGGAAGGAGAATAAAGACTCTGGCATGTGTAAAGGCAATACGTGATATTTTACTGTTTGCCATTTTGACTGGAGTTTTTATGTCTAGCCTTAGTGGCAACTGCAGTAACAGTAAAATCACACCATGTACCTCTGCCCAGCCACAGCTTAATGTATTGTTGGTTTCCCCAGAACATGACAAAGGTCACCAGGTCAGTTGTCACCTGTGCCTGGCCAGAGGACAGTCAGTTCATAAACAAACTTCACTTCAACCTGTGGCCATGAATCTGACATTAACAGAGTCGGCTAAAAAAAACATCATGCTTGCAGTGAGAAACATCCCTGGGACAAAAAACAGGGCTAAACAAACAATATAAAACCAGACTCTGGGAATAAACTTCTGCAACTTTTGCAGATTTGTTGGAATTCACAACAAGGACTGCTGTGTGTAGCCTGGAAATAGAGACAAACTCATAAGGAGGTTGGGGAGGGCTAAGCAGTTCACCCCTACATGTATGTAGGTGTTTGTGCACAGTAGGAGGGTGTTGACCGTTGCATTCTGCAGTAGTGATGCTCTTACTAAACCTGATCTGGATACTTCGAACCTTTGAGAGCGTGTCTTCCTGTGGGAAGCGGTGTCTGCTGTGCTTCACATTATTGCAAGGCGCGGACTCAAAAGTCCAGCGAGACCTTCAGTGACCGCTGAACTCATTTCTCAGTCGACCTGCTGGATTCGGATTTTGACCAATCACACACGGGGAATCCAGAGGAAGACTCAAGAGAGACCAGGATTGACAGTGTGCAGGAATCAGTCCATTTATTATTACAGGATGTTTTATATTAGTTAGTGGAAAAGGACTATCACACTGAATCAGTGCTGCAGCACACACAATTTTGAAATGGAAGTAAAGATATAATTAATAGTTCAAGAGCCAACAGCTTCGCTGGGATACGGATACCAATCCTGGGACACTCCACACCCCACTAATAAGCAACTAACACTGATGAAAATCGAAAAAGGATGGCATTTCCATGTTCACTTGGGAAACACCCACTTTTGCTTACACCTACCACCTTCTTAAAATTCCACCTTCTTAAAACTGTCCACCAAACGAAGAGGTAGGTCCTCAGAACCTATTCTATTTTCTTAAAAACGTATGACCTGGAGCATAAATGGCCCAATCACCCGATAAAGAAGCAGAAATTCCTTCATCAGAAAACGAGGCTCATCGCTGTTACACAGGAGGTTAATTTCCAAAAGAGGAGAGCTTATTATATAGTGTACATAAAGAACCCAAACACCTCTTGACAGGAAGAGCCAAGCTTGTAATTTAGGTGTAAAGCAGCCCCTCCTCGATGTGCAGTCACACAGCATCACCCCAGCATTATTCTTGGAGTGCACCGAGAGCCATCTAGCTGAGATCACATTGGCTTCTTTAACAAGTTGTAAGAAATGGATGCAGAGACAATGACTTTTACAGCTAGGACTGATTCTCAGACCCCGACTAGTGCCAAGCGTTCCCCCACATTGGCTATATACCACAGCACTGGGGAAGGAGAGACAGTTAGAGAAGTTCTCGTGTTCTGCGTAAGCAACAGTAACAGACAAAAAGCAAGGGGGATGGTGTGGGACGATAAGGCCAGCAGCTGAAAATGCAAAGCTCCTAGGATTCAACACAAACCGAGCCAGCAAGGAGGGTGGATCAAAGCATGAGAGAAAGAGAAGAGACATGCACTCGCATGGAATCCAAAAACTCAAATGCCATAAAAAAAAAAGAAAAAAATAGTTCCGATGTCTCAGTGGAAGGGGGAAGCTCATCCAATCAGAACACAGTGAGACTAACATGCACTTGTGTAGGGCAAACACAAAAAAGGGGGGGCCATTAACTCAGGAGGAGGCACCCTAGATAGAAACCAAAGCCATCCAATTGTAAGCAAGGGGTTTACCCAATGCAAAGTATTTGTCATGTATTGCAGACAGCTGATGCCAAGACTTACAATTTACAAATGTAAAAGGATGCTTTTTTAATGAAATGAAAACATTAAATTTGCAAATGGCAGCAAGTTCAGATCCTTGGGTGGCTACAAAAATTCTGCACTGTCCGAATGGAGCAAGGAGACCAGGGCCCATATCATGGAACTAACACTGCCCTTTACTTGCACTCTAGCTCATCTTTAAACAGATGCACCAGGCGTAAACAGGGAAACTGTGCCCGCCCTAATACAATCAATGCATTGTCCCAGGGCAGTCGTGAACCTGCAGCTGTCTTGGTGCACCACAGTAATGAAAGGCAAAACAGACACTGCGTCTTGCACTATGCATGCAGCACTTCCCTGCACGTCAAAGATGGGCGGACAGATATTAGCCTACTGGCAGGTGCGGTAAGCGACTGCGCTTACTTGGTGGGAGATGTGTGGGGGCTCCATTAGGAAATCCCTTTTTCCACTTTAGAGCGCGGCACTCAATAGGCACATTGACAGTTTGCCTCCTCTTTGTGGCATACTCCGTGCACCTCCCGACGGCCTCCTTGCACCTGTTCCTGTGTTCATAATATGGTGCAGCACATAGACAAAGTGCATCTTTATCTGCATAGGCCCAGGCTGCTCTTAAGATGGCGCCTACAGAAAGACTCAGAGCATCTATGGCCGCTTCTGGTATTTACCAGTGTCCCAGGAGCACCAAAACTGGGCACAGAAGGCCGCTGTGCCACCAGAGCCCCGTCTGTAATGTAGTCCCAGGGATCTAAAACTATTTGAACAAACACAGATTTTCAGTGGGGCACTATGCCAGTATGATTAAGTTCCGTGATCTGCCAACTTCATGAATATTCAGAAACAGGCTTGACCCCACTAACAACCACAAATGTGTATATGAGAAGAATGCACCTGCATACAATGCACTTGGTGCTTTGGGCTATGAAATGTATGTTCACTTACACCCGCACTAGGTTTGTACAACACACAGGAATGGAGACGGAATCGCCTTACCCGCTATTTCTGCAGTCGTCGATCCACTCTTTCATGATGGCATGGTAGGTGTCCAGGTCCATGGAAATATCCTTTTTATTGGGATCCAGCATGTTGCACAGGTCATCCAAGCCGCTGTCCTCCGACCCTCTGCTCGTAGTGTATCGCAAGTAATCTAGTATTTTCGATACTGGCACTTTCCCTAAAAATAAAAAAAAAATAAAAAGACACAAACACATATGTATAAGCCTTGTATCATTTACACATAAGGATTAGCACAGGAATACAATCCATTAAGCATTTTTCGCTTTCAGCATCAGAACGTTCCCAATACCAAAATAAACAGCGCGTTGCCGCTGCAGCTGCATTTCCTTTAACAGCTCGCCAGAACCTTCAGGAAGAAGCTCTCCATCAAAGAAACACATTTTTGTAATGATGCTAGGTGCTTAGGCTATCAGTGGATTTCCCCCAATAACTCTCAGGAGGCACTTAGGATTATGCAGAAGCCTTTATTCTTCCTTTAACTTGTTCTGCCGAGAGAGCGCCGGGCAACACGCTCCGATCGCCGTCTCTCCTCGCGCGCTATGCTCGCGCATGCGCAGTAGCGTCCAAATGGCCGCTACGCACATCGCCGTCCTCACGTAGTGCGCGCGTCAACTAGACCGCGACACTACATACCTCCCCCTTTTCATACCACACAACACAATGTCCCAGACCAAGTGGTCAGTCCATTTCAAAGTCTCTAAACTTGGATGGTCTCACCACTGCTCTTCCCCCCCGGGTGTGTCTTACCGGAGTGGAATGTCCTTCTCGGCTTCCCTCTGCGACCGGGCCTCCGTCGGTACCTTTCGGAGTGCCCTGGCCCTCTCTCTCTTTTACCTCACCATCTTCTCGGGTGGTTTCCCCCAAGGATCCTCCACCTGGGTTGTCTCTCTCTCTCTCTTGCTCTCCGCTCATGTTCTCTCTGCGGCCTCCTTCGGACGAGTCTGTGTCTCTTATCGGCCCTTCCGTCGGGGTTTCCCCTTCTGTGTCCTCTCGGGGCCATTTTAAGATCTTATTGCATTTGGCCATGCGCTCATGAGACCACACGTTTCCGTCGCTGAGCAACGCTGCCCGGTCGTACACTTCTACTCTGAGGGGTGGGGAGTACTTGCTTTCTCCCTTCCGCTTTAGGACTGCCAGCTTCACTCTGACCCACTCCCCTTTTTCCAACGCCGTCTCCTTTACCCTCTTGTGGCGGTTGTAGTGTTCCGTATAGATGCGTTGTGCCTTCTGCAGGTTGTGTTGCACCACCGCCGGAGACCATTTGCTGGTGATGGTCTTCTCCTGCCACGCCACATTGTCTCTGGTGAAGGGTTGTCTTCCTCGTAAGATCTGGAAGGGACTGTACCCCGTACCGGTGGGGGTGATACGGTACGCCCATATCGTGCTTTGCACTTCTTTCTCCCAGTCTTTACCTCTCGTGATGGCCGCCTGTATGGAGCCCATCAGCACCCTGTTGAACCTCTCTACTTGTCCATTGCTGGACGGGTGGTATATCGAGGTGTGTCTAAGTAGTATGCCATTTCTGTTTGCAAACGTGACCCACTTGTCGGAGATGAACTGGGGGCCATTGTCGCTGATAATGCTCCTGGGTATGCCTTCCCGGAGGAACACTGCTTTGAGGAAGCGCAGTATCTCACCCTTGTCCATGATCTCGTTGATGTGCACTTCTGGCCATTTCGAGTACTTATCAACTAATACACAGAGGTATTTGGGGATCCCCTGGTCGTCCAGTATCGGCCCCAGTATGTCCACAGCCACCTCTTCCCATGGGTTGCTGGGGTTCGTGAACTTCCCTAAGGGTGGTCTCATTGGTTTCAGTGTCTTGTCCGCACCCAGGCATTGCACACAGTCTCTCACGTGCCTCTCTACATGCGTGTCCATCCCTGGCCACCAGTATGTTTGTTTTGTCCTGGCCTTTGTCTTCACGATTCCCAGGTGGCCTTCGTGTAGTATGGTTAGCAGGGTCGGTACGATGTTCTCCGGTGGTACCACCCTGTCACCTCTGTAGACGAACACCCCGTCGTTTCCCACCGACAGCTCTTCTCTGACCTCGTAGAACTGCCTGATTTTTGGTCTTTGTCTTCTCCTTTCTGGCCATCCTCGTACAATGTACGCCTTGATGTCGCCCATATCGTCATCCGCCTCATACGCGTTTTTCCATTCCTGCCTGCTGATGGCTTTTTCCGGGTCGTCAGTCAGGGCCACCATCTCGTCGTCGTCTTCCCTGTCATTGGAGGCACTGTCCATCGCAGATGCCCTGCTGAGGTAGTCCGCTATCTTGTTTCTGGAGCCCGGGATATACTCCACGTCGTACCTGTACTCCAGGAGTTTCAGTGTCATTTTCGCAATCCGAGGTGTGGCGCTGGCATGGCCGTCCGATGTCAATACCTTCACTAGAGGCTTGTGATCCGTCTTCACTTGGAATCTGGTGCCCCACAGGAACTGACGGTACTTCGCCATAGCCCACACCACCGCCAGCATCTCTTTCTCAATCACACTGAACTTTTGTTCCGACGCCGTCAGCGTCCTGGACGCGAAGCTGATAGTCTCCGTTCCACCTTCCGGTCTTTCCTGCATGAGCACCGCTCCAAGCCCTTTTTCACTCGCGTCTGTCATCAATATTGACCGTCCCTGGGGATCGTACCCTTGCAACGGGATCGCTCCACCGATTTCCCGTTTCACTGTGTCGAACTCCTCCTGCGTCTCCTCGGTCCAGATGAACGCCGTCTTGTCCCTCGTGAGTTGCCTCATGTGGTGGGTTTTTGTGGCAAAGTGGTGGACGAACTTGCTATAGTACTCCGCCATCCCTAGAAATGACCGTACTTCTTCCTTGGAGGTGGGCGGTGGTGCTTCGCAGATGGCCTTCACGTTCCCTCTCTTCGGTGTTATTCCTTGCGCACCTATCTCGTGCCCCAGGTAGGTGACTGACGTCATCCCGAAGTGACATTTCTCCCACTCTGCCGTTAGGCCCTTCTCTTCCAGGATCTTCAATACTGCCGACAGCTTCCTGTCATGGTCCTCCAGCTCTGTCCCCATCACTAGGATGTCATCCTGGAAGTATTGCACTCCCTCAATGTCCTTGAACAGGCGGGCCATTAGCTTCTGGAACACCGCCGCTGCCGAGGCGAGACCGAAGGGCATGCGGCAGAATTGGTAGCAGCCGAACGGCGTGATGAACGACGTCAGTTTTTTGCTTGTCGAATGTAGTGCTACCTGGTGGTATGCCGATTGCAAGTCAATGGTGGAGAACCATTTTACGCCTTTCGTGCGGGCCAACATTTCCTCTATGCGTGGCAAGGGGAACTTTTCAACCACTATGCACTTGTTCAACTCTCTGAGGTCCACACAGAGGCGCACCTTGCCTGACGGTTTCATGGCCACCACCAGAGGCGCCAACCACTCCGCACTGTCGATGGGCTCAATGATTCCCCCTTCTTCCAGTCGGTGGAGTTCCTGTTGCACCGCCTCCCTCACCGCAATCGGGATGTTCCGTACTTTGTGCGCTACCGGCCGGGCGTTTTCTTTAAGGACGATTTTGTGGGAGAACTTCTCTAGTTTCCCAATCTTCCCGCGGAAAACCTTCGGGTGCCCGCTCCGCCATTTTTCTGCCGTCGACTCCTCTCCGACCAGAGTCACCATCACCTGGGTGTCCCCTCCTGGGTTCAGCTGTATGCCTAACTCTCCTTGGTCCATCCAGCCCAGGACTGACGGTCCCTTCTCCGCGACGTACAGCTTGCAGAGGGCACTCCGCTCTTTGAACTGGAACTTCAGCGTCTTGAACCCTACCATCGGGATTGGATCCCCTGTGTAGGTGACCGGTCGAATGTCGGGGGGTTCTAGTTGCGCGCCCCACGTGGGTCTGAACCTCTCATTCCATACCGATCGTTGAACAATCGTGTATGGAGATCCTGAATCCGCCACGATGGTGATGTGTATTCCTCCAATAATCATGTCGCACTGGGGTTTACGCGTTCTTCTCCCCTCAATGCCCAGTACCTGGTCCTCTATACACAGGACTTCTTCGTCTTCTTCTCGGCCTTCCACTTCTTCCCCCTCGTCCTGTGCCATGAATTTCACCGCCTGCTGTCTCCCTTTCCTTCGGCATACTTTTTCGTAATGACCTACTAGGCCGCAGAACGCACACTTGGCTCTGAATGCGGGGCACCGTTTGTCGTGCGCTGCATGGCTCGAGCTTCCGCACCTGTAGCATCTCATAGCCTCGCTTTTTTTTTGTTTCCATGTCTGTCCGGGTCTTGTTTTCCCTTTGGTCGCTCCTCTGTACTCCCCAGTCGCTGGTTTTCCCCGTGCCTGATGGTCCGCGTCGTCTCACTTGTTGACTGTGAGTCTGGGGGCCGGGTCTCTCTTTGCCGCTTCCGCGCAGCGTTTGGTTAGTTCTGCTCGTTTCACTATGGCGATCACCTCGTTTAGCGTCGCATCTCCATTCGCCCACAGTTTGTCCTGTACTGACTTGCTTGTCGTGTGCATAACGATCTGGTCCTTGATGAATTCATCCTGTAGTCCTCCATACTTGCACGTCATCACCAGTTTTCGCAGCGCCGCCACGTAGTCATCTACGGATTCCCCCGCTTCTTGCTTCCTCTGCTGGAAGTTGTAGCGGTCGATAGAGGTGCACACAGCTGGCCGATAGTGGTTGTCCAAGTCTTCTATGGCATGGGAGAACACGTCTGTGTCCCCTACCTGCCCGACGTTCGGTGTGAGGTTTTGAAACACCCGTATTCCTTCTGGTCCCAGGTTGTGTAGAAGTATCCTCTTCCTCCTGGCACTGGAGAACGCCTCCTCGTTCTCATCTTCCAGCGCTTCCAGGTAGTTTTTGAAGTACTCCCTCCAGTCTTCCCACTTCATTATGGGTTCTCCCGGGCGTGGTAGGAACGGGATCGGCGTCGTCAGAGTCGATGACTGTGCACTCATTTTGGCTTCCACTAACTTCCTTGGGCTACCTGGTGCGTCTGTCCCCGCTCCCCTACTTCGGGTACCTGGGACTGCGTTCGAGCTGGCTGCTCCGTCGTCCCCCGATTCCGCCAGGATCTCCTCTGTCGCTCCGCTGTCCGCCTGCGATTTCCTCTACCTCGTGGCCGGCTCCTTTACTGCCCACGTGCCACTTCCTGGCGTCTATCTGCCTCTGCCGCGCTCTCCCGGTGCGTAGGCGTCAGTCCTCGACCCCCTCGGTCTTCTTACCGCGTGGGGTGGTGTCCCTCCTGGTGGACCTCCTCTCTGATGCAGGTTGGGGGCACCTTCCTCCTGTTGCACGTAGGGTTCTCACCATCCCAGTCTCGTCGCCACTGTAATGATGCTAGGTGCTTAGGCTATCAGTGGATTTCCCCCAATAACTCTCAGGAGGCACTTAGGATTATGCAGAAGCCTTTATTCTTCCTTTAACTTGTTCTGCCGAGAGAGCGCCGGGCAACACGCTCCGATCGCCGTCTCTCCTCGCGCGCTATGCTCGCGCATGCGCAGTAGCGTCCAAATGGCCGCTACGCACATCGCCGTCCTCACGTAGTGCGCGCGTCAACTAGACCGCGACACTACAATTTTAAAAATAGAGTATTCAATATAGGTTTGTGTCCCAAACCGAGCCTCACACTTATTTGGAATCACATTTCTTACTTTAAATAGATATTGAAAACATTCCCTGTACCCCAGAGAGCGTAGTACTGCAGGGACACCCTGAGGTTGTGCAGGTGTGCATTCTCACTGAGAGTGTCCAGTACAAATCCCAAACATGTGACCCATCACTCAGAACCAGAAAAATGTCCTTCCTTAAATGACCTCAAAACCGCAAAGCCTGGTTCAGTATCTCCACAGAGACACCAAGAGGAGCATGCTTGGCTGGAACTTGAATGCCGACATGAAAACAATAATCAGATTTGGAACATCAAACTGAACAATGGGTCATTACTATTGAAAGCAGAATTATCAATGGGACAAGAAGGGATGCAAGAGTAAGTTGCACAACATAGTCAGAGAATTGAGTAAAAATATCTTCATTACGAAACCAATTAAGAGCTGGAATACAGCAACAGCTAAATATTCGAGCGTGGTGCCTTCTTAGGGACTCCAGAAGGAAGACATAGCAACTTCATGAGATTGACACCACAAATTCAATGACTCACTCATCTACCTATTCAAATGAGCTCATAGAATTGGGACTGAGCGTAGTCACTCCCTCAAACCTAGGAGTGCAATAAATATTTCCACGGTACTCCCAAAAAATGCTGGTTCTAAAAGGACCCAAAGTTAAGACAAAAATAATATTCTCATAACGTCACCAATTCACCTAGTTAGTTGAAACAAATGTGTGATCCTAAGACCAAGGCATTGTAACCCAAATTACACCATAATACACTATAGAAGATGCAGGATAACGTTCAAACTTAAAAAACACTATCTTGATAAACCTATAGTGGGCCTATTACCACGATTCTGCCTCCCGAACATAAGTAAATCATAAATTGTAACCTTGTCTGATTAATGCTTCATACCATCTATTTGAGCCCCAATTTTTCCTTAACAGAAATGCCTTAATGCCTATTTAATGTCTTCCTAATATTTACCTACAACACGAGCCTCAAAATTGCCCATAAAACATGAGCATGACCCCATCCATTTAGGTCTTCTGTAGGATATCTCTATGATGATGGCCCGTCTTGGAGCTTGAAACACCTAATATTGCAAGGTATTCTATAGCAGCCTTGGTTATTGAATAGATTTAATTTTCAATAAACCAGAGACCTTTTGTGAGCCTAAGCAAACGACACACTAATAAGAATCAAAAAAGGATGGAATTTCCACGGTTGCTTGGGAAACAACCACTTTTGCTAAATCACATCTCCCACTTTCTTAAAACTGTCCACCAAATGAAGAGGTAGGTTCTAAGAATCTACTCCATTTTCTTAGAAAGGCATCACTTGGCAAATGAAGGCATCAATCACCCAATAAAAAAGCAGAAATTCTGGACATCAGAAACTTAAAAAGGGGGTCATCACTGTTACACAGGAAGTTACGCTCCAAAAGAAGAAATACGCTAAAGTATACAAAGTGACGTGGAAAAGATTTATTATCAGCTGCCATAAATGGCTTGAATGGCATGGTGATCCTAATACATAAAGCTTTAGAACCAACCATGACCAAAAAAAAAAAATATATATGATGGTGGATGGACTTGAACATAAACCAAAAACAAGTTGTATACTGAAGTTCATATGTCTCGATCCAGTGATTCTAGTTTTGGGACGATGTTTAGAGAGCTAACTAACTAAAACTATTCTAATACATTTATATTACCCTTCCTGTTACTTCAGATCGCTGATGCCATGTCAAAAATTGCATACTGAGCAAAATGTCTGGAAGAGTCCGATTGGGCGAGATGGGAACCATGCCTATTAATTTTCATACCCTTTTCTTCAATAAGTTTGAAAAGTTCCCTTATCATCCTTTCCTAAACTACACGTACTCTGAATTGCCTTTCAGGTTCGGGTGAATGCATTCCATAGTCTGGAGCCCTGGTCTACCAACATTCCGCATACAAGTGTCAGCCATTTGAAGGTGAATTAAGTGTGCAGTTTCTAAAGTTCAGAACTTGATGGAGCATACTGGGTGCCAATTTACAAAGGTGCACTGGACTTCTGCTACAGTAAATATTGTGAACCTTGCAAAGGACCGATCTTGAGCCTTGCACCTACCAGAAGCCAGCAGAAGGAACTTAGAACTTGATTAATGAGGTCATATTTTAGGATGTTCATGCAGATTTTAGCTGCACTAAAATGAAGAACAGGTTATTATTATAAACATTTGCAGAAGCAGTGAGTGAGAAAAGGCTGTACATAACAACAACAGACCCATGACAGGAGCCCTCAGCAGGAAATGCAATTCATGTAAAGAGAATATTCTCATACTCTCCACAGAATAAAAAGTTGTTACAATGAAGGCAGTTCATAGAATGAAGCATTAGTAAGGAGCAAGAGGAGGAGATGTAGTGCAGGAACAAGTGTGAGAAAAGGGGATGAAAACAAAGAAAGGAACTTCAATACTTCACAAGGAAAGAAAAACATGTTGATAACTCACAACACAACACCTTCAGGAGGGACAGAATGCACAACGATTCCATAGTGGTAATACAGTCCTTGTGCCTCTACCAGGTCTCCAAGTTGGAAGTGAGTACACTTGCTCATTTATTTCAGTTCCATTTCCATGCTCATGGTTCGCCAGAGCAGCGTTTACCAAAGTGAACATTCTCCAAGTTTGGCTGTTCTCCAACTTCACCACGTTGCACATATTCCCACGAAATGCATTTCTGAAATCTCACAATGCATTTCATCATATTATTGACCCTTGTTCTGCTTCCGATTATTTTTTTATCCATGATAACCACCTGTACCACATTAGCACACAGAGAAAGACCTCCCCCATACTTCCCCCTCCACCCCGCCCCCGATTCCCACATAAGGACACATTTAGTGCTGGGCAGCCGACCCTTGAAAGAGGCAAATGCTGCTGAGGGAACTATTTAGTGGTACTCTATAGGACCACCGTGAGTCTTGGAATGCTCCATCTCCTAATCAGGCTAAGTGGATACAATCTGTGGCTGTATGATTCGCCCTACCTAGAAATCCATTTGCCCTCGGGCAGTGTTAGACCGGTTAGACTTAGGGTGGACTTCCCAAAACTCCTTGCCTTAGGTCCCTCTTTTTGTTCATCTCTCTTTTTTGTTAGCCTTAGGACTTTACCCCTTCTAACCAGTGCTAAAGTGCTTGTGCTCGCTACATAAAACATGGTAGAACTGGCTTACATCCAAATGGCTCGTTTAATTTACTTTTAAGTCCCTAGTACAGGGCCACTCCTTGCATCCAGTTGCTGTAAATTAAATGCTACTAGTGGGCCTGAAGCAACGATTGTGCCACCCGCATAAGTAGCAAACAAATCATGCCTCAGGCCTACCACTGCAGCCTGTGTGCAGTTTTTTTTTTTGATAACCAACTTTATTTCAAAATTGAATATTCAGAAATCAAAAACAATGACCGCCAATACCCTTGCTCCCGCATTGACTTCTTGCAGAAGAATACATGCAAGGTAATCTATGTAAAGGGCGGCAGTCCATAGTAGTCCAGCCATTTCCCCCATATTTGTTTATGAGGGCAGCCTCCCGCCGCTTAGATGCGTTCCTCTTGTACGGCACACCAGTCCATCCCTTTTACCCATTCAGCCATCGTTGGTGTGGTTGTAGTCCTCCATCTACAGGCAATGTCTCTTTTTGCCACTTCAGCAGCCATCCTGATTAAGTGTTGTCCCCCCCACCCCCTAGTATTACGAAGGTCATGCAAAATCCATGGTAGAGCCTCTTTGGGTCTAATAATTGTGTGCGAGAAGTAGGCCTGGTATAGGATGTCCACTAGTTAAAGTGGGCACCTTGCACCAGTCCAAACAGCCCTTGTGGTGATTTCAGAGGTCTAAGATAACCTTAGAAAGCTATCCAAGTGGTAGCTGTGGAGAGCAGCCTTCAGGCTTAGTCTTGAAGGAATGTAATGCAGCTTGTTTTACCAGAATGCAATCTTATAGTACTGGTTAAATGAAAGGAGAACCACACAATAGTTATAAAAATATGTATTTATTAATATAACATTTTCAAGTACAACACAGCATCTTCTACACGGAGATAATCACAAAGCACACAATACTTAAGCACAGAAATTACATTAAATAGCACTTATACACAGTGGGTCCCAAGGGGAGGGAACAAACCATATAGAAAGTGGTATAAGAACCATGACTTGAGTCAGGACGATGTTGAGAAGACGTAGACTTGCTAGGACCTCAAGGAACCACCCAAGGTGAGTAAGTAGGGACCCCACGGATGACAGGTGCAGTATGGGAACAAGACCGCGTGATTCCTACAACTTTATGGGAAAGTCACAGTTGAAGTTTTAGAGATTAAGGACCCTTCCCAGTGGATCTCGAAGAAACCAGGTTGGAGGTTGGAGAGCCACCCCACCAGTCGATACTGAAGTACCCAAGTTAACTATCCCAGAGAAGCCGGGTGCATAGGGATGAAGTGGCATCAGAAACCACCATAGAACTCAATGAAGGACATTGAGTAAGTGCGGCTGCTGGAAGGGAGAAGAATCTCCAGTGGAATCCAAATGTGGATTCTTGATGGAGAATACCTGAAATCAGAGGGGACAAAGTTTGGGTTGCTTAGGAGTGACCAGGGGCTCGGTAGACAAATGCCCACCGATGTCGGGTGCTTCAGGTTCGTTGATGGTACTCTTGACTCTGCAGCTGTGTGGACCAGGTGATGTTGAAGATGAGCAGGAGCCATATATGAGCTGCCCCACAAAGATTGTCTAGTGCTGAGGGGTCGGTGTCTGGCGGAAGCACCAACAAGCCTTGGCAACAGCAACCCGCGCAGAAAGTCAAGATAGTGTACGGTTCAGACCAGCAAGGTCCAGGATACTCACCACAGCAAGGGGAGTCAGGGCAGTCCTGGAGCAATCAGGGGAGTACAAAAAAAGAAAATTTGACCCTCAAATGGACCCACAGGGCGGAGGCACAGGAGTCGCAAGAGGACCTCTAGCAGTTTAACCAAACAGGCCACGGAGCAATTGGTGTGAGGAGGTCAAAGATCTTCATAGAAAATGGTGCTGGAGATTGGGGCTTCACAGAGCCCAATGCACTGGTTAAAAAAATGCCAACAAGCACAGGCACTGGCAAATGAACGTGGTGGACAGGGGTTCAGATATTGCAGCCCCCACGAGGGATACTTGCCTCAAACTCAGTAAGAGGGCAGCTCAGGTCTTGAGGGACGTAGAAACTACCTCCTGTGTTTCTGGACCCTTTGGAGTCTGCAGGAGCTTGGGATCAGCAGACCAGTCAGCAGTGTTGAGGTGCCTGTGAATGCAGGGGGATTGACACCTTCACTCCAAGGGGGGATTATCTTCAGTTTTCTTTGATGCTCCACAGGTCCTGCATGGATCCTGTATGGTGCACAGGGACAGACGTTGCAGCAGACGGAAAGGGATACAGAGTCAGACCCAAACGAAGTCCAGCAAAGTCCAAAGTGCCTAAACGGTCAAAGTGCAGCGGATTCTGGTTAGAATCTGGTCCACGATGAACCCAAGGTCCTACAGCCAGGTAAGCCCTTAAGTACCCACGGGCGAGGGTTTGAAAGATTCAGGGGATGCTCTCAGGGGAGGGTCTGGACAGAGGGGATGTCTCTCTCGGTCTGTTGTCCAGTTTCTCACCAGAGCGGGAGCCAATGGCTCCCAGGACTGGTTTGAACAGGACTATGCACAGGGACACTAAATGTGCCCCTCATACAGACCTTTAGTCTCTGGCAAGCGCACCCACCCCTAATACACTAAATCCTTTCTGGGAGGTGGTCACACCTCCCTATGACAGTATGCCTATTGTTCTGTCTTCCCCTGCTCGAGCTTGGCTCAGCAGCAGGACGACAGAAATGTGTCTCTGGTCGGCAGCAACCATTTTGTGCTGTCCGGAGCTAGAAGGCTAGTACCCGTAACACCAGGGACCCCATGTAGCACGCTTCTGAGGGGTAGAATCATACCTTCCACACTAGTAACTGGTGTGTGGGTATGATTCCAACATGTTTGATACCAGCCGTTTTAGAGTTGGTCATCACACAGTCGCATAATGCCCCTCTATATATATATAGATGGCTGCTTCACTGAACCCGGGAGAGTGGACTCCATAGGCTGCAGGGCTGTCCCACTCAAGCAGGGGCACCCTCTAACTTAGAACCAAGCACCCTGTATTCAGGATTGTAAAGGCATGCTCGAGGGGTGACTCATAGGTTTTAAGTGCAGTGACCCTTAGATATAGTAAACCTATATCTTTAGTAAGTAGTGCATGCACCAACTTACACAGGGTGCAATGGCAGGTCTGTAGTTCCATTTTGCATGGCCTCTCATGGGTGGCATTATAAATGCTTCAGCCCATGGGAGGCCTCTGGGTACCCGTTTACCATATACTAGGGACTGACAAGGGTAACCCAGTATCTAATCTGGAGTGTACCCAAGTAAATAACATAACTGTTTAGGGAGAAAGCAGATAGACTGGAGTCCTGATTAGCAGGATCCCCATCAGACTAGTCAAAAAACAGTGTTACATCAAGCAAAAAGTGGGGGTAACCATAAAAGGCAGATCCTACTTTCCTACATTGTGTATCCCAGAACCACAGAGAGGGGGGACATGACTCTTCGAGTAGTCAATGATTTAGAGACATAGCCATGTCATGTGGAAGAAGTCTACATTTGGGTTAAAGCAGCAGGAGCAGGTGGGGGAACTCTACCTTCCCTGCTTGCCATTATTTCATGGGGGTGATATATATGTACAGTGAAGGTAGTTCAGCTGGATCAGCCTTAAGCGGGAAGGTATAGCCATCTCGCATAGGTCCATATGGGCTAATTGCCTCTCAGTATCCTCCAGGGTGCCGATGCAGGCTTCCAATTTCTACTCAAAAGAGCAACAGTACGAGGGGTGTAGTTAATCATGGTATGGTAAATGGGCAGTACTCCACCCTTCTCTATTTTCCCCCATCAGTAGCTGGGCCTCTAGTGGGTTGTATTCCGGGAGTGCGTTCAGGTATTTTTAGCACATAGCTAGGGCATATCTAACTTGCAGATATTTGTGGAATTGGCTTCTTGAAGCGGGCATAGTGTGTCTGAAGACCCTGGAAAGACCCGATAGTGTGTGCAGTTTTAAACTTCCATTTTGAACTTGTAAAATAGAAAACTTTTGCAAAGCCCAAATCTTCCTTTTTAATACAAATAGGTCCCCCTAGAGTACAGGGCAAGGTGCAGTGTATTTGAAAGGTTGTACATAGAATTTTAACTGTTACATATCCTGGTAGTGGAAAACTAAACTATTTTTTACCACTGTGAGGCCTACCTCTCCCATAGGATAACATTGGGGTTCCCTAATTGCATTTAATAAGCGAGAACTTTCATTTGAGAGTAGATCGGAATGTTGAGTGTGGGGTCTATGGAATTGAGATTTAAAACCATCTTTATTGGTAAAATCAGACTTTAAATCACAATTTAAAAAATGGCAGTTTAAGAAAGTTGGCATTTTCTTAACCATTTGGTGCCTTCAGCTTGCATCCTGGGTCATATCACAGGGCATAGTTGGTAGTTTGTCTTTGTGTATTGCTCCCAGACAGTGAGGCAAAGGGGGAACAGGTGTTGGCAGAGCGGTTATCTACCACACTAGCACACCACAAAGCCTCAGCCTGAGCACCTTCACAAAGGGTCTCAATAATCTTATGACCCCAGACAACCTGGGGCCAGGGCAGGGAGGCAGAAAATTCCAAACACCTCTGGGAGGTGGAAACCTCCAGAACCTTCTCCTACTTCGAAGTAGGCACCAGGTACAAATATTGGACCCTTTAGACCAAACTCTACAGGACCAGAACCTACTAAACCTGTGGAAGACCCAGGATGACTGTTGTGCTGCCCTGCAAGAAAGGCTGATACCCTGCAAATTGAGTGAGAAGGGCTGAACCTGCACTATGAACCCAGGACTGCCAGTGTAACTCCAAAGTCTAATTGGCTGGCCTCCCGATCAGATCCTCTGGGACAAAAAAGGCTCCAACCACCTTGTACTCAGCACCTGGACACTAGCTGCTGTGATTCTTGCCCACCAAATGGTGCCACCCAGTCCTGGACCATTGGAGGTAGGCCTGAATGAGTTCTGCCAGCGCAGCTACAATCCTCACAGACCCAAAGCAGTGCGATGCATCACCCAGCAGCCCCTCAGAACAGTTGCTGTGCGATGCACCACAACACAGGACCTTGCATTACTCCTTTGAACCGTGCTGCATGACTTATCTTGATATAGGACAGTGCATCACAGCCCATTGGAAGCGCTACTGTGCAATGCATAGTCTGCGCAGGAACTCACAATGCTCCGCAACCTGGATTTAAAGGACTTTGTTCAAGAGGCCTAACTTGGTCCCTGTACCTGGCCCACGCTCCATTACGGTCGGCCTGAACTTGTGACTTTGTCCTGGTCTAGCGTGACCAGCGACCAAATAACCACAGCTGCCGCTTTGTACTTCCAAGCACAGTTTTCACCTACATTTTTTAAACCACACATCTCCGGTTCTACTTACTAGATTGTCATTTTGTGTCAAATAGTTTTATACATTTTACTCTATTTTTCTAAATTGGTGTGGTGTTTTTCTCTGGTTTTTTACTATATTACGGTTTGATGTGCTCCATAAAAACTATGCACATTGCCTCCAAGTAAAGTGTGACTGCTTTTATGGCAAGCTACAGAGGGTTAAGCACAGGTTAATTTGTGATCTGCTTGTATTTCAATCCAACAGTAATAATGATTCCTGCTTGAGTAGGGTTTCACCCACACCCTCAACAAGTAATCCAGTTTCCTACAGGCATTATAACACAATTTCGTGTAAGACACTGACCATTCATTAAGAAATGCCTGCATGAATTCTGAGGAGAATTGCACCCAGTTTACAGTTGCAAAGGTCTCTAGCGTCCCAGACATGAAGATATTCCTGAGGAAGTTAACTAGGATGTTAGTCTTGATTTGCCAAGCCTCATGAGCTTCATTTCATTTGGAGTGTTAAACACAATGATGTTTTTTTTTCCAGAACTCATTTTGACGCACTGTATAGTGCCAGCATTACTCAGACCTCATCTGGTACTTATACAGGTGGAAAGAGGATATTCATGGTATGTTGGGATTGGTCACTGCTAGCACAACTCTGGGGTAATTTCTAACACTGTTCTGACGAGAATGCTCACTCACAGTCTGGATTTGGGTCTTTGCTTACTCACAATCTGGATTTGGATTTTACTGACTGAGGGAGGGACAAATGTTTCCTGAAGCCACAATGTCACCACACACTAGAATAGGTGGTAGGCAGGTGTCCTTGAGAAGCTGCCACCTTCTTAGGAGGAAAAAGCCAAAGGAGTAAAAAAATAAATCCCCATACCTGGATGAAGTCTTCAGAGGACTGGAGGAAACCAGGAACCAAACGGGATTTCTTCTGGAGTGAAGTGTCGGAATCAGAAAGTGGAGGGAGCAAGGACACAACCAAAGGAACTCTACTCTGTTGCACAGAAACCTCAAACCAGACATTCATCTTTATACAGCAAAGAGGAGGCCAGGGAGGAGGTGGTCACAAATCCTGCTCAATTCAAAGAAAAAGCAACTATTAGGTATTTATGATCCCTTCTCAAAGTAAAGGGAATCTCCCAAATAAATAAAATGCTTTACGCCCAGTAACAGATTAATGCCTCTTTCTCCACTGCTCAATATGTCATTTCAGTTTCCTTAAGAATTCAAAAATCATAGGTTACGTTTTGCCCACCTTCCACCAACTGTGTAAGGGTAGCCCCTAAACCTATAGCACTGCGTCAGAGTAGAGAACCGTGGACCGTTGCACATCGAGTTGCATAGTGAGTGTCCTGCTGCAATGGATATTTTTATGCAGTCAAACGGCTCACTGCAGTTCAGGGACCAGTCACATGTCCCTCCCTTCTTTCATAGGGCACACATGGGATCACCTCAACTAGCAAACCTTTTTACGAATTTGTAGTCCTATTCAGCCTATCTGAAATTAACCTTGCTTCTTCTTTTTGTGGTGGTGGCACATTCCTAACTGTCTCCATCAAGTCAAACTTGAGCTTAATGCCATCCTTCAACAAGGTGCAACCCAAATAGGAGACAGGACCCACCCCAATCTGGAATGTTTCCTTCTTAATGGCGAGACCCGCTTTCTTGAGATTTTCAAACATAACTCATAACGTGTAATCATGGTACCCTTAATCCTTGCAGTACATCAAGATGTAATCTTGGAAGCACCACATTAGGGATGCCTTCCAAATTGTGTAGAAAAGCTGCTGTCACAACTAGGAGGTATGAAGCGAAATTGCATTCCCCCCAAATGGTGCAATTAAAACAGTAAGGGTTTATGAGCCTAGGGGCTATTCTACCAGATAACAGGCAGATTATAGGTAAAGTACTGAAAACCAATTTACCAACTCAATGACACTTAACGTCATTGATTCGAGGAAGTGGGTGGCCGTCTACCCAATGTTGGCATAAAGGTTTAAGGTATAAGCGTATATCCTTGACTCCAGCTTTGAATTTGATAACTACATGGGCCATTCACAGAAAACTCAATAGGTTCAACAACCCACGGATTCAAACGTTTGCCTAGTTCCCTTCTATGGGGTTACTCCATCATATGCTGTGTGGGACAGGTCTTATGAGCTACTGAAATAGCTTCTGCCTGTCAGCCCGATTTTGTGTTGGAAGCTGGACAGAAAGGAAAAATTCCCACATTGCCACATCAGCAACATTCAGCTTTGACTCAGTCAAGAGCGAATTTAATGTTAGGCTTCTCATTGACTTTCTTAAAAGATGTATCTTGATTCTTCATAAAGCAAACTTGTTTGATGAGGTATGTTAATCTCACCGTGTTCTATTCCATTGACCATGACTATAGCCTCCTGTGGTAGGCCAGGAATGATGGATGGCATCATTTCGTGAATAAGTTGGTTGTTAGTACAACGTACTAACTGATCTCATATCAAGGGGTCACAGATTCACATGTCAATAACCAACGTAGGATTGCAATATAACTTGCTACCTTCTCATTTTTGCTTTGGACGTTGCTGAGTTTTTTTTTTCTCTAGGACTATATTAATCTTATTACCAAATGGCTCCTCCAGTTTTTTCAATGTGGCCTGATGGAGATGAAGCTAAGGTTCACAATCCTCTCCTCCTTGTTCCATTAAGTTCGGAAGGATTTAATAGATTTTTTTGCCAACTATTTCCAAGTTGCAAAGTTGTACTGGTTTCCTTAGAGAGAAAACGTTCAACCAGTTATAATGATTAAATATGATTCCCACAACTTAAACCACTAAAAATAAAAAAACACCTCTCCAGCCTCCTTTAAATAGGAGGGAGGCTGTCTCATGCTTGCTGCAACCATGCCAAATACAAAATAAAGTGCAGCGTGGAAGAAGCTGGGACTGCAAAAGTATACAGCATACTGAATACAGAATGGTAGGTATAAAGTTTGCACAATAAATGTAAAGAGTCACAAGGAGTAAGAGAAAGAGGAAGTTTTGATAATTAGGCAGTGTTGAGAAGTTACCTTGGGGCTGCAGGTAGAGGTAGAGGCTGTGCTGTGCCTATTGTCGCATGATAAGAAGATAGTAGAGTACTCCAAAACATCCCAAAGTGGGTCTGCTTCAGTCTCTCAGACTATCAACTAGGGCGACCACATGTCCGTCATTTACACAGACTGCCTGCAAATTAAACCTACTGTCCGTGACTGAGGTTTCAATGGAAAGACTGTCTGTGATTGTAACCTTTCAGCTAAAAGACTAAGGTTAAGTTCACAGTTGAGATGGCTAAGCTGATGTGGAAGGGAGGGAATCTTCTGTGCTGTGATCCTAAGGGAGAGGCATACAGCTGAACAAGAATCAAGTTGCCTTGCCAGGGTGTCTGCTGCCTCGAAGAAATGTAAACGTGTGTGTGCACAGTTGGTTAATCTACAAATGTAAAGACTGATTGGAAGCCGGTACAGTTGTTAACGGATGGAGTAACTTTAAGCTACCCGATGGCAAAGATTTATTCTTTTTGAGAGGTATTGTAAGGGTGTCCCAAGCTGAGCTGCCGAGTGCATGTTTTGAATGGATAGTTATAAAAATGTTTGCACGAGGTAAAATCTGTATTACACAAATACATATTTAGTAAGTAACTTTTTATCTTTAAACTCATTTCACATTTGACAGCCTATCTTTTACTGTATGTAATGCAAAAAATAAATGAAGTCTAAAACATTCACAGTGCTTTGTGACAGGTAGGGACCTCCTATCACTATAAAAATACACTTCATTATTCCCAGAATCACCAAACAGGATTTAATTCTATGGGCCTGATAGAGCGCCATGTTATTCTGAATTTGTAGAGGTGCATCATAATCACTAGTAGTCCGCACTCATACATTTAGTTGGAATTTATTAACATGTGCTTTAGAAATGTGGTACTAAAAGCAGCATATATCAGTGTGACTAGAAATGTAATCAAGTCATTTATGAAGTCTAATGTAATGCTTAGTCGAAAATTTGTGTTAGATGTATAACGAATTAGTCCACATATAATGTGATGTGTTAGGATTTAAACGTGCACCATATTGAAGTCTGCACGCGTAGGTTGCTTATTCATGTATGCGATTTAATGAATATCAATGCTTATAGTATGATTCTAGGAATGTGCGTTTAAAATGTGTAAAGGCCTGATGGCATATACGTTTAAGGAGAAAGGCCGATTCGTTTCCTATGTTAGCTGAATATTGTAGGCCGAAAACTGTTTCCCTTGAAAAGGCTCTGGGGGTTTGTGAGACTCCGCAGATCTCTGAAAGTGGAAAGTTTCTCGTTCCAATGTTTCTGTTGCAGGTGCAAGGACACCTAGCTTATTAGGAAGATTAATCCTTTGCTTTAGGAGTTAGGATAGTATGAGAAGCAATATGTGTTTACTGGAATGCAGGGATGATACTTTCGGCAGAGAAGGTGCCTGGGACCCAAGGTCAAGTTAACCGTCTTTGGATGGAGTACAAGTTTCAGCGGAAAAGTACAGGAGGAAGACCTGGATGAAGAGGTGTAACGGAGGGCGTGTTCTACGATTTTTGGATTTTGAATAAGGGGCAGTGCCCCGTGGGTTGAGCAGTTGAGGATTAGATGGGAAGCTAGAAGGAGCATCTTAGAACGAGCTCCGTACTGAGCAAAGTGAGTGTACTTCTAAGGAAGTCTTCACTACTGACACCTTTTACTCTCTTGCCTGGGGAAAAGTAGGGCTGTCACCTTAGAGATAGAGTAAGGATAGACTAATCGATTTTTCTTCCTTAGGTTGATGACTTCTAATATGGAGATTGGAGCAGTTATTGGTTGCCTAATGCTTCTGGAGCAAACTATTATTCTGAGTCGAATGAGACTCCTGCGTAGGATATTTTTTTGATCAGTGGCCATTTATTTCCTTAACCTCATGATGAGGTTCTTGTATGTGCAACTATGTTTGGCTTTGTATAAAAACCCTTAAAATTTGAAATTTGGAGTCCGTGATCCTTTAGAGTTTAAGATTTGCTTTGGATGATTATGTGGTAAAATTGGATTTTCTCCCCTTTACACTATTTAGCTGATAGAAAGATCCAGGCAACCTGAGAGGATTCTTGGTGAGGGTAAGACAGATAAGAATCTGGATTCATCAGGCTTTTCGTTGAACACACAGACATCTGCCGTGATTGCTTTAACCAATAGAGGTTTTGTAACAGATTAGTGCATTTCCCACTGATTAGTTTAATATTTATTTTTTGTTTAAGGTATGTGTAATCTTTTATAAAATTAACTGGTGGTAATAGATCAACTAAATTACAGAATTGTTGTTCTTTTTAGCCATGACTTTGACTCTGCCCCCATGCTCACTAACCTCACCCCCCTTGCATTTCAGGATCACAGAATCCATACATTTTTTTGCACTTTGATTCTGCGCTGAATAGCTATGCAAAAGTATGAGAAAGCCAGCTATTTTACCCTATGTTGTCCTACCGTGCTTTCCCTTCATTATATACCCGTGACCTGTATTTGTTTAATACAGTGTACTATCCACCTGACAGATCTGTACAAAAAAAACCTTTCCTCTGGTGTCAAAGGGGACTGAAAGAAAGAAATTAATCCAGTCAGTGACTTACTGGCACTATGTGTGACCAGAATACCTGGGTTCAAATTCCAGCTTCCTTGCATGACTAAACTGTTTGATCAGTCTCACCTCAATTTACTTCATGTGTTTAATTTACTTGACAGTGACATTTACGAGCACTTTTAAGTAATCCAGTTTAAGATGGATCCGTTTTAAAAACCTTACTTGTATACGTTTTAATAGCCTGTAATTTTCCACCAACCATAATATTGGCAAGGATGTAAGGGACACCAGACAAGGGGTTCACGTTGTTCGCTCATGACATTGTCAAGGGGGATGGTTAATAAACATTTTAAAGTTCATATATATTTAGAAACTTACACTTTAGATGTCAATGCAATGTCATGATCTACGGTACTAAATTGAAACACTTCCATATGTTAATTTAACATTTTCTACATTTTAAAGTATTTATCATACTGTCACATTTTGTGTGTTGTGTAATTTACATCCCAAATAATTTGAAGTCTCTGCATGTTCTTTGTCCCTTAGGCATGTGCTAGCCTTGGCTCTATAGCAGAGACATATTAAGACCTGGACAGAGTGGGCAATCGACAGGGGCCCAGCACTTGCTTGCCCTCCACAAGCATGGGTTTGCCCAAGTGGGTGGGTGCTGCTTGATCAACCACTTGACAATGCCTCTTCAGTTCCTGGCCTTTCTGTGGAGACTGCTCTCCTGGGTACACAATACTTGCAGATACTCATGGTGGTTCCATCTTATCTGATTTTAGGAATTGTTCCTCTTTGTTCTTCTCTTTATTTGTCCGGTTCTTAGCAACAACCCTTTGAATCATTTGCTGCAGATCTACCATCTGATCTCAACTTCAACCTGCTCTTTAATTCTCTTTGTCTGAAGGTCCCAGTCCTGAGATCAATGTAGAATCCCTGACACACTCTAGTGCAGCAGTAAGCTCTTCTTGGTGCTCTGAGACTACAGATAAATTGTGGGTACCTTTAGTAGGTGTGAGACTGTCACCCACACCATCTGCTCTGCCTCATTACTTTATGTTTGGCATCTAGTAGAGGGTGAGGTGAGTCACATATTTTTTCAACTCTGCTAATCTATCAGAAGGTGAAAAAACGCATTCCATATCGCTTCCCAAACTTTTTGCGATGGGTTTTAAAATGTTTAAAAACAATCAGGATGTTCCTGGTGCTTTCTCCCCAAGAATGATTGGGTAGGAGTCATGTCCATGACACTGTGCGTGACACTGTGCTCAAGTACGTGAATTTACAATCGAACAAGGACATAATACACCACCTGAAGAGGCAATGACAAAGCATAGTGAGGAATGCAATATATAAAAATAGTAAATAAAGTAGTGTGGTATGGCCTCTCCTTGTATGTGTCCGTAAAACTGACCTGTTGTCCTGGATTTCGGTTGAATTTTGATGCTTTGCCCTGAATTTGGTTTACAGTCCAGCCTGGAGCCTGCCTCCATGCCGCTGGTCACCTTACCATCAACATCACACCGTACCCTACAGCCAAAGAATTTGAGCGCTGGTCCTTGCAACGACTCTAATAGCTAGCAATCTCCTCTCCAGTGAAGTTCTCTTTAATGAAGTTCAGGATCGGTTATAATAATGATTGGCCACTAGATGGCAGGAAATACAAGTTAAAATTGTGCTTCTCAAAACACTTCAGAAGAAGTCGTTCCACACGTATTCATTTTTGTGCAAATGGCAGGCGCCAGCCTGCGCTGGAGGAGTACTGAAAAACGAGGGGTCAAAAAACACTTCAAGGAACTTAATCTACAGTTGCCGCCCACAGTCATCTCAGGGTGGAATTTTCTGCCAGCAATAACCCCTAAAAGAACGTAGCCAAACTAGAAACTGAAGTGAAAAATTTAAGAAACTACAAGGTTCCACAGCTACCAAATGCCCAAGCACTCTCAAATTATTACAGAACAGTAAAATCTGAAAATGCTCCTGTCTCATGGATCTTTCTATGTAAGTCTCTGAATGAGATCCACAGGCTTCTTGCAATCCACGTCTCTCTTGACATCCACACAAGCCAACACGTGTTTCGGCCCTATAGCACATTCGCCTCTGAATCAGGGTTTGTTGGACCTGGCCCTTTTTGCCGGATGGTCCCTAGACTTTTCGCCTTCCACCTGTACTTTTTCTGACCTGTTGTTGGCTATTCTATGACTCTGGGCACTTTACCACTGCTGTTCAGTGCTAAAGTGCATATGCTCTCCCTATTTAAAATGTATATGTTGGTTGGATTCCATGATTGGTTTATTTGGTTTACTGTCAGACCCCAGTAAAGTGCACCAGGAGTGCCCAGGGCTTGTAAATACAAATGCTGCTAGTGGGCTTGCAGCACTGGTTGTGCCACCCACAGAAGCGGCCTGGTAAAATGTATCTAAGGTCTGCCATTGCAGAGCCTGCATGCAGTCTGGTGTTGTCATGCTGACTGGGCAAGTGCACCTGTTGTATTTAGGCTTTACGTGTTAGGTCCGTGAAGTTGACCAGCTACGTACTTGGGAGCTCGTGGGGATTCTTGTTAGGAATGTAGAATGCGGGGGAATCAAGGAAGGCAGTTGCAGCGGGGAGTGGACAGCGAGATGGTGTAAACCGATGGGGCGTATGATGTAACTCAATCTATTTTAATAAAACCAAGAACCACGGGACTCTCCTGACTTGTCACTTTCTTCTGGTACTGGAGCAGCTATAAAAGTGGCGACGATCGGACTTGCCGTGCAGCGTGACTTCACTTGCTAATTTGTATGTCGAGAGGTACGTGGTATGTTTTTACATATTTAATCGGAGGCACGCATCGAGCCTCATTACCCATACCTGTTTTGTTATTGAGAACTCACATGGCCCCATCGGAGATCTCGTGAATGTCCATTTAACAGTAACCCAAGTGAATCGGGAAACTTGAAGCGTTAACTTAAATTGCCAAGGTTTTTGAACTTTCATTTAAGCTAAAGTGGGATTTTTACCTGGGAAAAGCCGTTGTGGTGCTCTACGCTCAGTATCCGAAAATAAACACCGTACGAGGACAAGAACGTCACCGTCACGTAGCCACCATTCCAGGACAAAGCTTTTGTGATCAGTGCTTCGTTGCGCAGCTGTGCGTGAAACGTTTTACGTCATTGCTTGTAGCGTTGTTCGTTGCATAGCAACAGTGCCATCTAGTGGAGAGAGTTTGATTCAAGTTTTCAAGCATTTTCTCAATGCAAGTAAATTATCGTGTTTGAACGATGGTTATGTTTTGAAGGTCTGAAACCTTGCTTAAAGTTTCCAAGGAAGCTCACATCACTCAGACAACGGAGACAACTTTAATTATTTTATTTTATTTTGTTTCTTGAGAAAATAATAGCTTTATTCTACAGTGACACTCCAAGATCGAAACATTAATGACCACGGTGACTACATTATTTATTTTAACTTGTTTTGTTGAACCATTTAGTGACTTATTTCAAGCAATATTGTTTTTCTCTTTCATCCTTATGTTTCCAAGTGCAGTAGTCAATTTTTATGAACAGTTTTCAAATGTGTAAATAACTTAACACCGGGGTGTGATAATATTTTTAATATTCACAGATTTCACCATGGAAACCAATGCTGTTCTTGCTCCACCTAAATTTTTACAAAACCCAGGTCTTCCTCCCATGGTTTGGGAAGATTGGCGAGAGTCTTTTGAAACTTACCTTGAGGCTATCGGGGGTGAAACATTTTTAGCTTCACGTAAGTTAGCTCTCCTAAAACACAACCTAGGAGTTGAAGGTAGGAAAGTTTTAAAAACTTTACCTAACCCTGTAAACGTTAATGCAACTACCAACAATGCAGTACTTGGAGATGATGGAGGAAATTCCACGGATGAAGAAACTGTATTCGATAGTTCCAAAACAGCTTTATATGTCACTGACGAGTATGTTGAGGCTTTATGTGCTTTAGAAGAGAATTATGGTAAAAAAACGAGTATTGTTGTCGAGAGACACAAATTCTTTTCGAGAGCACAATTAACAGGCGAAACAGTAGAACAGTATGTTGCTGTGTTAAGAACGTTAGCTGCAACTTGTAAGTTCAAAGATTTACATGAAGAGATAATCAGAGATCAATTTATTAATAGAACAAACATTCCAAAAGTTCAAGAAAGACTTCTAGACCTAAATGACCCTACCTTACAAAAAACTATTAGTCTAGCTAGAAAAATTGAAAATACTTCACGATATGTAAAAGAATTAAAAGGGGAAAATCCTAAAAACCAAAGCGAAGTAAATCTTTTAGATAACCGCACAACTAGGACCACAGCTACAATGCCCAAGGATCATAATAACTCTCACAAACCGAAATCAAAATCAGAATATGTAAGACACAATGATTTTCACACTCAGCACAACAAAGGCAAAATGCAATCATCCAATCCTAAATGTTTTTGTTTCAGGTGTGGAAGCTACACTCACACCGCCAAATACCCACGATGTCCAGCCATTAATGTCACTTGTTTTAAGTGCGATAAGACAGGTCATTTCTCGAAAATGTGTAAAACGGGAGATCGTGAATTTTGGAAACACTCAGTAAATACAGTTAATTATAATTATGATTCACCTTCGAGTGATAGGGACAGTGATATCGAAGTAATGGTCATTTGGGATTTGGAAGTCAATGAAGTGTCAGGTACATATCAACCACCTAAATGCGTTTTATCAATCGATCAAGTGGAAATTTCTATGTGGGCAGATTCGTGTTCACCCTTCACAATTATTGACAAGAATATGTGGTTTTCAATCAATAAGAACAGTCTTTTACCGTCAGATGTGGAACCGGTAGGGTATGGTGGAAACAAACTCCCAGTCTTAGGATATTTCGTGGGTAACATATCATACAAAGATAGAAACACTCATGCTAAAATTTATGTAGTTGACAAAGGTAGAGCTTTGTTAGGGTGGAAAGAACAAAAAAGTTTGGGTATAATTCTTGATCCAAATCACCCCAACCAAGTTTTACTAACTGGTGACTCCCACATCACAGAGCGGGGTGTGAAATTTCCTGAGTTATTTAAAACAGAATTGGGTTGTTTAAAGAAATTTGAACATCGTATCATATTAAAATCGGATGCCATCCCAATAGTTCACAAAGTTCGAAATGTTCCCTTGATTTTAAGATCACAATTGAAGCTGGAACTAGACAGATTATGCAGAGAGAACATAATAGAGCCTATAGAAGCATCCGAATGGCTTAGTCCAGTGGTTTTGGCACGCAAACCCAACGGAAATTTGCGTATGTGTGTAGATCTAAGAGATCTGAATAAAAATATTTGGATAGACCGGCATCCCCTCCCACGCATCAATGAAATGATAGCTAGTGTCAAGAATGCCAAATATTTTTCAACTATTGATTTGTCTAATGCATACCACCAGATAAAATTGCACCCCACCTCACGTCATCTCACATCATTTATTACACCTGAGGGCGCATTTCAGTTTCTCAGAATGCCTTTTGGGTTAGCTTCTGCGGCAGCAGTTTTTCAAAGAATCATGTGTAGTATCCTAAGGGGTATAAACAACATGCTAGTTTTTCAAGATGATGTGTTAGTGTGGGGAAAAGATCTTTTGACTCATGATGTAATTTTGGAAGATGTCCTAGGAAAACTCCAACAAGCGGGGTTGACACTTTCAGCTGATAAATGTAAATTTGCTGTTACACAGATTGACTATTTAGGTCACACCTTGTCGGCTGATGGTGTCAAACCTAAGAAAAATCTTTTGGATGCGATTAATAATGCTCCGTCTCCTATTGATAAGGAACAACTTCGTTCATTTTTGGGGTTAGCGGAGTACTATTCTAAATTTGTAGATCATTTCGCGTCTAAAGTCCATTGTTTGAGACTTTTGATGAAAAAGGGGGCGAACTTTTTATGGAGTCCCGAATGTCAAACTGCATTCGAAAATCTTAAGAATGACATCAGTCAAGCGGTTGCACTTAAACCATATGACCCTCACAACAAGTCTATCATTGTAGTAGATGCCAGTTCGTATGGTTTGGGGGCTGTTTTAATGCAAAGAAGTGGTAATTCTGAGTGGGTAGTTGCATTTGCTTCCCGTACCTTAAAAGGTGCGGAAGCTACTTATTCAGTTATTGAAAAAGAAGCTCTAGCGTGTTTTTGGGGCATTAACCATTTCAGAACGTATATTTGGGGCACACATTTTGAATTAAGGACAGATCACAAACCCTTAATAGACATTTGTACAACTAAAGGAGCTGGGAAGGCCACCCCCAGAATTGCGAAGTGGTTGTACAGACTACAAGAATATGATTTTCAAGTGGTGTATGTACCCGGCCTCAAAAACATCAATGCTGATTGTTTATCACGTTTACCCCTCCCAGAAGTATCCAAGGAGGACATTCCTCATGAAGACCTTGATGGAGATTATTTGATAGCTTCAGTAGAGGAAGCTTGCAATGGGGCAATTAGTTTTGAGGAATGGAAACAGGCTACTCTTAGTGACCCAGCATTACAACGGATAGTTTCATGCTCTGCCAGTCAAAGTAATCATCAAATCTGGGACAACACAGAGTTAACTGAATACAAAATGATTTGGTCTGAATTGTTTGTTGAACCTTCTTCAGGCATAGTTAGAAGAACTGACAAATTAGTAGTGCCTTTGGGATTACGCCCAAGGTTGTTAGAACTGCTACATGAGGGACATCCTGGCATGTCCAGCATGAAAAGGAAGGCGAGGTGTGATTTTTGGTGGCCTGGTATAGATAAGGACATCGACAGATATGTGAGAAATTGTGTAGCTTGCATGTGTAGTGACAAATCACATACATCACAAGACACGACCATTGCACCTACTCCTTTTCCAGAAAAACCATGGCAAAAACTTGCTATGGACATATGTGGTCCGTTCAATACAAATTATATAACTGGTAAATTTGCCTTTGTATTGATGGATTATTACACTAAATGGCCTGAAGTTGCTTTTATAAGAGAAATCAAGGCATCTAATGTTATCTGTTTTTGTGAGGAAATTTTTCACAGAGAGGGTTATCCTGAAAGCATCACTACTGACAATGGGCCGCAATTTTTAGCCAAGGAATTTCAAGACTACATGAAAGTCCATGGGATTAGACACATGACTACTGCAGTGTATAATCCTAGGGGAAATGGAATGGTTGAGAGATTCAATTGTGTGTTGAAGGAGAGTATACAGTTGGCTGAAACTGAGGGTGAGGATTGCAGGTTATCAGTTAAAAAAATGTTATGGAATTATCGTAACACTCCTCATTCAGCTACTCGGGAAACTCCATTCAGTCTTCTCAAGGGCAGAATGGCTTGTAGTAAAATCACTCCTGCTTGGATGCATAAGGAAAGTGTTAAGGAAATTCCACGTGTAACTATAGAACGAAGAGTCAGTGATTACCAACATAAATATGTTTTGAGACACAATAGCAGGATAAAGGGGCAAACACGACCAATCACAACTGGGGATTGGGTTAGAACGTCACTTGAGGGGTTACCCAAAACAGGAATGTCCAAATGGTCAAAACCCAAAGTTGTATGGAAAACTAGTGGGAATTGTGTAAAGTTAAGTGATGGAAGATGGTGGAACCTCAGGAAAGTGACTTTATGCAATGAACTTGAATGTAGGAGGGAAATTAATGATGAGAACAGTGTTTGTTTTCCAAAACCTCGTGACCTTAAGGGAGTTCCCCCCAATAATAAAAGATATGACGGCTCATCTGTTACACGCAATGTGGGTTCCAGGAGACTATCAGGGCGAATCATTCATAAGCCATCCTGGCAGAAAGATTATGAGTGTTCCTAATTATGGGGCAGTGTATGTATTTTTCTTATTTTTTTATTGTTTTTTTTATGTTGCAATTTGACACTGCAATTTATTTATATTACTGTTTTTATTCAAAATGTTTGGTATTTATTAGTATTATTTGCGAATAGATCTTTTTTCTTTTGTTTTTGGAGAAGGGAGATGTGTTGTATTTAGGCTTTACGTGTTAGGTCCGTGAAGTTGACCAGCTACGTACTTGGGAGCTCGTGGGGATTCTTGTTAGGAATGTAGAATGCGGGGGAATCAAGGAAGGCAGTTGCAGCGGGGAGTGGACAGCGAGATGGTGTAAACCGATGGGGCGTATGATGTAACTCAATCTATTTTAATAAAACCAAGAACCACGGGACTCTCCTGACTTGTCACTTTCTTCTGGTACTGGAGCAGCTATAAAAGCACCCACTTGCCAGTCCCTAAACCTTCCCTTAACTTCATATCAGTCACCCCTATGGTAGGCACTAGGGCAGGGTGCATTGTAAGCAGGAGGTAAGACAAGTCATGATGTGTGTGGCATGTCCGAATAGTGAATTACAGCCATTTTCGTTTTTCACTATTGTAAGGCTACCTGTTCTCCATAGGCCAGAATGGGCTGTTAGAATTGTTACATCCTATGATCCTAACAGACCCAGGGAACATGGTAGAAATTCGAGTTTAGTATGCCTGAACTCAGAATAATAAAATACATCTTTTAGTAAAGTTTATTTTAATATTCTGCGTTTGCAAATAACACTTTTAGAAAGTTGGTATTTGCGTGGTTGACCATTTCAGCCCGCCTCTGCTGTGATGTGTATCTGCCTGTCTGGTTGTGTGAGTGACAGGGCTGGGGAAACCCAGAGGGGCAGGGCTAGGCAGCCTGGTGGTGAATAGGAAGATTGGCAGTCAGATGGGTGGGAGGAGTACACCTGGGCTCTGAATAGGGTTGTGATCTGCTACCACAATGCTGGCTCCACCTCCTGCGGAGCGGCTGATGTCTCTGCCCTGCACCCTGAATAGAGAGGCAGAGTCATGTCAGAGTGCTCAAGAACTGGTTTGGACTGGGCAAAGGCCCCTCAACCCCAGAGGAACAAAGGGATTAGGGGTATACAAGTATTGGGACCCTGCTCCCAAGAAATTAGATCAGATCCTGCTGAAACAAGAAGAACCTCTGCCAGAAGAGAAGGAACTGGGAAAGCTGTAGGAGGAGTAACTGTCCCTGACCTGGGGGATTGGCCTGCAGTGGTTGCCTTGCTGCTGAAGGAGAGGGGAAAAGACTACAAAGACTTTTATTTCAACTTGTGCTAAAAGATCTCCAAGGGCTTGAACTGAGCTTGCCCCCTGAACGAAGTCCCAGGACCAGTGGACTTCATCCCCAGCTCCCCAAAGTCCTTTGGAAGTGCCTGCTGCTGTTGTTGTGCCTTCTGAGGGACTGCGTGTCGCAAGGAGCTGGAAGCGTGACGCAAGGGAGAGAAGCGTGCCGCTGTCGGAGCATCTCGCAGAGAGTGTCGCCGCTGCAGCCTCGCATCGAGCGGAAGCGTCTCGCATCATTCCGGAAGGGTCTCGCAACGCCGAAGAAGCGTGTCGCCATCGCAGCTGTCGCATTGCACCGCATCGAGAGGAGAGTCTCGCATCGAGGAGGAAGCATGTCGCCATCGCAGTTGTCGCATTGCACCGCATCCAGAAAAGCACCTCACATCCACGGAGAAGCGCGCCGCCGTCGGAGCCGCTGTCGTCGCATCTCGCAGAAGGGGTGTCGCCGCTGCAGCATCGCATCGAGCGGAAGCATCTCAACGTCGGAGAAGAGTGCCGTTGCCAAGGCCACTGTCGTCGCATCTCGTCAAGGGTGACGCCGCTGTAGCTGACGCATTGAGTCGAGCCTACTCGCAACATCGGAGAAGCGCAACGCATCTGGAAGATCCCGTCTTTATTTCTTTTGCACCAAGAACTTCAACGCATCTGCATCGCTGCAACACTTTCATTGCCCTGCGTGTCGCAGCTAAGGTGCATTGACTTAAAGTGACGCATTTAAGAACTTAAGAGAAACTAAGCAATCTTCTACCAACTAAGCAACCGTATTGTGTATTTTTAATCGTTTAATGGTCTTGTGATAATCCTATATAAAGAAACCTTATTTTTAATATAAATACCTGTGTGGTGTCCATTTGTAGTGTTGTCACTTGGTTACTGTATGTGTTCACAAATGTTTAACCTATAACGCTCTGAGATAAGCCTTGTCTGCTCGCGCCAAGCTGCCTAGAGGGTGAGCAAGGGGTTGTTTTAGTAGTGTAACCCCTCATCCTGACTAGAGGAAAGGTTCCCTGCTTGTCACAAGTACCTACCTGTGCCAACCAGAGAACCCGGATTCTAACAGGGTTACAAACAAATATCACATAAAATATTTTTCATAACCAAATACTAGTGATACCTCCACCAACTCCAATAGTGCATTGAATATAGTAAGAAAGGGAAACAAGCACCATTTATAAATTATCACAGTAATATACACAAAAACCCAAATAGATATGGAAAACAACTAAATCATCTGTGTTGAATACAGTTATTTTTTTCCAGTATAATTGTGGTGTACATGTTAGAACAACACCAAACTATGACATACCTCACTCGTGTTCCCATCAACTGATACTACTAAAAACATCAGAACACCCAAGGGTAAAAAGCGCACAGGCCTTCAAAAAAACGGAGAGTAGCACAAAGTTAATGATGCTAGTCCAGTAGCCACGCCTTTACTAAAGATATGGAAGTGATATTTGGCCAACCATTCACCGAAATTAAAATGCCCACCATGCGTCTAACTCCACCTTATCTAATCCTACTATCAGTATTCAATTGATTTTAACTTCAAATGTAATAAAGGGAATAGCGCCCCCACCAAAACTAGAGGTGGGTAGAACTCTTAGAATTTGACTCTATAGTGCTATAAAAACTCTAAGATTCCGCGTTGCTCGCGCTGTGATTTAGCGGCAGTAGTGTGTCCTGCATGGGGGAAAAAAAAAAAATCACAGTGAATGGAACTACATACTATGCCAGAGGGCGCAGCTACACGAGTTGATTTCGCTGCCGTTCATGTAGGTTTCTACTCAAGCGGCATCCTTCTGACCATGACCAGTCGCGACCACTTGCGTTGAAAAAAAACAAATCTCACAGAATGTCCTCCTAGCGACAAGAAATTACACTAGGGGATGCTAAATCTTACTCGCACTCACCAACTTACCATTCTGGAGCCGCACGCGAGAAAAAATGCCACAACACAGAGTTTGGCGGAATTTGCTTGAAACTAACGCGTCGTCGCCAGAATTCCACCAATTTCACCAGTGGAACGGAATACTCCACCCACCCAAATAAAACCTGTAAATCATATAAACATTAGTCTTTTTAAGCTCCACAACATGCTGTAATGGAGGAGCAAAATTAATGACACCCAGTCACATATTGCAAAACTAAAGGCCTAATGCCACTTTTTATAATACCGTGCGTAAAAGATGATTCCCACATGTCTCAATGCTTTACATCAAATCCGAGCCACCACCATAACATGCCATAGCCAAGCCTTTCCGATCACTAATACAAGTAAAGGATCACATTAAGGACATATTGCAGAGGCACCATGGGGACATATGCGGAGCAGTTGCCAATCTCATCACGGCCAAAAGATATATGGGGCCTGCTAACAGCTTACCTGCTGGAACACCCAGATGCCATCGAAACTACACCAGTGCACTGATCTTGAATTATGTTGATGTTCTATTGTGCATGTGAAGTGTGTGCACAGTATGTAACAGAATTGTAAAATCTGATGGCATGATCTTTTTTGTTCTGTTGTTCAGAAGAAACCAATAAACAAACAAAAAAATCACATTAAGTTCTCCAGAGATCTACAACACGAAATTAAATCCAGTCAAAATTACAGTAGCTTATCATATCAAGGCCTGACGGTAGAGTGCTCCATCCTAGCCACGTGCATATCGGGCGTTCTGGCCCGGTGTCATGTTAAAACTTATTTCATATACCAACGTTGGACATAGAGACCGGCTTAACCACCAAAGTATATTATACAGCGGCCATCTTAACAGTCCTAAGTCTCAAACCAAACTCTCTATTTTCAGGAGTCTGAATGTCCATTGTGTTCTCAAAACATAATCAAGGCATCTAAATTAACTTCTAATATTCACACCCCAAATTATATATATTAAATCTACTGTATTAAAGCACCAAAGTTCTTACACGTGTCTATTGTTTTATTAGACCACTGGTGTGGCGCCATATTGGCTCACAATATATTTCTGCATAAATGCTTGCTAACTCACAGACCATATTACACAGCCGATATCTTAACGTTTCGAGAATAAAACTAAACTTCATATACCTTAGTATCAATTAATTCCTTAGATGTACTGTAATTATATATTTTATTACAAGCAATGTCAGACTGTATATTAAATATACTTCTTTACTGCATACCAGCCATCTCGGTCCATCTTTATTATCACCATGGGTTATGTAACAATTAGTTCAAACACCAATCGCTTCCCCATGGAATAATGATATTACTTAATTTCTCAATATAAAATGAAAACTTACAAACAAATTATAATACCAAAATGTGCCTGTCCCTCCATCCAAATACCGGCTTTATCAGTCCATCAATCTAACAAGCATGAGGAAGACCAAGTAAAGCACGTTCAATATTGCATGTTCATATTCATTCTAAAAATAGTAGAAATATTCCAAATCTTACAAAAAAAAAACAATTCCTTCATAAACACAAAGATTTGCCCATCATATTTATGCCAGGTAAGACTTCAGCACAGAAACATTCTAGCAAAAGGCAAAACCGAAAACACACTATTCTGATGAAACATCAATCAAGTTAACTTGTATCACTACAGGATCGCGTTAATATTAGTAGAAATGCTTCAAATCGTTTAAGTGATTACTTGACCATAACTGGGTCTGACCACCCACCATTGTGCTTATGAAAGTTGACACTGAAGCACTCAAGCAAGAGTGAAATGATAAACAAGATCTATTTAAGTAGATGGGACAGCAAGTTGACTTGTATCTCTAAAGGATCACATTATACGTTATAAGCATTACAAACACCTTAATTTCATGGTCAATTACCTAAAAAATATTGTAATACGGGGTCCATGTGCAATCCTTTTTCATCAATTTTTAATCTCACAATCCATACCGCTCATATTATCTCTATTTTAGTTTAAGATTACCTCTTCTCAAATCGTTCACAATATGGTCAACACCATGAAATTTAAATCCTAAATGAATACATTCGATTGTATACACTGTACACATGAGTGTATGTCCTTACCACTCATACTCGAAAATAACCTAGCAAGTGCACTAGAGATAAAAGAGGAATAGCTGAGCAAACAGATTGTGAGCCAAACACTTAAGACTAAGGATGTCTAGCGAGGAATGGACCCAATGGGCAGAAAAAAATATTTGTATAATCATCCTACATATAGACCATCAAGGAGCATCATTTTCATTATGTTCAGAACCGGTATAAATAGGACTCTGGTGAGGCATGGAAATTTAAACTTTAGGTTCAGCTTTTGACAAGTTCATAGACATTCACAGTTTAGTGGCCAAACATGAGAGCAATCTACCTTATTCCTTCACAAACCACGAACATCAACTATCCTCAGGCCCCCTCATATCAGCGCAATCTGCAGAAAACACATCATTATGATACTAATAAGGCAACCATAGCAGGAAAATTAGCATGAACCTTTAAGTGAATGATGAAACATGATCTAGATTATTCTTACATTTCACAAGTAATCTTAATCTGCCTCAACTAAGCAATCACTGTGCTTTATCACCAACAGTATTCTTAAATAATGGTGCAAAATCAGGCCAAAAAGGAATGCTCTGTATGAATGTTCATAGTATTCTCCAAGAGAGCTGCAGTTAGAAGGCATGCGGTGCATTTGGCCCTCTCTCAAGACCGACTGGTGTCAAAGAAGAGGTACCATTCTAATAGTCTCCTGCTAATTTGGTCTCATACATACATTCTGAACAACTAATATTAAATTCCCTACAATCAAGGTCTCTGCATTTTCCTTCTAAACACTTTGTGTGCTTCTGGAAATAACTTCAGTTTGAAAGAACCAATAAATTCATCTGCACATACCCTATGTCAGGACAGTCAGTTTTATACATAGTCAATCACTTACTGAAGATCTCATATCAAACTTGCACTTTATCTCCATCTAGTTACTGCTTCACAAATACATGTTGTTTGGGACATAAAATACCGTTAACCCCCTTTTCCAGAAATTTGCTATCAGAGCAGGGCCTCACTTCACTGCAGAACACCATTAGATTTAAAGCCTTGACCAAAGGATAATTGAGGAGATAAAAACTTCAGCAAAAACAAAATATGCCTTAAGTATACAGTAGTGAGGCTAGTGACCATTTTACAAATTGGTGGTTTCCTTCAGTACAATCAGCAGTGATTGAACACATCGAGAGAGCAGCAGTGCAACAATCATGCACACAAGAAATACACATTTGGAAGAAGCGTCAATTAAGGGGATGAGGACAAGGCGGGGTTAATACATGAAACTCTGAATTGTGATATCAGTGGGACAACTGACACATTTTGGACATTAGAGGTAGGCAGGAGTACAATGGTTGCTCAACAGAAGGAAGCCTAGATCATCAACAACATAGATCTATAGATATGAACAGATTGAGCAAAACTAGTGCAGGTACAGAATATTTAAGTTTGGATTTATAGATTTGCCAGAAGGGAGCAAGTATTAAAAGGATGAGAACAGGATTCAAGACCCTAGGTGCACTCCCTGATATGGTGCACCATATGCTGGAAATAGTTTTAAAACTTGCTATTTTAAGATGCAATTTACAATTACTTCTTTGGTTCTCCTTTTAGTGGACAGATACAGTTTTTCAAGAGATGAAGGGATTTAGATGTACAGCTTTGTATGGGAGACAAGATATTAAGTGGAGCGACATTTAAGTGTTAGCCATTTCAGGGATTTTAAAACGGGAGTAATTCGGTTGAAATGTCGCATGTGGTTGATTAGCCAAGCTGTAGAGTAGAGAAGAGCATTAAACTGGTTTAGGTTGTATTATGTTAGCCTGGTTATTTGATTACTCGGTGAGATATCGCCAGCACCAATACAGCGGTGTTACAATCAAGTATGTAGTCTTGTAGGTTACAATTGGGGTAGGTTTAGATAAGGTTACAGGTAAATCATGTAAAGCAATCGTCTTTGCTTCATTGAAGCGAGAGCAGGTTTCCCTGCTCTCGCTTCAATGAAGCAAAGCAGTTTGCAATGACAGGGCGGGAGCCGCGAGGCTCCCGCCCTGTCATTGCAAACAGCAGTGTCCCGGAGGTGGGCCCCCGGGACACTGCAAGAGGCTGCCCTGGGGGGGGGGATGGCGGTCCCCAGGACCATCATTGGCTACGGGGGGGCCGCGTGGCCCCCCCCTCCCACTTAATTTAAAGCCCCGGGGGGTGCTGGTCCCCGGGGCTTGGGGTCCGTAACCTGAGCCCCCCACATATTCAATCTTGGAGCCCCGGGGGGTGGCGGTCCCTGGGGCAGTGTGGGGGGGATTGGGACCCCCCACACACTTTTTTTAAAAATTATGCCCCTGGGATTTGGCCCCCAGGACAAGATAGTATATTCAGTGCGGGAGCCCGCGCTGAATTTTTCTTTTTTTTTTTATTCGGCCGAAATTCGCGCTGGGTGCGCAATTATCACATATTTTTCTTTTTTTTTTACATTCTTTTTTGGCCCTGGGGGTCCTTGTGGGACCCCCTGAGCAGGCCTAGGGGGTCAGGGTGTTTCTACGGCGCCGGTTGACGAATTCTCGCGAAATTTTCAAAATAGGTGGGGCGCTCCGCTCCTACCCTGAAAGTCTCGGGGGGATTCGTCAAGCGGGGGCCGAGAAAAAAGGGGGGTCCCAAAACACGTTTTCCCCATGCAATTTTCCATAGGGACCTTTAGTCCAAGGTACAGCCCGAACGGCTGAACAGAATTACTTGAAATTTGGCAGAGAGGTAGTCCTCAGCTCAGGGATGTGCCTTTTGCATATATGGAGTCAATCTGTTCAGTAGTTCTTGAGAAAATCAAAAGTAAAACCATATATGTGGGCGGAGCCTAACCACACATCTCATCCTGAGATCGGATTGGCTGTCAGCACTTCATCCAAGCAGTGTTGGCAGCCATCTTGGGACCAATATACATGATAGCACCTCATTAAAAAGCATTGCAGTTAATAGAAGGTTTTAAGACTTTAGTTACATTATAAATCATTTGTTGATGGTACCATACTAATTTTAGGAATTGTGGTATGTTCTAAGGTGATTTCACCATGTGAAAAAGCCTTCTGCTGGGATATCATGACTGAGAGAAAAATATTTTCTTATGTTTTTCCCACAGAGGTTTGGAAGGTGATCTATAAGCTAAACTGAGAGCTTATTTTCTGTAAATTCACATTATCTTTCTCAGTCATGTGAGAATGAAGTCTGACATTCTTAGTTAAACATGTACATCCAACAAGGGCAGAGACTGTCAGTTGATTCCTTTGTGTTCTACTGCAGCTTCCCAGAGTGTTCCAAAGAACAACTAGAGCGCTAACAGTCCTACTTATGATAAACGTATGGCACACCTGAAGCCATCTTGCTTGGATTAAAGTGGTAACTTAAAATATTTAATTTAAAAAGGAACAAAATGAGGGGGTTCATTTTTCCATAAAAAGTATGATTAGTGCTGCAGAAAGAAAAATTAGGGCACATTTTGAGTGACTTTTCAAATCCTCTTCCATTTCATTAAAAAATTCTGACATGCAGACTGAAACATGCACTTTCAATACCAGCAGCAGTTTTCCATGGTGAGCAGTAGCTTTACTACAGTGATCTAATGAGCAAAAAGAGTGCTAACATTCTGAATTTATGGCAAAAGTGTGACACATCTGAATGCCTTCTTGATGGAATCAAAGTAAAAAACTGAAAGCATTTCCTACTGAGGAGACTGCAGTACATGAGGAAATTAGGAAACTTCTTAACAAATAAGTCTGCCAAGATGGCCACCAGAGACAAAAGAGCCCAATTGTAGCCCAAATATCACCCAGATGTAGCCCAAGTATAGCCCAATGACAGAATGTCCCAGAGTGTTCTTAAAAACAACTAGAGCGCTTACTGTCTTCATTATGACAAAAGTATGGCACACCTTAAGCCATCTTGATTGGAATAAACTGGTAACACTTAAAACATTTAATTTAAAAAGGAACACAATGAGGGGGTTCATTTTGCCATAGAAATTATGATTAATGCTGAAGAAAGAAAATGAGGGCACATTTTGAGTGACTTCTCAAATCCTCTTCTATTTCATTAAAAAATTCTGACATGCAGACTGAAACATGCACTTTTAATACCAGGAGCAGACTTCCATGGTGAACAGTAGTTTTACTACAGTGATCTAATGAGCAACTAGAGTGCTAACATTCAGAATTTATGGCAAATGTGTGACATATCTGAAAACCTTCATGATGGAATCAAAGTAAAAAACTGAAAGCATTTCCTACTGAGGAGACTGCAGTACATGAGGAAATTAGGAAACGTCATAACAAATAAATCTCCCAAGATGGCCACCGGAGACAAAAGAGCCCAAATGTAGACCAAAATCACCCAGATGTAGGCCAAATATAGCCCAATGACAGAAGTGTGCAAAACACTTATTATTTTGTGTTTTTGCAGTGTTATATAGTGCAGACTTGTCAGGTATTGGAGTGCTTTACATGAGCATTGGTTACATCACACAAGATCCAATTCATTTTGGTTGTAGACATGGGGAGACTAAGTGATTTGACCAAAATCACAGAATGTCGAGCTGAAGCAGAAACTCCAACCTGGTTCCCCAGTTGCAAAGTCTGCTGTTCTGGAAGTAACACCACATCCTCTCCCCTAAGTGCAACATTTAATCAAGTGGTCAACTGGATAAAAAAACATAAAGGTAACAAATAATTTAAAAGTGCTTTGTCGCTATTTGAAAACTCAGAAAATAAGTCCTTATTTTAGTCTTTTAGAGCACTAATCATAATTTTGATGCCAATAAGACCCTCTCATATATGTAATTTCTAAAGGAAATGCTCTAGGTATTACAGTTTTGATTACATCAAGATGACGTCAGGCGTTCCACACTTTTGTAATAAATATAGAATGTTAGCAATCTAGTTGTTCATTAGGATACTGTTGAGAGGCAGAGGCCAGGGGCACGGACTCTGAAAATTGAAGGCAGGTAGGAGGGTGCAAAGACAACAATTTAACCACACTGAGCAGGCAGGAAGGGCCGTGGCAGCACAACAGACTATGGAGGGCAGTGGAAAGGGGGGCAGGGGCAACACACCAACAATACAGGACTTGCAAGAGAGGCTGTGGCAATGTAATAGACCATTGTGGGCAGAAGGAAGAGGCAATGGTAGTACAACCATACATGCCAACAGACCCGATTCAGCCAGGAAACGTCCAATGTTTTTAAGCTCAAATGGGCTTTATTTGATCTGTCTGTCTACAATCTCCTCTTTTTCAATGTAACTCAAAGGGGGAAATCAATACCCCAGTTTTTTTCAAAATCTCCCTCTTACCAAGTTCAAAATGTTCGCAAGTATGGTACATTGGATCATGGAAGGAAATGGGGTAGGGACATGGACTTGGATAACAGAGGACAGGAGGGACATGGAGAGGTGCACCAAACTGACCCTGCAGGGCAGGCATCAGGGTTTGCAGCAGCACAATACACCACACAGGGCATTCGGGACGGGAGTGCAGCACAACCATCCATAGAAAGCAAGAGGGAGGGGACAGGACCATGCACATGGACAACAGAACAGAGGGGCAAGAGGCAGGACCATAATGGACAGACAGGAGAGAAAGCTGCAGCATAACAGACCATAAAGGGCAGGAGGGATGGATCAGGGGCATTACAATGGAATAGACAAGGCAGGAGGGAGGGAGTAGGGGTCTGCACATGTAAACAGAGGGCTGGGGGCAAGGGGGCAGGGCAGGAGCAGCAAGATAGCCATGGAGGTCAGGCAGGATGGGCACTAGAAGCAAGACACACCATGAAGAGCAACAGTGAGACTGTGATGGCATACACACAGACCATGGAGGGAAGGTGGGAGGGGTTCAGGGGCAGCTAACTGACCACACAGGGAAGGTGGGAGGGGCCATGGCAGCACAGAAGACCATGCATGGCAAGTGGGAGGGTTAGTGGTAGCACAATGGCTATGATGGGCTAGAAGGAGGGTGCAGGGGCATGCACAAAGGACGATGGAGGATAGAAGGGAGGGTCAGGACCTGTGCACAGACAAGAAAGTTCAGGGGAAGGGGCCTCACAACAGACCGCACGGGGCAGGCAGGAGGAGCAGTTGCAGCACAACAGACCAGGGAGGGCAGAAGGGTGTGGCAGTACAATGGACCATGTAGGACAGGAGGAAGAGGATAGGGGCATGGCATGTGGACAGGCAGGGTGGAGGTGGCAGGGACAGGTTACAGTCATCTGACAATGCTAGGCAGGTGGGAGGGGAGTGGCAGCTCAACAGAACACTCGGAGTAGATAGGAGTGGCAGGTCCATGGAACATAGTGGGCAAAAAGGATGGAGCAGGGGCATGCACAAAGACATTGGAGGGCAGGGGGAAGGAGAATAGGGGCAGCAAGCTAAGCACAGAGTTTAAGCAGGAGGTCAATGATGGGGCATAGAATTGGGCAATGGAGGGCAGGAGGAGTGGACTGGTACATCATACTAAATTGAGGGCAGTGGCAGCACATCAGACCATGCATGGCAGGAGGGAGGAGGCTAGTCCATGGATTCAGACAACAGAGGATAGGGAGGAGGGGGATGGGGCAGCAAGCTAACTGTTCAGAGAAGGCGGGTATTAGGAACTTTATTGTTTTTAAAACGTGTGTCTGTGCGAACTACTTAAAATATGAACAAGTATGCAGCATAATCTCACTTTTATTCAGGAAGAAGAGGACGTTTGTGACTGTGACTCCGGGCTCACTTGGCAGAAACACCCCCTGACCCTCCACCCCCTATCGCAAAATGTAATGCCCGTGAAAAGGGTAGGTGAACACAGTTATATAGAACATAGTCCTGAGAGCACGATTGAAAATGAAAACTAGATATAGTGTATGGTATAAACTATGCACCAAAAAGTGTGATATAAGATGAACCGGGTGTGAAATATAATATGCAATACATTGTGCGCAATGACCGATTCATTGGAGAGCGCGAGATAGCACAGGCACTAGCGCGTGCTATGCGATATGCACCTTGGAGTGTAATATGCACAGGGCAGTGTTGTGTAACCTAACTAGTCTCTAAAGGTTTAATATAAAATATGTGCTGGGGAGTGTAACGTTGCATATGCACTGTGACAAAGATATGGATCCCAGATTGTAATATGTATGGCATAGCACTGTGCGTTATAACATAGGCATCGAGGAAGGCACGTTAGATGGGGCAATATAACCCGTGCGAAGACAAGTGTGGCATGACATATTCACGGGGTGGTGTTACAGTGCACATGGGCTTGAGAGTGTCATAGCATATGCACTAGCTAGTGGAATACAACACAGAGGTGTGTGGCACTCAGCAGGCAATGGTGGGTGTAACACAGCATTGGGCTCTGCCAGGAGCGCGCTGTGACTCAAGTGATGTTCGTCCCCTTTCCAGAGAGTAAAATAAAAGTATTACACATCCGGCAGTGGATGTGTGTTTTATTAACCGTGAGGGGGGTTTCTTGCATAGTTTTTGTCGAATTTTTGTTGAATCCCCTTTGAATGGCTTGGTGTGCATGTGTATTAAATGTGCCCGTCAATAGCTACCCATGTATGTATAAATAAACAACAAGGGTGTCTACCGGGATTAGGCACGGTAGGGCATCAGACATGTCAGAGCTTCACTAGTGGTGTAAATACATTCCACGTGGATTCATTGTATGCATAGTCGCCTTTTAATGAAGATCACGCAAATCGTCATGGTGATAGGTACGTACGGTTTGTCCAGCATGTCCTAGGTGTGTCTATAAATATATATTTTTTAAAAATAATAAAAAACAGTGGCCGGCCCTGGGGATTGGGGTCAAAAAAAATATAATTAGGAGACAGGCCCTGGGGGATGGGGTCATCAGGGCCAATAAATTAGAATAAGAAGGGGAACCACACAGCCCCCCTTCTTAAAAAATTAAAATAAATAAAAGACTGGCATCGTGCCGGAGGCCACGCCCCCTCCTTGCAGCATTCTGCAAACTCGACCCTGGCGAGTTGTAAGTTGGGGAATTAATTCCTCTTCAATACTGAGGGTCCCTGAGGGCCAACTAGCCCAACAGGCATCTCCAGTATGCGCCAGGGAGCTGCGTTGCAGACAGGTGTTCTGAGGCCAAGCCCCTTTTTACACCTCTCTGCAACGCAGCTCTGTGGCGCTTACTGGAGGTACCTAGTGGTCTAGTTTGACCCTAGGGACCCTTAGGATTCAAGGGGACTTAATCTCTCAACTTAGAACAGCCACAGGGCGCGTTTACACAGTGGTGAAGGGAGGGGACGCAGCCTGAGGTGGCGTGTGCAAACACGCACTATGGCACGTTTTAAATTGGGGATATAATTTTCCTTCAATACAGAGGGCCCCTGGGGGCTAACTAGCCCACCAAGTGCTTCCAGTAAGTGCCACTGAGCTGCATTGCAGAGAGGTGGTCCAGGCCGTGCCACTGTTTACACCGCTCTGCAACGCAGCTCTGTGGCACTTACTGGAGGTACCTAGTGGGCTAGTTGGACCCTAGGGACCCTCAGGATTCAAATGAACTTAATCTCCCAACTTAAAACGGACACAGGGCGTGTTTACACAGTGGTGAAGGGAGGGGACGGGGCCTGAGTTAACGTGTGCAAAAACGCCCTGTGGCCTGTTTTAAGAGGTCGTTTTAATCCCCCTGCCCTATTATATACTGTGGGCTTACAGGGGAGGTCATGCTAATCACAGGGGGACCCCAACGCATAATGTTCCCTAGTGTATGTAGGTGTTTTCACTGTATTCTAAGTGTCTTTTAACATCGCACTGGCTCTAGGACTGGTTAGTCAGACTCAGTTACCACCATTATCCGTCTGAAAAAGTTGAGGGTACAGGATGATTTTGCAAAAAGGCTTCTTTCTGCTCTTCATTTTGTTCTTTCTGCACGTTATCCTTCTTCCTGCACTTTTCTTCGTCTTTGAGGACTTCTGTTGCTTCTTTCTGCACTTCTTTTTTTTCTTTCTGTGCATTTTTTCTTCTTTCTTCACATGTCCTATCTCTGTAGGCATAGTTAGAAATTAGCATTTAAAAAACCTCAGAAATTCACTGAAAAAAACCATAGGTTTCAGGGGTGTTATAGTTAGCTGGACTTTTCACTTGTACAAAACCATTGAAATTCCCCCGTTATAGTTAGTTCAGCTAACTATAACTCGCGCGCCCGCAATGCACTGCTGATGACGTCACATATTACATCACTCATGACATGGTCAGTGACATCACTCATGACATCACTGATGACATCATCCTTGTGATAGAGTGGCAGACCTCCTCTCACCCTAATATAACCTTTGATACACACATTCAAAAATAGAGACTAAACTTTTCAAAACAATGGACATACCAATACCAGTTACAACAACCTCTTCAGTAATTCTAAGATCCACATACACATCCACTCATTCAGCAACAGTCCTATACAGTCACTCATGCATGTATTCACTCCTCATATGTACTCATACACCTATACATCCTGTTACACAATGCCACTCATCCATAGAGTTACTCACACACAGTCACGCATGCTAATAAAGAATCAAACATACATTTATTTGCATATACAGTTATACACACACCACCAAACTTACTTCTATGGAAACTTACACATACTTAGTCTTTTAAACAATCACTTTTAGAAACACATACTTATTCATACAGGAACTCTTTCAATCTCTCACTCTCACATATACTCACTTATATACACCAATAGTCACATATACTAGTTTCATACATATGTAGTTACTCATAAAGACACTATTGAGACAGTCATTCACTCACTAACACACCCATACACACACTCATCCACCCATACAGTCCTGCACACATGCGGTCTTCAACACATACAAAGAGTGAGTCACTCATTCATGCACCTATGCACTACGTAATACCCCCCACCGAACCATGCAGACACTCATACTGATACTCAAAAAACCAACTAATAACCTATATAGACACCCATGTTGCTACTCACCAACCCATGCAGCCACTTATACACAAAGTGAGAGATTGATACAGATATTTACATATTTAAACATTACTCACTAAGCCATGTATTCACTATGATACACAGTCAGTTATACAATCAATTTTTCAAAAACAAATCATCCATTTAGACACTTATATACCCATTTATTCTTCCATCGACCTTGAGATATACATATATAAAACATATTTAATTTTCAGAAAAACACACATTCACTGGATGATGTCATCAGTGATGTCATTTGAGATGCCATCAGTGATGTCATGAGTGATGTCACTGACCATGTCATGAGTGATGTAATATGTGACGTCATCAGCAGTGCATTGCGGGCGCGCGAGTTATAGTTAGCTGAACTAACTATAACGGGGGAATTTCAATGGTTTTGTACAAGTGAAAAGTCCAGCTAACTATAACACCCCTGAAACCTATGGTTTTTTCAGTGAATATATATATTATACCAATCCTGAATTTCTGGCATATAAAGACAGGCGCTGACACCGTGGGACAATGCATCAAAGAAATGTTTATTTCGAAAGGACGCCCAGACGCGTTTCAACGGGTAAAACCGCCTTGTTCACTACATCTGGTCCCTCTATAGTGTTTACTTATATTTACAAATGCAAGGCACAAACCACCACGGTTGTCACAGCAACTCTCATCATAGACATAAAAGAAGTATCAGGTATGTCTAAACAATGTATCGAAAATTATGAATACAATAGTTGAATGAGATACACTTTGCATACATTCTATATGGAGAAACACCAATACATTTTAGCACTATTAGATATAACGTGTGTTAATTTAAATCCATATTGGATAGTGGAATAATACACCAGTGTGTAGACGTGCCACAGTTTAAATTATGTATGTACATACAAAGATAATTTAGCACTTAGGTATATCGGAGCCGGTTAACGAATGTTAAACCAAATGAAATTTCTAATGTATCAACTAGATTGGCGTTCATTTTTGAAGCCCAAGTGGGCAGATAAGCAAGGTGTTCATGAAGTACTACGGTTTGTCAGAAAGAGAGAGAGTTAGAGGGGTGTGTGCCAGAGAGATAAATAAAAATAAAGAATGTTATAATAAAAGAGAAAGATCCACATGTTTTCGGATCGGAATACAGGAGCGAGATAAGTACACAGCTGGTAGACACATGCAAGATTTTTCAAAGATGTACATTTAGCGCTTCGTCAGCATTCATCCCATTAGGGATCTTGCTATCCAGAAGGATGATATATCTGGATTCAAGTCTCCTCAGATTCAGTTGTCTGTTCCCTCCCCTTATGTTTTTAGCAATGCTGTCAATTACAAAATAGGAAATTTCGTCTATTCTGCCCTCATGATGTGAATTAATATGTCTCGCTACCGGGTATGTCGGGTCATCGTTGGTGATGGCCCTTAGGTGTTGCAGTATCCGGACATGTACAGGATGTATCGTACTGCCTACATGCATCTTATTGCAGGTACAGCGAAGGACATATACTGCAAAATCCGTTTTGCAAGAATAACTTCCCCGGATTTCAAAAGGCGTTTTTATAAGGGGAAGTGGGATGGTTCTCGTGTTCACACCATGTTTACAGGCCTTGCATTTAGAGCATTTCTGAAAGCCCCTCTGTGGTTTAAGCCAGGTTCCCCCCTTAGCAAGTGCAGGTGCATTAGTTACCAATTCTTGTCGCATGCTCTTCGCCCTTCTGAATGTCAACTGAGGGAGTTTTGTGCATATTGGTCCTATTGTAGGGTCATTGCGCACTAAAGGCCAGTGTCTGTATATGATCTTTCTTAGGTTCATGTGGTAGGTATTGTAACCAGTAATGAGTCTGGGTGTATTGTCTATGGTCTTCGGTGTTTGTGGTTCACTAACCTTAAAGATTAGTTCTTCCCTTTTGAGATTATCGCATTTCAGTTTCGCTAGTCTCAATGTTTTGGCCTTGTAGCCCCTGTTTTTTAGTCGTGTAAAGAGACTGTCCATAGAGGTGTTAAGACTGTCTTGGGTGCTACAATTGTGTTTCATCCTTAAACATTCAGCATAAGGAATGCTTTCTATGAGATTACGGGGATGGAAACTGCTGGCATGAAGGATAGCATTGCCTGACGTTGGTTTCCTAAACGTCCTTGATTGTATTTTTTGATTTTCTATGTGCAATTCTAGATCCAAAAAGACAATGGACTCTTTACTGGTAGCACATGTGAAATTAAGATTGAGAGAGTTGTCGTTGATAATAGACACAAAGTCAATTGCGCTCTGTTCAGTGCCTTGCCACAAGATAAAGATGTCATCTATATATCTTTTATACAGAATGACATGGTTCATGAGGTAGCTTTCATGTTTCTTAATGAGTACCTGCTCCTCCCACCAGCCCATATGCAATTTGGCATAGCTGGGGGCGAAGCAGGTACCCATGGCAGTTCCCTGCATTTGCTTGTACAGTAGCCTATCAAAGATGAAGATATTATTTTCCAGACACCACTCCGCCATATGCAAAAGCATGAGTGTGTGTTGATGTAACCCTATGTGTCTGGTGCCCAAGTAGTGTTTAAGTGCATTTAGGCCATCTTTGTGTCTAATACTTGTGTACAGGCTTTGCACGTCGAGGGTCATAAGGACATAATCATCATGCCATGATAAATCATACATTTTCACCAGAAAGTCACCAGTGTCTCTGATGTAGGCTGGAAGTTCCTTAACAAATGGTTGTAAAAAATAATCGATGAATCTGCTGGTGTTTTCGAATAGGCTGCCAATTGCAGATATAATTGGCCTACAGGGAGGAATCTGGGCATTTTTATGTATCTTCGGGAGAAGGTATAGTTGAGGCATGATGGGATAATCATTTTTCAGAAAATCGAATTCAGCTTTCGAGATAAGACCACCACATCTCCATTCATATAGATTCTTGTGATATTTTTCTTTCACGCTAATGATACTTGTAGCGCTAATACGATTGTAACACTGTCTATCTTGTAATTGATTTAATGCCTCCGTGTTATACATTTCAATGGGCCAAAGGACTATGTTTCCCCCTTTGTCAGAACAACGCACTACAATGTCAGTTCTGTCCTTGATTTGCTTCATAACATTAGCATATTCAATTCTGACGTTATGTTTAGTTTTGATAAAATCATTACTACTCTTAATGGCCAAATTCTTAAGGTCCTTGATTACCCTTTCTGCAAAGATATCGATGCCATCCTTGGGCATGAGTGGTGTAAATACAGACTTGGGTTTGAAGGGTGTTGGGATTGACTCCAAGATATTTAAGTCAGATCTGGTTGCTGCCTCTATTGTGGTGATAGGGCAGGATTCTTGTTCATATGCCAGTTCTGTGATGTCTTTTAGAATAGTCATATCAGCCACATTAAGTCCTTCCAATCGTGGAGTGATTGATATCTCCTTGTTGGCTTCAGTATTAGTACTTGGGCTGTTGAAAAAATGTTTACGTAGTTTTAGTGCACGGGTAAAATTGTATAGATCTACCCTGGTTTGTGTCTAGTCAAAGTTTGTGTTGGTACAGAACGATAAGCCAAGGGAAAGGATTCTTTCTTCTTTAGTCAACGCCATGTTCGTGAGGTTTATAACTGTATTTTGACTATCTATGTCCATGTCTATCTGCGTTTGTTCCTTCTGTATACCGGTTTGCCTGTTCTTTGTGTTGTATTTGCCCCATCTCCTGTCTTTCCTTCATCTTCTTTTTGACTTTGTGCTTTGGACATTTGGTCTTGGCGCATTGGTCTTGGTCGTAAACTCATCATGCGCTCCATGCGTAAAAAAACAAATTCTTCTACAGGTGTAGGTGCATTGCATGTCTGAGTAGTACTGCTCATAGCATCAGTGTCGGACTCAATCTCCGAACTTAGTTCAGATTCGCTGGGTACCACTGGTCTTGTTGTACTGGTGCCTGCTGATGACATTTGTTGTCGGCGGATATTATCAAATTTCCTTGAAAAGGTATAAATCCTTCCTTGTAAATAGTCATTTCTGTCTCGTTGAAATTTCACGGCTTTACGTTCCTTGATGATTTGTTCAGGTTTCATCACTCTGGTTTTGATTTCCTCAAGACTTTTGTTTACTTCTTCTTGGTCCAATTTCTTAAGCTCATTGTAGATTTCTTCAATTCTGACCATTATTTTTTCTCTGTCGGTACTGGCGTACTTAATTAAGATCTGTAGCATGTTCCTGAAGGATTGCGCATTGTTGTCTGCCCATTCCTGTAACATCGCAGGGTCTGGATTCTCGTAAGTAGGTGCTACTAAAATCCTCAGCCCCCTAGGAATACGGCCTACATGGAGATATCGTTTCAGAGATGTACATTCCCACCATTTGGAAACTTCATGCTTACGTAATCTCTCAAGTTCTACTGTAAGTTTTTTGAGATCACTGCCTGTCGGTGCTGTTGGTATTCCGCTTTGTGGTGAAGGGAGGGGACGGGCCTGAGGTCATGTGTGCAAACACGTCCTGTGGTGCGTTTTAAGTTGAGAGATTAAGTCCCTTGAATCCTAAGGGCCCCTAGGGTCAAACCAGCCCACTAGGTACCTCCACCTTCAGTAAGCGCCACAGAGCTGCGTTGCATAGAAGTGTAAAAAGGGGCTTGGCCTCAGAACACCTGTCTGCAACGCAGCTCCCTGGTGCATACTGGAGATACCTGTTGGGCTGGTTGGCCCTCAGGGACCCTCAGTATTGAAGGGGAATTAATTCCCCAACTTACAACTGGCCAGGGAGTGCGTTTGCAGAGTGCTGCAAGGAGGGGGCGTGGCCTCTGGCGCGATGCCGGTCTTTTATTTTTTTAAGAAGGAGGGCTGTGTGGCCCCCCTTATTTTTCTAATTTATTGGCCCTGGGGACCCCATCCCCCAGGGCCTGCACCCTAATTTTTTTTGTTGAAAAAAATAAATTTGGAAGGGGGCCGCGTAGCCCCCCTCTGAAGGCCTTTATCGGCCCCGGGGACCCCAACCCCCGGGTCATGGCCTTTTTTTAAAATTCTTTAGAAGGGGGGCTGCGTTGCCCCCCTCCTCAGGCCACTTATGGCCCCGGGGACCCCATCCCCTGGGCCGTCCTTTGTTTTTTATTATTTAAAAAAATATATATTTATAGAAACACCTAGGACATGCTGGACAACCCTTATGTACCTATCACCATGACTATTTGCGTGATATTCATAAAAAGGCGACTATGCATACAATGAATCCACGTGGAATGTATTTACACCGCTAGTGAAGCTCTGACGTGTCTGACGCCCTACCGTGCCTAATCCCGGTGCCCCAGCCGGTGGATACTCTCCAAGTAGAGTACACACGCACACCAAGCCATTCAAAGGGGATTCGACAAAAATTTGACCAAACTATGCAAGAAACCCCCCTCACGGTTAAAAAAAAAACACACATCCACTGCCGGATGTGTAATACATTTTATTTTACTCTCTGGAAAGGAGACAAACCTCACTTGAGAGTCACAGCATGCCCCTGGCTGAGCCCAATGCTGTGTTACACCCACCAGTGCCTGCCGAGTGCCACACACCTCTGTGTTGTATTCCACCAGGTAGTGCGTATGCTAGGACACTCTCTAGCCCATGTGCACTGTAACACCACCCCGTGAATATGTCATGCCACACTTGCCTTCGCAAGGGTTATATTGCCCCATATAACGTGCCTTCCTCGATGCCTATATTATAACGCACAGCGCTATGCCATACATATTACAATCTGGGATCCATATCTTTGTCACAGTGCATATGCAACGTTACACTCCCCAGCACATATTTTATATTACAACTTTAGAGACTAGTTAGGTTACACAACACTGCCCTGTGCATATTACACTCCAAGGGGCATATCGCATAGCACGCGCTAGTGCCTGTGCTATCTCGCGCTCTCCAATGAATCTGTCATTGTGCACAATGTATTGCATATTATATTTCATGCCCCGGTTCATCTTATATCACACTTTTTGGTGCATAGTTTATACCATATACTATATCTAGTTTTCATTTTTAATCGTGCTCTCAGGACTATGTTCTATATAACACTGCGTCCACCTACCCTTTTCACGGGCATTACATTTTGTGATGGGGGTGGAGGGTCAGGGGGTGTTTCTGCCAAGTGAGCCCGGAGTCAGTCACAAACGTCCTCTTCTTCCTGAATAAAAGTGAGATTATGCTGCATACTTGTTCATATTTTAAGTAGTTCGCACAGACACACATTTTAAAAACAAAGTTCCGAATACCCACCTTCTCTGAACAGATAGCTTGCTGCCCCATCCACCTCCTCCCTATCCTCTGCTGTCTGAATCCATGGACTAGCCTCCTCCCTCCTGCCATGCATGGTCTGATGTGCTGCCACTTCCCTCCATTTAGCATGATGTACCAGTCCACTCCTCCTGCCCTCCATTGCCCAATTCTATGCCCCATCATTGACCTCCTGCTTAAACTCTGTGCTTAGCTTGCTGCCCCTAATCTCCTTCCCCCTGCCCTCCGATGTCTTTGTGCATGCCCCTGCTCCATCCTTTTGGCCCACCATGTTCCATGGACCTGCCACTCCTATCTACTCTGAGTGTTCTGTTGAGCTGCCACTCCCCTCCCACCTGCCTAGCATTGTCAGATGACTGTAACCTGTCCCTGCCACCTCCACCCTGCCTGTGCACATGCCATGCCCCTATCCCCTTCCTCCTGTCCTCCATGGTCCATTTTACTGCCACACCCTTCTGCCCTCCCTGGTCTGTTGTGCTGCAACTGCTCCTCCTGCCTGCCCCACGCGGTCTGTTGTGAGGCCCCTTGCCCTGAACTCTCTTGTCTGTGCCCAGGTCCTGACCCTCCCTTCTATCCTCCATGGTCCTTTGTGCATGCCCCTGCACCCTCCTTCTTGCCCATCATAGCCATTGTGCTGCCACTAACCCTCCCGCTTGCCATGCATTGTCTTCTGTGCTGCCATGGCCCCTCCCACCTTCCCTGTGTGGTCAGCTAGCTGTCCCTGACCCCCTCCCACCTTCCCTCCATGGTCTGTGTGTATGCCATCATAGTCTCACTGTTGCTCTCCATGGTATGTCTTGTTTCTAGTGCCCATCCTGCCTGACCTCCATAGTCATCTTGCTGCTCCTGCCCTGCCCCCTGCCCCCTTGCCCCCAGCCCTCTGTTTCCATGTGCAGACCCCTATTCCCTCCCTCCTGGCTTGTCTGTTCCATTGTAATGCCCCCGTGCCGTCCCTCCTGCCCTTTATGGTCTGTTATGCTGCAGCTTTCTCTCCCGTCTGTCCATTATGGTCAGCTAGCTACCATTGCCTTTTTCCCCTCTGTTCTCTGTTGTCCATGTGCATGGTCCTGTCCCCTCCCTATTGCTTTCTATGGATTGTTGTGCTGCACTCCCGTCCTGCATGCCCTGTGTGGTGTATTGTGCTGCTGCAAACCCCGATTCCTGCCCTGTAGGGTCAGTTTGGTGCACCTCTCCATGTCCCTCCTGTCCTCTGTGATCCGAGTCCATGTCCCTAACCCAATTCCTCCTGCCTACCATGATCCAATGTACCATACTTGCGAACATTTTGAACTTGGTAAAAGGGAGATTTTGAAAAAAAACTGGGGTATTGATTTTCCCCTTTGAGTTACATTGAAAAAGAGTAGATTGTAGACAGGAGACAGATCAAATAAAGCCCATTTGAGCTTAAAAACATTGGACGTTTCCTGGCTGAAATGGGTCTGTTGGCATGTATGGTTGTACTACCGCTGCCTCTTCCTTCTGCCCACAATGGTCTCTTATATTGCCACAGCCTCTCTTGCCAGTCCTGTATTGTTGGTTTGTTGCCCCTGCCGCCCTTTCCACTTCCCTCCATAGTCTGTTGTGCTGCCACTGCCCTTCCTGCCTGCCCAGTGTGGTCAAATTGTTGCCTCTGCACTCTCCTACCTGCCTTCAATTTTCAGAGTCCGTGCCCCTGGCCTCTGCCTCTCAACAGTATCCAAATGAACAAGAAGATTGCTAACATTCTATATTTATTACAAAAGTGTGGAACGCCTGATGTCATCTTGATGTAATCAAAACTGTAATACCTAGAGCATTTCCTTTAGAAATTACATATATGAGAGGGTCTTCTTTGCATCAAAATTATGGGTAGTGCTCTAAAAAACTAAAATGAGGACATATTTTCTGAGTTTTCAAATAGCGACAAAGAACTTTTAAATTATTTGTAATCTTTATGTTTTTTTATCCAGTTGACCACTTGATTAAATGTTGCACTTAGGGGAGAGGATGTGGTGTTATTTCAGAGCTGCAGACTTTGCAACTGGGGAACCAGGTTGGAGTTTCTGCTTCAGCTCAACATTCTGTGATTCTGGTCAAATCACTTAATCTCCCCATGTCTACAGCCAAAATGAATTTGATCTTGTGTGATGTAACCAATGCTCATGTAAAGCACTCCAATACCCGACAAGTCTGCACTATATTAAACTGCAAATACACAAAAAAAATAAGCGTTTTGCACACTTCTGTCATTGGGCTACATCTGGGCTACATCTGGGTGATATTTGTGCTGCATTTAGGCTCTTTTTTTGTCTGGTGGCCATCTTGGGAGATTTATTTGTTATGAAGTTTCCTATTTTCCTCATTTACTGCTGTCTCCTCAGTAGGAAATGCTTTCAGGTTTTTACTTTGATTCCATCAAGAAGGTATTCAGATATGTCACACATTTGCGATAAATTCTGAATGTTAGCACTCTAGTTGCTCATTAGATCACTGTAGTAAAGCTACTGCTCACCACGGAAGTCTGCTGCTGGTATTCAAAGTGCATGTTTCAGTCTGCATGTCAGAATTTGTTTATGAAATAGAAGAGGATTTGAGAAGTCAAAATGTGCCCCAATTTTTCTTTCTGCAGCACTAACCATAATTTCTACAGCAAAATAAACCCCTCATTTTGTTCCTTTGTAAATTAAATGTTTTAAGTGTTACCACTTTATTCCAATCAAGATGGCTTCAGGAGTGACATACTTTTGTCATAAGTAAGACTGTTAGCGCTCTAGTTGTTCGTTAGAACACTCTGGGACATTCTGTCATTGAGCTATATTTGGGCTACATTTGGGTGATATTTGTGCTACATTTGAGCTCTTTTGTCTCTGGTGGCCATTTTGGGAAACTTATTTGTTATGAAGTTTCCTAATTTCCTCATTTACTACAGTCTCCTCAGTAGGAAATACTTTGTTTTTTACTTTGATTCCATCAAGAAGGCATTCAGTTGTGTCACACATTTGCCATAAATTCAGAATGTTAACACTCTAGTTGCTCATTAGATCACTGTAGTAAAGCTACTGCTCACCACGGGAGTCTGCTGCTGGTATTGAAAGTGCACGTTTCAGTCTGCATGTCAGAATTTTTTAATGAAATAGAAGAGGATTTGAGAAGTCACTCAAAATGTGCCCTAATTTTTCTTTCTGCAGCACTAATCATACTTTATATGGCAAAATGAACCCCCTCATTTTGTTCCTTTTTAAATTAAATGTTTTAAGAGTTACCACTTTAATCCAAGCAAGGTGGCTTCAGGTGTGCCATACGTTTGTCATAAAGTAGGACTGTTAGCGCTCTAGTTGTTCTTTAGAACACTCTGGGAAGCTGAAGTAGAACACAAAGGAATCAACTGACAGTCTCTGCCCTTGTTGGATGTACATGTTTTACTGAGAATGTCAGACTTCATTCTCACATGACTGAGAAAGATAATGTGAATTTACAGAAAATATGCTCTCAGTTTAGCTTATAGATCACCTTCCAAACCTCTGTGGAAAAGCATGAGAAAATAGTTTTCTTTCAAACATGATTCATGATATCACAGCAGAAGGCTTTTCACATGGTAAAATCACCTTAGAACACACCACTATTCCTAAAATGAGTATGGTACCATCAACAAATGATTTATAATGCAACTAAAGTCTTAAAACCTTCTATTAACGGCAATGATTTTTAATAAGGTGCTATCATGTATATTGGTCCCAAAATGGCTGCCAACACTTCTTGAATGAAGTACTGACAGCCAATCTGATCTCACGATGAGATGTGTGGTTAGGCTCTGCCCAGATATATCTATCTTTTTAACTCTAATTTTCTCAGGAACTACCTAACGGATTTACACCATTTAAGCAAAAGGCACGAGTCTGAACTGAAGACTACCTCTTTGCCAAATTTGGTGTAATTCCGTTCAGCAGTTTGGGCTGTAGCTGCGTCAACAGGTCCTATGGGAATATGCATGGGGAAAACGCGTTTTGGACCCCCCTTTTTTCTCTGACCCCCGCTTGATGAATCACTGTGAAAATTTCAGGATAGGAGCGGACCGGAGCTGGGCAAAAGTTTGGAAAATTTTTGCAAAGATTCATCAATCGGCGCCAATGTTACTCCAAATAGAAGGTTGTGGATTTCCTATGGAAAATAGGTCCCAACTATAACTACCTACTAGTAGGATATATTTCCAGCAAGCTGAAATGCGTTTCTCTTTTCTCTGGGGTTGAGGGAGGACCTGAGAAAATAAATATTTGCCGTACCTTGACTGCCTAGAGTCCGTGCCTTTTTCCATGGAGGTCTCTGTGGAAATTGGGGAGATAGATACATACATACACTCTAGCCTTCCCTCCCTTTCTGGGAGCTGGAGCAACCTCTGCCCAGCTTCGCAGATTTTACGAAGCCTTGTACTCCATCTTCGGGCTGCCCGACTCCGCTGGCGTGCCCTCAGTTGGGGCTCTAGACCTTTGATGTCGGTGGCTTCAGCTTAGGCATCACAGGGCCTCCAACGATCCAGGCCTGGATCTGGATCGGTGCCGCTCGACCTTGTGATACCTCCTCCGGCACAGAATCCAGTGACGACACCTCTGCCCCCTCCGATGCTGGTTGTGTCCCCAGCCAACGTTGACCCCAGCCTCCCCCTCGATGTAGACGTGGAGCCAGGCAGACGTTGGGACCGGCGCAGACTGGTACTTTTGTACCAGTGTTCTCCCCTTGTGTACCTTATCACGGAGTGGCTTCCAGAGGACTGGGAGGGGTCTGTTGACCGTCTAGCAGACCAGTTGGAAGAACCGGACTGGAAAGAGGAGTTGGGTGAGGCCAGCAGTCTGGACACGTCCCCAGACCTTGGCATGCTTTCACCCCCTACAGTGGCTATGGAGAAGGGGGCCTCTCATGCAATGGTGTTGCGTTGGGTAGCAGAGGCCTTAAACCTCGAGCTTCTGATGGTGGCAGTCAGGACTAACCTCTTGACTGAGGTGCTTCAGCCGGCAGCAGCCTCTTTGGAGCCCCTGCTGCCATTCAATGAGGCCCCCCCGGACATCCTTTTGGGCACCTGCTCCAAGCCCAACACAGGGGCTCCTGTGGATAGGATGATTGCTAGACGCCGCCGCCCGGTTCCAGGCAACCCCCTTTTCCTCTCCCAACACCCCACCCCTGAGAGCTTGGTAGTCCAAGCATCGACGTCTAAGGGCGTATTCCCTAACACACCACCTGATCGGGAATCCAAGAAGTTGGACTACTTTGGGAAGAAGAGGTTTTGTTCCTCCAGCTTAGGACTGCGGTCAGTGAGCACCACATTTCTCTTGGGCCGCTACTCTCACTCGGTGTGGTATATGGTTGCAGTGGTGCTGCCACAGTGCCGGGAGGAGGTCCGGGCCGTGCTCTCCCGTGCTGTTGCCATAGAGAGAGACGCAGCAAAGTTTGCCATCTGGTGTGGGCTGGACACCGCCGACTCACTGGGCAGGACGATCGCCATGTCGGTAGCCCTTCGACACTAAGCCTGGTCGAGGTCCACTGGCTTCTCGGGTGATGTCCAAGCTATGCTTTTGGACATGTCCTTTGATGGCTGTTTGTTTGGCGACAAGGCAGACTTCGCACTTGAGCGCTTTTAGGACTCCAGGGCTATGGCCCTGTCTTTGGGCCTCGCTTCGACCTCCCGCCCAGCGCAGTTTGCCTTTCGCCCCTCTCGTGGCTACAGAAAGGGTGTCCCACCATGTTATGCCCAGAGCCACAGGCCTGCGCAGGCTGTCCAGCCTCTGTGCGGCCAGGGACATAGGACCCACTGTCGTGGGTCTGGGGGCCAGAGGGCGGCCCAGTCCACCAGTGCCCCATCTGGAGCAGCCTCCAAGCCCTCCTGGTCCGACCTTTCAGGGTCACCTTTTGCCAGTGGGCAGCAGGATTCGCCATCACACCCCCACTCGCTCACCATCACGTCAGAAACGTGGGTTTTGCAGATAGTCCAAAGGGGATACTCCTTCTCCTTCAAGACTACTCCTCCATCCATGCCACCTCAGACCCATCGCATGTCGGAGGATCACTTGGCCCTTCTCCAACAGGAATTTATGGCTCTCTTGGCCAAGAGGTAGGTTGTGGTTGTTATTCCGACTACTTTCTGGTGGCCAAGAAGGACAAGGGCCTGCGTCCTATCTTGGATCTCAGGAACGTTAACCGCTTCCTCCGGAAGGAGAAGTTAAAAATGTTGACTCTGGCTCAGATCCTGTCTGCCCTTGACCCTGGAGACCGGTTGGTAGCGTTGGACTTGCATGACGCTTATTTTCACATCCCCGTCCTGCTGGCCCACCGGCGTTACCTGTGGTTAACGGTAGGCCACAAGCACTTTCAGTTTTCTGTTCTCCCCTTTGGCCTTACCAGTGCCCCTCAGGTGTTCACAAAAGTGATGGTGGTGGTCGCAGCTCATCTGCGCAGATCAGGGGTTCCAGTCTTCCCCCTATCTCAACGACTGGCTGTTGAAGGTGAGCTCCCCCCTGGCTGTCATCTCCCACTCAGAAAAAATGCCACTCCTCAGCTCCTTGGTACAATGACAAATTAAGGCATTTAAAACAATGGTGTCGTCGTGCTGAGCGAGCTTGGAGATGAACCCTAGAGGATCAGGACTGAATTATATATAAAGCTAGGGTCAAGGAATATAAATGTGCACTTGTGAAAGAAAAATCTATGTACTGCACACATGAAATTGATCATTCGAAAGCTACCAAAGAACTGTATCAGCTGATACAACAGCTCTCATCTTCCCAATCCGTGGCAGAACCAGACACGTCACAAACATTCTGCGATCAATTAGCTACCTTTTTCCAAAATAAGATCATGGACATATACACTGGTTTAAATCCAACAGTCAACAGCCCTATCAAAGATGATCAACTGATGCCCAACAGTGAACACAGAGGTCTCTCAAAATGTTGTGACCTTACGCCTGATCTTCTTGTACATTACCTTAGGAGAATGCATTCAGACTCTCCCATGGAGGCATGCCCACTGCAATTTTACATATGGCTGCTGATACCATAGCTTGAACCCCTCTGTAAATTAATGAATATCATTTTCCAGTCTGGAATTTATCCTCATTCTTGGAAATAAGCCATCATAAGACCTCTTCTGAAGAAACGCAATCTGGACTCTAGAGACAGTGAGAATTATCGGCCCATCTCCCTGCTCCCTGTTCCAGCAAAAATCCTGGAACTGCATCTCAACAAGCAGCTTCTGGAAACTGCAGATCGGCAATCCTGGCTCAATGAGTCACAGTTCCGATTCAGAAACGGTACAGAAACGGCCTTGGTTTCAGCCTAGGATTACATCAGGCGTAAGGTGGATGAAGGGCAGGGAGTAGTGCTAATTCTCTTTGATCTGTCAGCAGCATTTGACACCATCTCTCCTATGTTGCTGCTGGACAGACTCCGGAGTCTTGGTATTTCTCATCAAGCACTTGCCCTTCTGTCCTCATTCCTGACAGGGAGATCCCAAAGGGTGAACTTAAAATCTTTTCACTCCGACTCCTCTTCACTTCCTTGTGGAGTCCCGCAGGGGTCTTCCTCGAGTCCCACCCTTTTTAATCTGTATGTGGCACCCCTCGCAACAGTAATCCATTCTTTTGGATTAGAGGTGGTGTTATGTGCGGATGATACACAAATTATGGTTACCATCTCCAAGGGGCTGGGCTCATGGTCAGAGAATGTCTGTGGATGCATGTCTGGAGTAGCAGACTGGATGTCTGCTAACTTCCTTAAACTGAACGGGGGAAAAAAACAGAGGTGATGATATTCGAATCAGGGGCAACCAAATGGACCAGTAACTGCTGGCGTCAATCATTGGGATACTGTCCTGTCCCGTGTGAAAAGGCTAAGAATCTGGGAGTCCTGATGGACACGGAACTTCGCCTCAAGGCCCAAGTGAATCGTACCATTTCCACATGCTACTGGCTCATAAGGATGTTAAAAAAAAAATCTTCCCTTTCATCCAGCATTCAGCTAGGATCCAGGTAGCACTGGCCCGGGTAATGGTCAGACTTGATAATTGCAATGCCCTGTACCTGGCTGCTAATAAGGGCTTACAACATAAACTCCAGGTACTGCAGAATGCACTGGCAAGACTCATTCTGGACATTCCCAAAAACAATCTGCCAAGAAGGGACTAGAACACCTACATTGGCTTCCCATTGAACAACGTATCAGTTTTAAATCACTGTGTATGGTCCATAAGTCACTGCACGCTTCCTACCCTTTAAGGCTGAAGACCATGTTCAGATGGTATTCCCCAAGCCGATTACTTCGCTCCTCACCTCAAATGCAACTACTGGTACCAAGAAGAGGAAGTGGGGGGATAAGGCTTTTTCAGTGGCAGAGTGTAAGCTATGGAATTCCCTACCCCTGGCGCTTAGATCCATCTCTCTTCTACTCCCATTCAGAAAAGCCCTTAAGACCTGGCTGTTCACAGATAAACAGTGAGCTGAAGTGCTTTAATTTTGCTTCTGCATTCCGTGGTATGTACGGCCTCTCTCTAGCTCCTAGATGCCCTTGGGTGACTGCTGTGCTATATAAATATCAAAATCAAATCACATCTAGACTTTGGCCGACCTTCTCTATTTGCTGGGGTTCACCATCAATGTGCCGAAGTCACACTGATTCCCTCTCAGACGCTCCTTTTCATCGGAGCAGTTCTGGACACAGCGCAGTTTCAGGCTTATCCTCCCGAGCAGCGAGTCCAGGATATGTGGGCTATGATTCCGATCTTTCAGCCTCTATCCCAGGTTTCGGTCATAATGACCATGAGGCTACTGGGCCGTGGTGGCTGACTAATCAGGATTGGGTCAACGGAAGATCCCTCTCCCTTCCCCAACCAGAGTTCACAGTGGTGACAGATGCATCACTGCTGGGGTGGAGCGGCCACATGGGAGAGGCGGAGATCAGTGGGCTTTGGTCTCCGGCGGAGCTTCGGGCGATTCATCTTGCACTAAAGGCATTCCTTCCCTCTGTCCAGAGAAGAGTAGTGCAGGTGTTCACAGACAATTCCACCGCCATGTGGTAATGCAACAAATAGGGTGGGGTGGGGTTGTGGAACCTATGTCAGGAGGCTCTCTGTCTTTGGACATGGCTGGACATCAGAGCATTTCTCTGGTGGTTCAACACCTGGTAGGTTCTCTGAACGCCAGGGTGGGTGAACTCAGCCGCAGGTGCATGGTGGATCCTGAATAGCATCTTCACTCCGAGTTGGTGCAAGGTCTCTTTCAGCAGTGTGGAGAGACTTTGATCTATTTGCCACCGAAGAGTATGCGCAATGTCAGCAATTCTGCGCGTTGGAAATTCCAAGGCAGCACTCACTCAGCGACACTTTTCTGCGCGAGTGGAGTTGCGGTCTTCTATACGCCTTTCCGCCTATACCACTTCTGCCTACAGTGCTGAAGAAGATCAAGCGTGACCGGGCCCAAGTCATTCTTGTGGCTCTGGATTGGGCACGAAGTGTTTGGTATCCAGAGCTCTTACACATGGCTATCGATCCGCCTATCAGACTGCCCATTCGGGAGGGTCTTCTATCGCAGCAGCAGGGGACGGTCCTCCACCTGAACCTGTCCAGTCTCCACTTCCTTGCGTGTAGATTGAGCAGCAGCAGTTGACAGCTTTCGACCTTCCTCCCCAAGTCTGTAATGTTATCCTGGGAGCCAGGCATCCCTCCACTAAAATGGTATACGCCTGAAGATGGAACAAGTTTGTGGCATGGTGCGCAGCAAAGGCTGTGGATCCCCTTTATGCTCACCTTAGAGGTTTCTCCTCTTCATTCTTTCTTTGGCCCAGCAGGGTTCTGCTCTGGGCACTCTAAAAGGCTATCTTTTGGCCATTTTAGCCTTCCTTCGGCTGCCTGACCAGCCCCCTCTTTTCAAGTCCCCTACGGTATATCGCTTCTTTAAGGGTATTACTCACTTGTTTCCTCCAACTCCTTTCATTATGCCCCAGTGGTGCTTGAACCTGGTTCTCACCCATCTTATGTGCGCTCCTTTCGAGCTGCTACATAACTGTCCTTTCAGACTTCTGACACTCAAAACTGCCTTTCTAGTGGCCATCACCTCTGCTCAGGGTAAGTGAGCTTCAAGCCCTTTCTTCTAAACCTTCTTTCTTGGCTGTTCATCTGGACAAAGTTGTCCTATGCACTAGGCCTGCTTTCCTTCCCAAAGTGGTTACCTCTTTCCACATAGGACAGACCATCACTTTGCCCACCTTCTTCCCGCATCCTTCGAAGGAGAAAGAGGCTCCAGCGTCTGGATCCAAAACGTGCGCTTTCATTTCATATAGATCGCACAAAACAATTCCGGGTGGACGACCAGCTCTTTGTTGGCTATGAGGGTGCCAGAAAAGGTCAGCCATGAAAAAAGCACCATCTCCTGATATGTCATTCTTTGCATCAAATGCTGATACTCCTTGGCGTAAACGGTACCTCCAGTGGGGTTGTGTGTCCATTCCACCAGCGCGACGGCAGCCACTACTGCTTTGGGATGTGGTGTTCCCCTTCTTGACATCTGCCAGGCAGCCACGTTGGCTTCATTGCACATGTTCACCAAACATTAGTGCCTGGACAGCCAAGTCCGGAGAGACGGCTTCTTTGGCCGTTCAGTTTTCCAGGACTTTCTGGTGTGTACTTGGTTTGCAGACCCACCTCCGGGATCGGTTTTGCTGGGGTATCTATTCTAAGGGGCAGAATCCATAACTAATTGTCTCTTTTTACACTTTAAACGCACTAGACAGTGCCTAGCATCCTTCAGTTGTCCCCATTACTGTAGGTCCTGAAGAGAGCCTATATCGCACACAGGGTCGAAACGCCGTTGACTGTTAGGAAAAGCGAACCAACACACAGCACTTCACATTGTACAAAGTGTGGATTACAAAATGTATACTTTATAATGGTCCCTTTTGTATTTTAAAGGAACCCATGTACATATGTCACGAAATATGTCACCTTTATAGGTTCCTTAAAATTTCACTGGGACACCTTTCACTAATGTGTTAGATTATAGTTGAATGTAAGAAACAGTATATTGGTAATGCTGTGTTCATCTCATTATATAAACAGAATTGTTCACCCAAATTGACTTCTTTTATGTGTTTGGCTACTCTCTTTTAGACATCAGTTTGTGAAAGTATTCCTGTTAATCGCAGCACCATCATGCGCTGCAATTAACAGAAATATTTTCACAAAGTCGCACAATCAGCCCGCTGCCATGTTCCATTAACAAAAAAACATGCATCAAGTTCAAAAGCACGATGTGTAAAACACACGTCATGCTTTTGGACTTGCTGCATTTCTTTTAGGTCTTGCAAAAGGGATTGCAATAAATGTGGGTTTAAGTGCTATACCCAAGGGTGAGTTGCTCATGATGGCCAAATCAAAGTCGCTCTAAATGGTACTGTAAGACCTGCCTCTCTTGTCTTTTTGGGCTAGTGGGACTCTGCTCTAAGAATCCAGGATGAAACCACCTATTTGCAGGAAATAGGCAGTTGAGGAGGAGGTGCTGTAGAGGGATCAACACACCACTCCCCTTGGAGAGATCCTGAACTCCTAAACAGTTCCCCAACACCCATCCACTGTAACTAACTTACCCAGATACTCATGCTTGCTTACTATGTTTTTTAATCCAAGACCACTCCAGGCTTTTGCAAGAGGCAGAGATGCTCCTCCTTTTATTAGTATTTATGCCAAGCCTTACCCCCAGAAAGGGGGCTATCATATATCACTGCCATTGTTTTCATGTTAGTGCCCATTTTCTTCACACAGCGCCAGATTGCTTTAGGCCAAGCGCCGATTTAGTTTTAGTTCGAGCCGGGGCAGTGCAGGTGCTGCTCTGCGAGGCATGCTGTATTGAGGTATGGCATAGAAGCTCTGCCCATTTCCCACCCATCTTTTAATTGGCTCCGGTTACTGTTCTTTCAAAATCGTTGCTTTTTATTTGTGAATAGGCTTAGTAGCCCCTCCTTGGTACCGCCTTGTCTGGCTTTGTATCTTCCCATATCGACTGGTCTTTTTACTTGTGTTGTTACACAGTCTGCTTTATCTATTGGGTGAGCACGGTTTTCTTTAATGATCTTCCTCATTTCACCCACGACGTCGCAGCACGCCACCACCTTTTAAATCATGTCATTTACCTATGTATTTTTTCATTTCCAGTGCAGTCCGCTTTAACTACAGCGGCTGCACTTATTTATTTACAGCGTGGTCCGCTTTCACTTGTGCAGCAGTGCTTATTTATTTAATTCACAGCGCGACTGCTTTCACTTTAGTGTCTGCGCTACAAAAGCTTTTCTTTATTTTACTTTAAAGTGAGTGCCTATGGGGCGTTTTTACACAATGTTGGCCACACGCGTGGTCTGGTTCCTGGCACACACAACCTTGGCTGCAGTGCACAGAGACCTTACACTGCTGCACATAGAGGAAAAAAATTAGAGGGAACATTGACTGTGATACAGGTTTATCACACAGTAAGTTTTTCATTTCAATCAGTGCTTCAATTTATGAAACAACGGTACTTTATTATGCCTTCGACAAATATACTACAAATACAAAGGAAAACAGAACAGAGAGAGAGAGAAAAAAACACACAGGCAGTACCAATCATTTTCCAATAGTTGTCTAACCACAAATAGGTTAAATCTCAGTCTTGTAAAAGATATACAACAGTCTCTGATTACTCTTCAAAGAGGAAATGTATCAGCCTGCTTAATCTGCTGTGATTTTGATTCAGCTGATGGCTCTGTAATGTTGATGGGTTATGATGCAACTGCCACAAAACACTAGAGACCTACAGAAATGCTCGGTGTCCCCCTTCCCAAATCATAGAAGTGTCCACCTAGCAAACAGAACAGGTTATGGGGCACAAACAGCTGTAGTCCACCTATCCAGTGGTTACTTAATTAGGTTTAACAGCAGTTGCCGGTGCCAGCAAACGCCTGTTATATGGTATACAAAGCTTCAAGGGCCTGTAACAAAATACACCAGTCACAGTCAAAGACTAGTGCTAAGGGTGCCAAGGTTGGAAACTTATAACAGCAAGGACAAAGCCATAGAAAATTTACTTATTGGGCTAAGAGCCGTATATTCAAATATATAGAGGTCAGGAACCCCTTGGACTAGAAAGACAATCAATGATTCTAGATAGAGTATGAATGCCTCCGTCTATTTCTTTGAATCGTCACACCAAAGACTAAAGCGGTGATCATTAAGATTTCTGGAGGCACCTGGCAGGTTCACACATGATTTCCTGCAGTATGGATAAAGACTGAGGCAAACGTGGCTAACTCTCACGTCTACAACAGACTACTATTCTCCTTTGCCCGGAGGTCTTTGCACATCAGTGGATGGGGAGAACAGATGATATTCTAAAACAATTACTTGTGCAATCTTGTGCTCCTGAAGACGCATTAGTCCAATGACCACTCTCATTCGTAATCACAACTGTTATGCTGAGTACTTGTCCGACAGACAGGCTCTCCACCTGTAAGATGCAAACCAGTGTCTTGTAGGTGGGACATTCGCCTCACAAATCTGTCACAGCGGTACTCAGATTAGGGATCATGATGCAGGCGTATTCCGAATCTGTCGGGGAGGTAGGAGTTAGCATTACTATCTTTAGAAAACATCCCTTCTCTATTGCCTAGTTGATAGACCTGTATATATGTGATGAGTGATCACAGATCAACTTCTGGTCCACAGAACTATAAATTAATGTTAGTAGTTATCAGTGGAAATTATCTTTGAATCTGTGGGAGTATGCCTTCTGCGTGATTGATAAATGGAAGGGGCACACTCAACTGGAGCTTCCCCTAGGCTGGTTCAAACTGGCATAGGCAGAATACATATCCCCTTCACCCAGGAGGCCCGATTCCACAGAACAGCAGATCCCGCCTGGAAGGGAGTTGATAATACTCTAGCAGGCACATTGCAGCTACTTCAAAAGCACAGGAACAATTATACTATGGTAAAAAATAAAAAAGGAGGAAGGAAATGTAAATGTGAGGGCTTTAAGGTTAGAAGAGATTTGGTCAGTCTTCACACAAAACCAGTCACCATTTTATTTTGAATGTCACACACCATGCATTTAGTAAGATTAGCAACTTACTCAACAATCGCCAAACATGAACACAGAGCCTCTATATGTCTTGCAGGTGGAGATAAAGGGACTTGCTAATGAAGACTGAACAGACCTTTGGCATAGGGGAGACAGTAAGCATCTCTCTCGGACAGGTAAAGGCTTCCCTCTCTGTAGGCCCACACCACCACCATTATTAGTTTCTCATACCCAGGTAGAGAGGTCAATATCGTCAAAGAGGGGGTTTACTTAGAGTCACAGGCTCTAGTTTGGGGGGTGGCGGGGGGACTCATTGTTAGGTAATCAGGAGTAACTTCAGTGATCTTCCAGGATTACGGAGCACACTGAAAAAGGGAAAAGTGAACAGGAATAAAGGGACAGTACAGGTTTTCCAGAGCCAAGCAGAGGACTTTCCAACCCAACACAGAATATACAGGCTAAGGTGGACAAATTGGAAGGAAGGCCCTTAAAGAATAATCTTGATGTTGGCAGAGAAAATAGGCAGATCACAAATATGGAAAAAGTTGTTTAAGGCCGAATGATGGAAGTTTTTAGTCGTGGTGCAGTCTTCAAAAAACGGTGTCGTGGAAAAAGTGCATAGCCCCAACAAGGTGTAATTAGTAAAAATTAGCTTTGCTGCGACTGTTGAAGAAAAAGTGTAAACTGGAGGTATGAAGTTAGGCCCAAAAGGAATAATCTTGATCTTGTACGCGAAAATGGGCAGGTGAAAAATACGGAGAAATTTGTTGAGGACCTTCTGATGGAAGTTGTTAGTCTTATTGCAGGTTTAAAAAAGCTTTATAGTGGAAAAAGTACATTGGCTCATCACAGTGCAACTACTTAAATTTAACTTTACTGCGACAGGCGAGGAAAAAGTGTAAACTGAGGAATGAAGACTCTGTAATCATGCCGTCTTGCATTTGCGTCATCAATTCTCATGGTGCATGTTAGAAATGGGGTTTCTGGTTTGGTAAGGTATGCATCTAAGCCAGACAGACCACCCCACTCTAGTTAAGGCAAGTAAGTTGCACACCAACTATAACCCATGCTCACCCCCTAGGTAGCTTGGCATATCCCAGGAACAATGTATAAAGCGTTTGCGCAACACACTCACACCAGTAACACAAGGAACGCAGCACAAAAGAGACTCCACACAGGTGTATAAAAATATATACTATATTGTACATAACATGTACACCAAAATTACATGAATCAAATACTGTGCACACTATGCAAATTCTGAATCAGCACGCATTATCCTGATAATGCAAGAATTGATATGTGATACATTGTAACATGATGGTAAGAAATGTAGCAGGTTATGAAGAGGTGCATGAACCAAGGATTCTGTATATATTATGCAATCCTGAAAGAATACTAGTTATCCTAATAATGTAAGGATCAAAACGACATTAGGAATCCAGGGCATGAAATGCAACAGTTTCGTTATGGTAGGAATGCACAAGAATCACCACAATTCAATGAAACACATTAATCACTAAATGTCAACGTACAAAACAGAGGGCATTCCGCTCTTTTTAAGCATTATGTGGTAATTAGGCATGGAGATGTGGGGCACAGATATGTCCGTGGACCCACTACCAGCAATATGGTAATTAAAGCACACGTGAAGGGCTAAAAGGAACCTGCATGTCTATCACACATAATATGTTAGTTGAGGGGATTTACTCCATGTACAAAACGGGGGCCTCTGTCGAGGTCTCACTTCGTATGGTGATGATCAAATGAATGCCCACAAGGTATGGGCAGACAAATGGGAGCCATACTTCGGGCTGCACAGGAGACCAAACTCGGTCCCCGTGCTTAGCTCTTAACAGCAGCTGCCTGCTATTGTGCGGGACTACTGCCAGGCCCAGTACCTTTTTTGCTACCACAGAGGTCTCTTCTGACCCAGATATTATATCGTCTGCAGCAGGGCTAGCGGCATCTTTGTTGGGCTAGCAGGCACAGGCAGGCTCGAGGTGGGCACCCACGCTGGCATTGTATCTGGAGCGAGGGCTTTGGGAGAACCCTTGTAGAAGTTCCCAAAATACAAGCTGTGCTGAAACCAGACCTCCACACGCTGAGGTAGTTTCAGGATAACTAATAAGGGTTGGGGGGCAAGCCACCCAGTCTCTGGAGAGCACTAGAGATGCCCAGGGCAGGTAGACAGCCAAAAAGCCAGGACATAAGGTGGATTTGAAGAGAGGCGGTTTTTCCCTCAGCTCAACAGGCAGCAGACCAGCATAACAGGCAAGCTGTCCAAATGCCGGTTCCTACTCGTAGATAGCAGTCCTTTGGCAAACCAGATTCAGGAAGCACTTTGCAGCAGTGCAACAAACAGAAAAGCAATCCAGTGAGTCCTTAAGGCCACTCGGAAAGTAGCAGGCAGCAGGGCCATACCAGAAGAGCAGTCCAGATGAGTCCATTGCACAGCGCAGCAATTCCCTCCGACAGAGATGCAGTCCCAATTCCAAAAGTGCTCTACAATCATAGGGTCAGAGCCCCTGTCCTTATATCAAAATGTCTTTGATCAAGGGGGCACTTCACAAGAAACCTTACAGGTGCACAACACTCCCTTCAAACCCTGCTGTGACTCCAGTTGTAAAGTAGGGGTAAACAGGCACTTTGTTTAAACATTTGTACACAGCGTGTACAAATGTAAGTGTGCCCCGCCTCCCTCTCTCCTAGCCCAGGAAAACTTTCAGTATGCAGATGGATGCAGATGCCTCTAGTCACACCCAGCCCTTCCTGTGTTCTGTCTGTCTGGAAAGTATGCACAAGGTGTAGTTGTCAATTGGGCCCAGACGTGGATTGGAGTCAGGCTGCAAAGCACATATCGTTATAAGCACAGAGAAGTACCCACTTTCTAAAAGTGGTATTTCTAAAATAGAAATGGAAAACTCAATAATATCAGTAAGCAGGATTTCTCACTACTATTTCTAAACAAACCAAACACGGCAACGCTACTCCTTTTAGATCAGGATTTACCACTTAAACACATATAAGGGAATTCTCAATGCTAGCCTATGAGAGGAGTAGGCCTCACAGTAGTGAGACACAAAATAGGCTGTATCACCAGGACATGCCACACAAAGGCACATGTTGTACCCTCTATTTACACAGCACAATGCCCATAGGGCTCACCTTAGGGGTGACCTATATGTATTTACCTGTAGTAAAATGGTAGTTTAAGGCTTGGCAAGTCGTTTTCAATGTCAAGTCAATGTGTCAGTAAACAGCGCACGCAGTCACTGCAGTGGCGGTCCTCAGACAGATTTGAAAGGCTATGTCGGTGGGTGGCACAAGCAGCGCTGCAGGTCCACTAGTAGCATTTCATTTACAGGCCCTAGGTATATGGGCTACCACTTTACAAGTGACTTACAAGTAAACTAAATATGCCAAACAGGTGTAAACTAATCATACCATGTGTTTAGCAGTGGTAAAGTGTCCAGAGTCCTAGAGTCAACAAAAAGAGGGTCAGAAAAATAGGAGGAAGAAGCCAAAAGGTTCGGGTCCAACAGTGCATCACCACGATCATGGCATAAAATACACAAGTAGTAGTAGTAGTAGTAGTAGTAGTAATTGAACTTTATTCGATATGTAGTAACAATATCATAAAAGTACACACGTAGATATAAAAAATCATGTTAAAACAAGTAAAATTTCATTTAAGTCATAAAAAAGGTAATATCAATAAAAGTACGAATACAGGGTTAGAACATCAAGACATGTATCGTCTTAAACCTGCATTGATATCCGCAGCCTCAACGACATTTTCAGATAAGATGAAATGGCTGCCAGAATTAAAGGCGATTCCAGGGTTTTTAGTTTTTGGTAAGCCATCTTACATGACCGTAATCCCCATGACTTAAGCAGCGGTTTCAGGAAAATAGCTCTTGGGTGTTGATAAAATCTACAGAATAAAATACTATGAATATTAGATTGAGTTGAAAGATCATCACATGGGCACTTCGGTAAGTCACTGGACCAGCAATTTAAGTTAGGAAAAGTTAGAAGTCTAAAAAAGGTGTTGGTACGAAAACGGGTCAGGAGCATGCGCGTGTACGGCGATGGTTCTAAGAGTAAATATTGCTGTGTGCCACTCATGGAGATTGAATTTTGGTAGTCCGCAATAGAACTCTTCTGATTTTCTAGAAACAATCGTTTGCAGCTCCAATAATTTAGAACAAGGCGCTTTAACATGGCTTTTGGTAGATTAGCTAAGGTTAAAGGCTCAGTAAAAAATTCAGGGTGCCCTATGTCAATAGACAAACTCTTGACATAGTTCAACCATTTAATGTTCTTGACCTCTTTCAGTTTTAGACAGTCTATAATAATTTCCCTATTAAAAGGTGTCTCTTCGTTGGTCCAGACTTTATGCCATAACATGAGGGGGGAGGAATTAATCGTGTCCATATTATACGTGAGGCCCAAAATACACAATTATTTTCCCATTTAAGGATGATTGAAATGAAAGAAAAGCAGCCTTTCTCCGTGCTTTAGAAGATGCCAGATTTCAAAGAGACACAGCCAAAGACTGCAACCAGTCATGTACTGGGAAGACCTCGGAGAAGGGGACATAAAAGGCTAGAGCCCTTGTAGAGGGGTAGAGTAAGAACAGATCCCACTGAGAAACCAGCAACAATTACAAGTGCAACAACTAGGATTTCCTGGTCCATTTCATATTAAAGCTCTGACATTTAAAACCGGTCAGACGTGGCCATGCCAAGATCAGAAATACTGAACAAATAGGCGAATATGCAATTTTTAAGGTATATATAGAAAACACACCTTAACCAGAATATTTGATTTCAATCCAAAATCTCCTCGATAATTATTATGAAATGTAGGACAATAAAAGTAATATGTGAATGACAGCTACAATTGGAGTGACCAATGTGTGTTAACCCTGTACAGGGCTGGCTTTAGCATTAGTAGTGCCCTGTGCAACAATTTTTGTTGGTGTCACTAAATCACCACCTTCTCCATGGATTCCCTCACTGCCTCTCTCAAACAGTGACTTATTTATCCATAGCCCCTCTTTCACATGTATTTCTCTTGTTTTATAGTGCTATATATACCAGTTTAGGGTGCCAGAGCACTTTTACATCACACATATGTTATACAGCGACATTAAATCATAGATGTGTAAATCTATGTATAGGATATGTTACACAAGACAATGAGGACTACAAGGTGTAGGAGTCACATGTCATTGATACTGGTAGGCAGCATATTTTAAGGGTACGTGGCCCGGAAAAGATCAAACTCAGAATGTAAAAATGTAACACAGTGGTTGGGATTGGCTTTACTACTAAGAATGTATTTCTCCAAAAGCAAACACTTTTTAGCAACATTAGGATAATGAAAGACTAGGGGAAAAAAGTTCTAACCTATACCTTTCAGTTTGCTTGTACCTCTCTTGGTGACAGTTCCTAGCTTACTGTGCTATATTAGGATTTAAACTCATGAACTGCAAATAACATAAGGAGTTTTGTGACAAAAGCAGTAACCCACTGAGCCATCTACAAAAATGCAATTGGGTGATCTGTATGGTACACGTTGTTTGCAGCAAGTTAATATTAACATTGCTCGCTACTTTAAGGAGTCAAAAATACCACTAGACAAAACTCTCTCCAGCAGGTACATTAATCACCAGAATTATCTTTTATTGTTGCCTAACAATTGGTGAACAGACCAGGAACTCCAAAGCAAATGCTTTTAAACCTAGAGGATATTTCAAATGATGGCGCTTACCCTGAGCTCGATGCCCAGTGCCGTTGCACCAGTCACACCGCCCTAAAGCCTGCCCTGATCCCGTATGTAATCATGCTGCAGGTTTTAAAAGAATACCTACTGAAAGATGCTGCACCGGTTAGTTGGGAAGGGAATGGTTAAGCCTCACCTACATAGGTTACCTCAAGTACATGAGATTCAGCACAGTTGGCTGAATGAGCAGTCAAACATCAATGTCTACAATGGTTGTTATGAGGCAAAAATCTGATTTGATACCGTAACTCAGGCTTTCTAATCAGGGGACTAAATAGTCATGCCAAAGGTGACCTACTTGGAGACACGTCAGTATTCGTACAAAAATAATAATAATAAAAAGCTGATTGACAAACGGAAGACAAATGGTTTTTAGCAAAAACAAAATGAGGATGTGATTAGCATCTGTGTCAAAGATTGCGTTCAAAATGAGTCGTCACACTGATACACCATTTAGTGGGGGTCAGTGTCGATAAAGCTATCAGAAGATTTGATTTTAGAGGGCAGAATTGCAAATATGGACCCCTAATCAATGCATAAAAGTTTAATATTGAGGACCTAAACTTCAATAGAACTTCTAGAGCAATGCCATGAGGTTCTGGATTATGTTATCTGTGGAGGAAACTTCAATCCAGTCAGGCCTTGACAATGATTAATCAATTCACACGGGGAGATCTGGAGCAGATGGATTATTGAGATCGCTTTCAACAGGGAGATGTATGGCACCTCAAGCAGCGAGAGATATGAAACTTTTTTGTGCATCAGAGGTCATCAAGGTTGATTGATTCTTGGTGCCCCCCCTCTCATGCTCATACATAACAAATTGATATGCTGGCTGGAACAGTCACTAGTTTTCTCACACATGGCACAGGAATGAGATTTATAGTAGCTGTAAACCGTGGTAGAAAGTTGTAAGAACTAATGACGTTGATTTTGAAATCAATGAGGATTCTGTACCCAATGTTATAATATAGGAATTCTTCAAGTGCAACAAAGGCCTCTACATTGCTGAATAAAATGGCATATTTGATATGGGAGCCACAAACTGAAACAACAAATGTGTGCTTGAGCTTTAGTATGAGAAATCAAAGGTTTAAGTGATCTGGGGAGAAGATAAGAAGGGGGTCGGTGAGTTTCGAGATCTAGCTTAGCAAGAGGTGTTCTTCATGTGGAGAAGAACAGTTGCAGCTACAGAATAATAAACCGTCATTGAAATATATTAGGAAAATGTCTGCAAAGAGAAATCTTGTTACATTAGAGTTCCAATTAATGCAATGTTCTTGGACTACCACATAGAGCTTTACACAACTATCTCAGTGGTCCTGATTGAACATTTTCAATGTATTGGCCTTGGCTCGAAGGAGTGTGGAGAGAGCTGCTTAATGATCCAATATTCTCAACTGATTTGGAGAAGATTATGTTGGAATTAAGGCACCCGATTCAGGTGGCCAACCTTGAAACTTAAAAAGTAGTCAAAACCTTTGAAGTGATATTTAAATTAATTCGAACTGAATTTGAAAAATAAAAATGAAATCATTTGCACAGAGTTGGTTTGAAATATTCGCAATTGTGAGAATTATATTCTTAACCTTACAGAAAACTATTGCTAGAGTCTTTATGAAATCTGCAAACAAAAGAGAGGCTAGAGAACAACCCAGTCTGTTTACCTTTAAGAATCCTATTTCTTGTGAGTTGATAATTACATTTGCCTGGGCACCCTTATACAAATTGTAAAAGAGGCCTTGTGAGCTGAGAAGAGAAGCCAAACACAATATAAAAAAAAAAAAAAGACTTTCTTAGTTCATGATTTCAAATGCTTTTCCTGCATCCAAAGCAAGGTTACTGCAGGAATTTTCTATAGCTGCAATTACATTAGTATTAGCATATAGCGGTCACCTGGCAATAAATCCACTTTGATCCTTATGGATCAACAAATTCACAACTTTGTTTATTTTGCTTGCCAATAATTTATTGATAATCTTATAGCTTATGTTGAGTATAGTTATCAGACGATAGGAGTTGAGGTCCGCTTTGCGTCCACCCCCTGCACCACCAACACTAAAAAGCTTACCACTACTCCTATATCAAAGTATTGGGGCACTTTATCATCCTTAAAATTGCGATTAGTTGGTCTGGTTAAATATTTACTCATTACCCCTCTCAACATTTTATAAAATTCAGAAGAATACAAATTTGCACATGCTTCTTATAACGCCTACCATCACTTCTTGCTTAACAAAAAGTGACCAATTGTCATGCAACTTCAGAGGACAAACTTAGAACTTGTATACATGCGAGAAGGATTCTAAATGTGCTGAATTAACTAACTCAGAAAGTTAGAAATGTCCAAAAATATTTAATTTATCTCTTTAGTATGGTTACTTCTCTTTATAGCACTAGGGCATCAAATGTTTTATTTAAAAACATTTTTTTAAGTTTCTCTCACTAACCATGCTGAACATTTCCCCAAATATTCACTCTTCTTTGCTTTTTCATTCAATTGCGTTTCCCTATAGTATTATTCTTTTGGATACCCCTTCCTTTTTCTCAATCACCTCTATTCCTGGTAGAATTGTGTAAAACACGGTAACTTAGGTATAACAAACCTTAGTTTTGCAATATGCCACATGTTCTATCAGTTTTTTTCAAATTGTAAGCAATACTTCAGACAATGAAAGTTACTTTAGAAACATAGTAGATAACCAAAGAATCAACTGGTCCCTCATTTCAATCAATATACTTTTATAAACCGAATGGGATCATCTAACCATTTTTCATTTTCTAACACATTTCTTAAAAATCCATCTTTTGATAAAGGGAGTTTCAATGGGATTTGAATCTAAAGTTCTATGGCAGAATGATTTGAGATGCCATTTGGACATAGCTTCTGATACTAAAGTTCTAATTAAATTCAAATCAGGAAATAAATATAATGATATGCAGGAAATTTGTTTTTATATGGGTTTATTTTCTTCTCCACAGTTCAATTAATCTGAAATGCATTAAATGCTAAGAATAGATATTTGCATATTTAGGCTAATTTTGCTTTCTGTTTTGGGTTGGGGAATCCAGAGTGGTGTACTGAATGAAATTAAGATTTGGGAGGGGTGTGTGTGGGGATATATATATATAGATCTATCTATCTATCTATTTTCCAACAAAGTTCCCAAAGCAATGAGAGAGCACTCGACAGTGCTCAGCCATCCGGCAATTTGAATGCAGCTTGCTTCTTGCTCCAACGGAGTAATGTATGCCAACGCGTTTCACGGCCTCACGCCGCTTCTTCCTGGGCTGCTGCAAGTACACAAAGAGGCACGCATTCTTTCCTTTGCATTTCCGGTCAATTTATTAACATGCTCACCCCCAGTGGGCGTATGCTAAAAAGCACTCTTTTTTTAATGTATGATGGGATGTAGAGTTCCCAAATGCGCATAAAAAATCCCCTTTCAGTAAGTTCAATGTGTATTTGATTAAAAGCAAATTATCAAACCTGTAGTAGCTGTCGGGGCATTAGTGCAGGCTTAATTTGCATATTGAACACTGTGCTTTCATGACATCGAACAGTTCGAATTCAAAGCCTCAGTCAGCTGGCTGCAACACTTCTTTCCCAGCTGACGATGATGCCCTCTCCACGGCAGGGATGCCGTGTATATGTTTTCCAACAAAGTTCCCAAAGCAATGAGAGAGCACTCGACAGTGCTCAGCCATCCGGCAATTTGAATGCAGCTTGCTTCTTGCTCCAACTGAGTAATGTATGCAAACGCGTTTCAAAACCTCACGCCGCTTCTTCCTGGGCTGCTGCAAGTACACAAAGAGGCACGCATTCTTTCCTTTGCATTTCCGGTCAATTAATTAACATGCTCACCCCCTGTGGGCGTATGCTAAAAAGCACTCTTTCAATGCATGATGGGATGTAGAGTTCCCAAATGCGCACAAAAAATCCCCTTTCAGTAAGTTCAATGTGTATTTTATTAAAAGCAAATTATCAAACCTGTAGTAGGTGTCGGGGCATTGGTGCAGGCTTAATTTGCATATTGAGCACTGTGCTTTCATGACATCGAACATTTGGGAACTCTACATCCCATCATGTATTAAAAGAGAGGGCTTTTTAGCATAGGCCCTCTGGGGGTGAGCATGTTAATAAATTGACTGGAAATGCAAAGGAAAGAATGTGCGTGCCTCTTTGTGTACTTGCAGCAGCCCAGGAAGAAGCGGCGTGAGGCCGTGAAACGTGTTGGCATACATTACTCAGTTGGAGCAAGAAGCAATCTGCATTCAAATTGCCGGATGGCTGAGCACTGTCGAGTGCTCTCTCATTGCTTTGGGAACTTTGTTGGAAAATATATATACGGAACAAATAAAGAATTTTGGGGAACATCAGCGAGAGGTGTAATGCATCAATTCTTTTCAAATCTGCTTCTATTGATTTGCTCAGGGGCCCGAAGTTCTCGGCTACTATTTTATCTATTGAAGCATTGATTCTAACCCCCAGATAACTCGCTGAATCCACAAATCTAGTATCCATTTTAATAATATTTTTAGTACATATTATTTGTGTTTTAGATTCATTTAATAGATATCCTGAATGTCTACCAAAATCCTTTGCCATTTGTACCAAAACCAGAAGTGCCTGGTGCGGATCCATAGTGGTCACGGCCAATTCATCCGCGTAGGCCAAAATCTTAGTTTCGTGCCCATTACATACCACAGGACTGATCGTTGGGCAGCCTAATATCTTCCAAATAAACGGATCAATATGAAGAGAGAAGAGGATTGGGGAGCAAGGACAACCTTGATGCGTGCCTCGATTTATAGTTATTTTATCGAAGCTCTCACCCATGACCACCACTCGGGCGACTGGGTTGACATACATCGCCCTGAGTGCTCTTATAAATTTCTCTCCAAATCCCCTCCCCGCTAGAATCCCCCCAAAGATAATTCCAGACCACTCGGTCAAAAGCCTTCTCGGCATCGAGCAGGACCATGGCCATCCCGTCCCCCCCAGTGGACTGGGCATCAAACAGAGCTATTGCCCTCCTAGTATGATCCGTGGTACCATGGGGAGACGAGGCCGCCAAAGATCCTGCCCAGCCTTTTAGCCCAGATCTTAGAATAGAGTTTAGTATCCGCATTAATTAGCAAAATGGGGCGGTACGACCCCGGTTTCTCCCTGGGTTTCCCCTTCTTGTGGAAGACCATTTGTTTCCCTCCATGAATCTGGGACCACCCCTGTACAAACTATGCCATTAAATAGATCTATTAGAAGCTGAGTGATCTTGGATTCGATACATTTATAGACCTCCAAAGGGATCCCATCTGGGCCCGCGGCTTTACCCTTGGATAATTCCTGCAAGGCTGCTATAATCTCGCTCTCATCAATATCCATCTCCAACTCTTCCCTAGCTATGTTGTCAAGTCGGGGACCATTGTCTACATACTCTTCGCCCTGATGACCGCCTAAATTTTCCTCTGTATAAAGGCTTTGATAGAAGTTCTTAAAAACCTGTAGGATCTCTTTGGCTTCTGTGTACTCTTTCCCGTTATCTTCTATCCTGGAAATACTATTTTTTACTCTTTCCTGCCTAATTTGTAGTGCCAACATTCTACCGGCTTGTTGGCCAGTTTCATATCGTTTGACCCTAGAAGTTTGATATTCACATATCGCCCTCTGCATTACCAACTTCTGTAATTCCGCTTTAGCTACCAACAATTTCCTTTGGCTCTCAATGCTATCCCCACCTTGTGCTATATCTAAGGTATGTTGTTCCTCTACGACTAATAGTTCCCTCATTAATCTTTCCACCTCGCTCCTATCCTCTCTTCTCTATCTAGCCGCACAGCTTATTGATTCGCCTCTTAAGGCTGCCTTAAACGTTTCCCAGACCCCATTTCGTGACGTACTATATCTATTAGCGGCTAAAAATTCCCCCACCCATTTCCGAATATGTTCTAAAAACCTTTTATCCACCAATAGTCTCCTTTCGAATGGCCGTCTAGTCCTTATCCTTTCTGACCCATCCAATTCATAAGTTAATACCAGCGGATTATGATCCGATAATAACTTTGGGAGTTTGGTTATTACTACCCTCTTTATTTCTGAGGATGACACAAAAAAATAATCCAATTTGGTGCATCTCTGAAAAGGGTTTGAAAAATATGTAGAGCGTGGGTTTTGAGGCTCCTTAACCCCCCATACGTCTAGGAACCCGTGCGAGCTGATAAGAGACTTAACAGCCCTAAAAACTCTTGGCTTCCGTCCTGAATACACTACATTAGGACCCCAATCCGCTGAGATATTCAGGTCACCACAGAAAATTATGGAGGTTAACCAAGTGGCTAACTCTATTTCAAGAAAATCATAACTCTCAGGATCGTCGTTATTGGATCCGTAAATTACAAACAACGTAAAACCCTTTTCCAACTCAACTAAAACCCATCTCCCATTACTGTCCACTTTGATCCGCCTGACCCCTCCCAAAAATGTTCTAACTAATACTGCAACTCCCCTGTTTATCGAAGATTGCATTGTACAAGCCACTAGCTCATAACCACTCACAGACATGAGGTTCCTTTTAGCCCAAGGGAGGTGAGTTTCTTGCAGACAGAGGACGTCCAATCTATTGTACTTCAGAAAATGGGCCAATTTTTGGCGTTTCCTCCAATCATTCAGCCCGCCGATATTGATTGAGCAAACTCTAATATTCGCCATCCTGAGGGTCTGCTTGAGCACCTAGATCTGCCTGAATCCGACAGATCGTGAATTACTATATCCTTACGCTGACTATTAAAACATCCATGATAATCCAAACTGCATCTTTTTCCCCCATTTCCTAGTTTGAGCCCCCCCTCCGCACCCCCCTCCCGCCCTCTGACCCAGCCCCTCCCACTCATCCCGCACCCCCCTACACCACCCCAAAGTGGCCCACTCTGTGAAGTGCTCAGACCTAGTCTGTGCATGTGATGGTCTAGCAGAGCTTGCAGTGAGGGCAACCATTTTGAAACTATAGAGAAAAAAAAACCAGTACCGCTACTAGGACCCTTAATCCAATATCAGACAAGTACAACATGCACCGGAAAATAACACTACATAGCATTTGATTACGCCATCTCCTGAAGAAAAAGAAAAACCACCCCGTTAAATAGTTTAAAGTCTATTTGCCTAAAGAGTCCAGATACTCCTTTGCTTTGATTTCTGAGGCAAAGAATAAGATCCTGCCATCATTAATTATTTTTAACTGAGCTGGATTTACCAGGAAGGCTTGGATCTTCTTATCCTGAAAGGGCCTGATCATCTCCCTCAGTCACCACCTTCGCTCTACAGTCGTATGGCAATAGTCAGAACGAGACCCCTTCACTGGATCTCCTGGCATCTGGTCTCGCTTTTTCGGCGATGGACTGTCTCAAAATAAAGTTTCCAAAAAACACCAATACAGCTCTTGGTTTATCGCCTTCCCTTGCATTCCTACGGATTTTAAAGGGGGTACAATGGACCCGCTGTATCTCGGTAGTCCAATTCCAACTGGAGAGCTCTGGAAACGCTTGCTCAAAGAGCTTGATGATATAGGCCTTTATATCGGAGCCCTCAGACCCCTCCGGGATTCCCAGTACCCTCAGGTTGTTCCGGCGGAGCCTATTCTCCATCTCCTCCATTTTCCACTGGGGATCGACCACCTGAGCGCAATGAGCATTAACCTTATAAGAAGCTTCGGCTGCCTCGGTCTCAGTTGTTACAAGTCTCTCTTCCAAATTCGAAACTCTGTCTCCAGTATTAGCACAAACCTTAGAGAGTTTCCTAACCACGCCCTGCATCTTCCTCATCGCAGCCTGAGCTTTACGATTATCCTGGTGGGTCTCTTCTCTATGTGCAATTATCTCTTGGTGTATTGTCTCCAAGAGCAACAGATGGGTACTATCAACACCAGGACTTCCCTGGAGAGCCAAAACGGAAGATTGATTGCAGCTTAAGTCCCGATGTATGTGACTCTGGGCCTGACTCCTTGCCCCCACAGGAGGCCTTAAGGCTGTTGCCGGCAGATCTAGTTCTGGGTTACTCCCCGAATCTCCCTCTGATTCAGAGTTGGAACTACGTTCGTCATCCTCGGACCAACCGGCCCCTTCGGACATTGAAAAAAAGCACTCACTAGGATCCTTCTCCTTTTCACTTTATGGACCTATCAAGTCCGGATCAAACTCGGCACTCGGGAGTCCCATATCAAGTAGAGCTCCCGATTGAATCTGTGACTGTGCCCCTACGTTGCTCATATTAACACCTAAGGCTGGTTCGCCTGCATCCTCAGTTATTATATTCTGGGGTGACAGCGCATTTCCAACCTGGAGCGACTCCTTTATCACCTCCTTCACCCCTGCTTGAGATTGAGGCGCAGGATCAATAGCCGCCATTATATCTTTAACCTGGCATGTTACAGGGGGGAGTGTCTGGCCAGAGTTCATTGACGTTAAACGAGGAATACCCCTCGATATTACTCCCAGGTTTCAAATTCTCTTTTTGACTTCTTGCCGCTGGAGAGATACTGCCATCCACCTCTTTTATCGCCTCCTTCTCCTTCTCGGCTTTGCAGAGGATGTCCGCAATTGAGGTGGGTGCCTGGCGAGTCCTTCCCGTATTCTGCTGGCTCTTTTTCGTTTTCTCTGTAGGCATTAGTCCTGCCGATAAATCCTCATTTCCCTCCGTCTCGATCCCGACGTCCTCCCGTAATGCTTTCTTCCTTTGGGATGCCGATTTTAGCCCAGCCGCTATTTTCGGGGCCATCTCTCCTTTTCGTCTCTCACCGAGCCGTTTTAAAAGACCCAAGCCGCCGCACCCTCCGCTGTCTCCCCTCCAAGTATAGTGAAAGTCCGCTCTGCTCGCCCTAGACTCAGCTCCGCTCCACTTTCTCCGAATCCGCGCCACTCCGCCTGGACTTCGCCCTCCTATACTCCCGCGGAGTCTGTATCCGAGCGAAGGAGCTGAGAACACGAGCACTGCTACCCTGGCGAGCCGACGAACACAGCTATTTGAGGTGGGTACTATCAGCAACAGCATCCTTCCGGAGGGGGTGAGATTCCAAGCGTCTAAAAATCCAAATCCATGCACATTAATTTCCCATCAATCTCATCTCCCCTGCCCTCACTGCTTCGCTGCACCGGCCGCTACGCAGCCGCCATCTTGCTTCCCGTTGGGCCTCATGCAGACTCCCCTTTTTTTGTTCAAACTGCCACAGCCCATTATACCCCAGCACCCATGTGCTCTTGCCCCTTTCCATTCTGCGCCACCCCTTCCTAATCTAGGAGATCCATCCAATTCTGTAATCAATCCCCCACCAGGAACGGCCACCCCATCTTTGTATATGGCAAATCATCAAAAGAAGCATATCTGAATAAACTGATCATTCTGGATTAAACAAGTTTTAATTTTGATTTTTAAAATACATTAACTTGAGCTCACATAGTCCTGAATTTACGAATTAAATGTTTATGGCTGAATGTCATTTGAAGATTTCATAAGTCACATCTGTAAACTTGGAAGTAAAAACCTTTTTTTTTAAATAAATTAATTGCTTCCCTTTACAATTGTTCTTTTATCCTAAAATCAGCAAATGTCACTCTAATTGTGGCTTTACAAATTTCCAGAAAGACCCCCCAGTTACTCAATGAGTTCGCACAACAGTGAAGTCTCCTTGGAAGTCTTGTAAAACAGTCTTTAATTGGCTGCTGAATTAATTCAAGTATCTGCTCTCAAATTGATCAGCCTCTCAGGAATACCGAAAAACCAAAAATTGTATGCATCATCATGACCCACTTTCCATGTCTTCCTGTTTGGCTCTTATTTCACCTACCCCTTTTTTAAGCAAGATAATGGTCTTATTGGTGAACCGGTGCTTCCACCTCAATCAGTCCTTGTTCCATCTTATGTAGTCTGCCCAATGAGTAGCCACATTTCTTATTTAGATCATCCTTTACCGTTTGAGATGAGTGAGCCATCGATCTTTCAATTCACAAATTTCATGTAAAACGTTACCCAATTCTCCTTCTAAAAGCCGCACTGGAGCTTCTTGTTGGAACATGATGAGGAGGGTCTGTGTGAGGCTTTAACCAAACAGGAACGCCTGTTCAGGTACTACAGCAGAATTAATGATCTTTCTGCAGTAATTTCTCATTTTTGAGATTGTCATTCTGGTGTAACAGCCTCTAACAGATTTAGAGATATCACATTCATGTTTTTCGTTTCTCTCAGCATCTATCTCATCTGCTTTTTCCTAAAGGGTACGAGCTCATTATTTGGTTCGTATGCATTTGATTTTGAGGGACGCTGGCATTGGAATCTTCAAAAGTATGAATAATAAAAATAAACTACATTCTTCATCTACATCTATTGACAAGTGCAGCTACTGAGAAATCCTGCAGTTCCTGCGATCTCTGCCATCTTGGCAGACGAAGTGGCCAGACATCTCAGCATTCAATAAGGGTGTGACAAACTATGCATGAGGGTCACAAACTCCTCCCAGAGTCAGTCGAAATTGTGATTTGTTTTTAAATAAACAGCTTTAAAGCAGTTTCCTACAATGCCACACTGAAGAGATGAACTGGTCAGGGTAAAGCAATGAGTAAAAAAGATTTGAATTAGGTCTTTGGCAATGATGGGAGGCAATGGTATCCGAGACAGCAAAGATTAGAGATTAATAGGAATACATTTGAAGGAGAGGTTTTTGGTGCAGTGATTGGAAGCGGAATCAGGAGGTGGAATGTTCCAGAGCTCTGCCCAGATTGTGGAGACTTTATTGGAGAGATCACATTCCCATCTAATTTTATTTCGTTAGTGGAAAAGAACGAGAATTTGTTATACCTGTCCGCAATGGAATCAGAGCATAGATGGTACTGTCTGAGAATAAATGTTTTGAATAATTCCTTGGGTTTGTTCTCGGAGAGGTTATATTCACAGTAAAAGTATACATATTTGGCTGATTGGGAGGAGGATTTGTAGCTTTACAGGTTTGAGCAGAGTAGGCAACCGAGCAAATTTAGTGACTTCTCGCAGTCTTTGAGCTCATCTAAGATCACGTCTCATAAGATGATAGCTGGAAGAGAACATTTTAACAATCAGGTTTGCAGTACAGGATCTCCTCAAGAGACGGCAAGATTACCCAGGGCACAGTATTGTATAAATTGAATGAGAGGAAAAAGTACTAGAGAGGATTACGAGTGAAGTCATTAGAGGGACAGGTGGACAGTGGAGAGTTAACAGGAAAACATATGGATTGGGGAGAAAGATGCTGGAGAGAGGTTGGCAGGGTAAACTGAAAGATGGCGAAAGAGGATGGGCTTGAAGGGTGACATTGGAATTCAGGGTAGAAATTGCCTGGAATATGGTAGCAATTATTTTGTTGATAAGCTTCCGAATGAAAGAAGGATTGTGGAGGGGGTGTGAATGGGGAGAAAAAGGTGTTGGATTGGAGGGGCAGGGTATGGTATGGTCTTCTATGGAGAGTTGTGTGGGAAGGTAGTAAGTGCAAAGTGTTATAGTGAGATGGAATGGAGAGATAGGTGGGGTTGAATTAGGAGATACAGTCACTAAGCACAGATTGTGCAGTCTAGATGAAGGCACATATTCAAAGTCCACAAAGAGAGTGAGAGGGAATGACAGGGAGAGGAGCAGAAATCCCATTCCCCTGAGAAAAGTGCAGTACCTCAGTGGTCTCAAGATAAGGGGGTGAGGAAAAGGTGGAGGGGAGCAATCAATTGCCTTTCAGGAACACACACCTAAAAATGGGCGTTAAAGAGGGAATGGTAATTTGATGGGGTAATAGGGATGGGCAAGAAGAAAAAAGGTGGTAGAATATTGTGAGATGGACGATGTAGTGTCAGGGATGTAGAGATGTGTACTGGGAAGAGGGGCGAGATGAGAGAAGGAGCAGATGTGTGAATCAGGGAGCGATTTTGTGACGGAGCAAGGTGGTGCTCCAGTGATGTGGAAAGGGGATCGAGAGGGGGAAGGCAAATATGTAGAGACGTCTGGTGTGAGATTGAGTCTCAATAGCACACCTTATTCCATAAATGTCAAGTTGTTCATCGTTGGCAGCACGTTGTTCCACAGTCAATGTGGGCTGAGTTAACTCAGTCAGAAGTGCGTCTCCGTGTGCATCATCCATTGGGGGAGTGGTAGAAAAAGTTTTATAGGAGTCGAAACATAAATTAATGGAGATTGTGAGATGATTACAAAATCGTACAAAAACTTCTGCCAGCCTACTACCCAACCTGTTGTCTTTAGCAAATTGTCAAGTCTTGAAAATATACTATAACATGCACCTTATACATTATAACACACTAGTATTCTGACCTTTTTTTAATTAGAAATTCACCATTTACTTCAGCAATGTCTTGTGAGCAAGTCAGTAAAAAGGTAGGCAGATTCCATTTCAGGACAATCACTATTCACCAGTGAGTTCTAAACCCCACTAATCTAACATGCAGACACCTCTAATCTAGCATTTGAGGATTCCCATTTTATTTCCACAGAGAAGGCAATGAAGTGGTTATGGGCGAAGTATTTAATAATACACTTGCTAACAGTGTCTTTGTGCAAGGCATCCCTTAATGTTCCTTCACAGTAGCTTCAAAGTGTATGTGGGAAGAATTTGTGCCTCAACTAAGACCCAAAAAGGGTCACTGTGGGAGGAAGATGGGCAACTCAAAGTAAATTTCACTGTGGCTCAATCCAGAGTCAGTGAGTGTGGCCAGTCTGCTGCATCTGGAACTGGGGAGAGAGGAAAAATAAGATCAGACATACCGGGAAAATCAAGCATCTGCAGGAGTTAGAGGACCAACTCAATACACACTCTCCTTGAGACATGGTGCCAGACGCAAGATGAGGCCAGTAGGTAATGTGGTAGCCGCAGTGCAGCTAAAGCGAGAACGTTTAGGAGTGGACAACCAGGAGGCTGCAACGTCCACAAAACAGGGGAATTGCCCCACCCCTTCACCCTAGCCCTTACTCAGCATCAACAGGGTTCAGAATCAGCATGGAAAGTTTTCCAGCCTAGTCTTAGTCATCTGATTGGGGAGGTCTACAGAAATTAACAGGATGTATGTATCACAAATATGTGGAAGCTTTAAACCCTGTAACCACATCCAAAGTCTGTGTTTTAAAATTCTTGCATTAGACCACACTGCAGCCCTGAGGGCGTGAAAACAGCAGTAGTCTTCTTCTGCCAGGCAAATAGACGGAAACAAAGTAATTCAGAAGAGATTGAGTATTCTTGGTTTTGTGGCCCAGTACCTCTACATAGTGTGAATTTCGGCTCTGTAACTGAAGCACTGCGCAGCAGAGTAAGTCAGTACTTGCTAAAAGAAGATGCGAACATTGAGACACAATCCTGTAAGTGACAGTAACCAGGGCACCCGTTGAGAGTTTACAATCAAGCTCCATGCCCTCTCTAGAGTTACAGCCATTAAAGCACATGACAGTACTCAAGAGGAAGTAAAGCCCTGAATGCATTAGTATTCCAATAGCACTGTGGCAAACTATGCTATAGTCTTGAGGGGTTACTTTACGCTTATTTTAGTATTGGCGATATAGAGGTTTCTACTTGGCTTCTCCATTTCTATGTATATTAAGTATGCAGAATTTTATTTTTGGCTGGCTACAGAGAATTCTTGCAGGTTTTAGAACATCAGGTCCAATAGAAAAGAAGATACATTATGAAATGTAGGTCCTAAGATTATCCTTAAACAGTAGTGCAACATTGCTCACGCCGCCTCTTTTATATCTGCTAATGCCTCAGTTGCGCCAAAACAACGTGGGTCCGCTTGAAGTGGACGCTTTTTACAGGTCGAGAGTCTAATAATTCTGCAGAATCAAACAAAACCTTGTGACCTCACTCAGGATAGAGAACATTCCTTTGCATAGACTATTGATCAATTAGGCAAAGCTGAAGCACAACAAAATTAAATTACTTTAAAGTTAATGAATACATCACGGTCTTCAAATTCGAAAGGAAACATCATGAAACAAGTAGAGGGTATGTGATGTCTGCAAAGACCAATATCCGCAAAACTTACCTAGGAAACTCTATCAAGCTCGACTTAACTAAACTGCACTTGCAGCCCTTCAAATGCAAACCAGTCAGCATACTCAAAATAAAATTCCAGTTAATCACCTCGGTGTTCTATGTCGCATGCATGAAAAATACTGTCCAGCAGGTCTTCTTCAGAGATCAAGCTCACTTCAGTGGTCTCCAATTTCTTCTCCCCGGGAAGTCTCAGCCCTCGAAAAAGCAAAGAGAAGAGGAAAGGAGTTAAACTAAATATCCGAGAAGTTATCCAAAACGTTAGTCTTATTAAAATGGTATTCAATTAATATTATAGTATAGGAAAATCAAACACACATTTACATTTAATTTGCTAAAAATAACCAAAAACACGTAAACAATCATTCGTAAACGGAAGTAGAAAGCGGATAGGCATCATGCATGATTGAAAGATTAGACTACAACTCAATCCAGGAGGCATTGTCCAGTGCTCTAGCCAGCCCTGCTCCCATCCTGAGTTACGGGCAATATCCTTTGCCCAAGTCAGCGTTCTGTACTAGAGGGAGTGAGGATGAACGGACTGTAGTGGTTTTGAAATCCTAAGACTGCCTTAAAGGTAAGTAAAGGATATTCTATTTTGACCAGATGGATGGTAACAAATTTTCGGAGATATACATCTCAAAACCCAAATCCATAACTTGTTTGCACCCTCCACCTGTATAGCCAAAAAATATGTTTGTGTTTCCCAAATCTGCTCGCTTGAAATTATTTCTTTCCATTACAGCTCAGAAATGTGGCACATGCTGAAAAGTAATGGCTATAAATAGTTTGCCGGCAACAGTCTGCATGGACACGGTCAAATATCCTACAAAATATCCTCCTCATCATCAAAAATATCCACTGGATCATTTGCAATACAAAGGGTGACTTGCTTTATTTTTTTCTCCTTTGGTCGTGTAGTTCCTATAAATCTATATGGGATCTGCCCGTTTAGACAACAAACTGTGGGATTGGTGCCTAGACAGATTCCAGACACCCCCACCAGATATGTTCGCCTGTATTCCAGCTTGCTCACAGTGCCACTTTGAACCCCTCTTACCAAGGAGAAAATAGTTTCTGGCAACTATCAAACATAACAACCCTGTCCCTGCAGGGATTGTGGAAACAGTACAGTACTTTTCGCTAAGTCACTCATGCTCACCTTGTCTCAGAGGGATACACAGAATAAACGATGGGGACGTTTTCAATAAGCATTTATTGAACGAGCATTATTCTAGTGTAAAATACGTGTGCTGCAACAGCCATAAGACAGAAACAGATGTATACGGTTATAAGCACCATCAGAGTAAACAGATGGTAGAATTCTACCATAGTGCTAAAACAATGGATTTATTCAGGGATATAAATACATGACGGTAATGTGTACTCTTACGATACAAACCCTAACTAGATGCAATTAAAATGTAACTAGCATATATGTACGTTATAGCCAAGAATCCCCCTAGGATATAGCCAACCCCATTACCCGATGTGAGAGAATGAAGGACCCCGACTTGGACACCTCGTGAGGGATGTCGGACCACTGCATGCTGGACTATCTGCGTGCAGGGACCTCAGTGTCTCATGTCAGCATCGAAGTCTTTCTACTCTGCCTGACCCAGCAAAGATATGGTGTTTATATACCCAAAAGGTACCCTCAGGGTTTCTACCTTGCTGTGTCATGTCAGCCGAGGTTCACAATAGTGATGAACCATATACATAGTTATTATGCAGAATGCTGTGATTCTGAGAATCCTCATGCTTGATAAATGAAGCTAGTATTCGGAGACAACCACACGACATTTATGCAGTACCTTACTAGGCAAAAGGTCATCATCAAACCCGTTATGTCGTACAATGGCAGGGTAAAGGTAGGTGAAAGGTTAGGTGCCTACCCAGGCCTATATTGGGGTACATTGCAAAACATAACACTTTGCTATATTATATCTATGTTACAATCTGAAATTAATATGTATATATTTCATTTGTAGATCCTTAATTTTGATGGATTTAAAAAGATAATTTTTGCCATTGTTCGGTGAACTATGCCTAGATGTCCGATTAGTTTCCACAGACCACTTTATATTTTTACATTATGTTCACAGTAGTATGATGGAATGTATGTTAATACTTCATATGGCTATGTGAAGGTGTCGCAATCCCCGGAGGGAAGGTTTATACTCTGAGGGTACTGGGCCTTTAAAGAATAGCAGTATAAGCCTGAACTGTTTGCACACGTCTTTATTGACAATGGCCAAAAGGAAAGAAATATAGGCTTCTGCCACAGGGAACGTGTCTGTCCTCGAGTGCGTCCAGGAAGGCTTGCTGGTGCTCTGGGGGATCCATTCTCCTCAGTGCCGACAGGGACGTCCCAAAACAAAAAAAAGAATACAAAGAAACCACTGGTCAGTGAAAGGCTCTGAGCTTTTACATTGATAGGGAGGGGAGTGCTACGGATCACCGAGTGCCGCCACCACGTGTAACCTGTAATAGAAAGCGGTGCCCACCCTCAAAGCTCTACCCGTTCCCTCTCAGTGATTTGGAGAGCCCCTGTAGACACCGACGTACCTGCTCCAGCCACACTCCTCCTGGAGCATGGGGGGGGGGGGTGGCGCATGGGGTTGTTGGCCTCCTGGGGCAAGTCCGCTTCACTGCTCCTCCGGTTGGGCTCCAGGATCTCCGGTTTGTCAGGGATCACCCTGCTGCTCCTCTGGTCTCCTCCTTTTCTCGTCTGCTTCACTCCCGGCTCCTCTGGCTTTTGCACTTCCGTGTCCATGTTCTCTCTCTTTCTGCTCGTGTGATCCTCTGATAGGAGGGCAGAGGCTGACGTCACTCCTCCTGGTTCGTCCTCCCACTGTGTCCAGGAAGAATTAAAGGGGCCTTCCCAGTCATGTACACGGAGCGGCAATGTGTCATTATCGGGACAGGTCCACGGGTCCCACTCCCCAGGGATCCCCCGACACATCCTCCCCCCAGGATTTCCCTGATTGGGAGAAAGAGGATATCGAGACAGAAAATCAGTGTTTCCCTGCTCTGAGCCTTTGCGGTGACGGACTTCGAACCGAAAGGGCTGGAGGGCCAAGAACCAATGGAGCACCCGGTTGTTGCAGCCCTTGTTCCGCTGGAGCCAGGTCAGAGGGGCATGGTCAGTATACAAAACAAAGGGCCTACCCTAAAGTTAGTACAGCAGCTTTTGGATCCTCCACTTCACAGCCAGGTACTCCTTCTCTATTGTGGGATAGACCCTTTCCCTAGGAAACAGTTTTGTACTGATGTAGAGGACAGGTTTTTCAGAACCCTCACGGTCTATCTGGGATAGTACTGATCCTATACCCACCCCAGATGCATCTGTTTGAAGGATAAATGTCTTCTGGAAGTCTGGTGTGACCAACACAGGGGAAGTGGTTAGAGTGTTGTTTAGTTTCTGGAAGGCCATGCTGTCAGGGACCGAGGGGGAGCGTAGACGGGAAGGGGAGTTGGTCTTTTTCAGAAGATCCGTGATGGGGGCAGCAATGTAGGAAAACTGTGGGATGAAGCGCCTGTAGTACCCTACTAAACCCAAAAAAGCTCTCAGCTCACGTTTAGTGGTGGGGAATGGTGTATCCTGTATCGCTTTCACCTTTTCTGTCTGTGGTTCTATCAGACCCTCTCCCAAAATATACCCCAGATATTTAACTTTTTGGAAGACTAATCTGGATTGTGGTGGATGTGGCTGAACGTAAGGGGAGGGCTTCTGGGTATCTGGTAGCGTAGTCTACTATTACAAGGATGTACTGGTAACCCCGGGTAGACCTGGGAAGGGGACCTATGAGGTCCATACCAATTCTGTCAAAAGGCTTGCCAATGATGGGAAGGGGGTTTAACGGAACGTTCGGAGGAACATAGGGGTTTCTCCTTTGATTGATTTGTCACTCTTGACAGTATTTCCTTACCTGGGCGTGGACCCCTGGCCAGAAGCAGCTTTACAATATGGACTGTGCAGTTTTCTCTGCTCCATAATGCCCTGCAAGGAGATGGGCATGAACAAAGAAAAGGACTTGGTCTCTGAACTCGGTTGGCAGCAACAACTGGGGCTCCTCACCTTCTTTGGCCACTCGATACAAAAGGCAGTTTTGCTCTATGAAGCAAGGATACATTCATCATAGAGAACCTTGCGTCTCTCAGGCGCTCTGCCACGCATTGCTAAGACTACTGTCGTTTAATTGGTCAGTCCTAAAGTGCGTGTCTATGGCCCAAGGTTCGGAGGACATTAAGTCGTTATGGGGTTTCCCAGCTTTAGGGTTGTTATTCAAGTTTTCTAACATAAGGGTAGAAAAACAGGGGTTATCTATTCCTATTATAAGGGGCTCAGCAAGATAAGGCAGGACCCCTACGTCTGTCAGGGTTTCTATACCTAGCTTGCTTCTGAGACCGACCCTACTGGATAGTCCCTTACGTCACCATGTACACACCTAATGCTAACCGTCCTCCCAGGCAGCAGGTAAGAATGGGGAATGAGTTCCTTTCTGACTACTGAATGCCTACAACCAGAGTCTAAGAGAGCGGTTACTGGTTGGCCATTCATGCATGAACTCACATAGAAGACTGGACCCGTCTCTTGGGCGTGGAGAATAGACTGGGGAAGATAGCTCACGTCCATCGGCTCTTCTTCTGTTTTCTCCCTTTTCCTTCTGCAGAACTTGGCGATGTGTCCCCACTCACCGCACTCAAAGCACTGGGTCGGGATGAAGTGAGAGTGTCTGGTTTCCCATATCTGTTTTAGCGGCTCAAATGGAAGCTTAAGTGATTTTTTTTCTGTTTTCCCGAGTTGGGGTGTCCTTGGGTTTATCTTGGGTTCCTTTGTCATGGTTCGGTTCTGTGCTCTGGCATAAGACGTGGCCATCTCTATGGCATGTTCCAGAGTCAGACCCGCATGTTGGCACAACCACCTTTATGTCCCATAAGGTAGTGTGTCGAGGTATTGTTCGAGAGAGATCTTGTCCATGATCTCTTTGCGGGTAGATTCCAAGGGCTTTAGCCAACGATCGGTGGCGTCCTTTAGTTTGTAAGACAGTGTTTTCGGGGTGTCGCCTGGCGCACACCGTTCTTGCCGGAATTTTAGGCAGTGTGCCTCATCAGACACGCCCAAACGATCCAATATGAACTGTTATACATGGCCGTAGGCAACGGTACCGTCCCTGTTGGCCATTTGATATGCCGCCTGAGCCTCACCTATGAGTAGGGGAGCTAAATAAAACGGCCATCTGTCTGCGGGCAAAGCGCTGGCCCTGGTGGCCCTTTCAAAGTTCACAAAGAAGGCGAACGGGTAGTCTCCTGACACATACTTCTGCAGGGGGACCACTGTGCCGGGCAGAGTAGTCGCCCTCCCTTGTCCCAAAGCCACCAGCAGCTGGGACTGTCCTTCAGCCAATTTGGTTAGGTTGTCAGCCTGGGTCTGGATTGCGGAGGTGAATACAACCCTATCCATTTCTGCTTAGCTGGTGTTCTTCTCTACGGCTCATTCCAGTTTGCTTTGTCCCTCTCTCATTTGGGTGATTAGGTGTTCCATCTTGCATCAGATGGAGTTTGCCCGCATTCTCCACCAATTTTGTCACGTATCCCTGAGGGAAGGTTTATACTCGGAGGGTACTGGGCCTTTAAACAAGAGCAGTATATGCCTGAACGGTTGTTTACACACGTCTTTATTGACAATGGCCAATAGGAAACAAATATAGGCTTCTGCCTTGAGGAAAGTATCTCTGTCCTCAAGCGCGTCCGGGAAGGCTTACTGGTGCTCTGGGGGATCCGTTCTCAGTGCCGACAGGGACCGTACCCAAACAAAAAAAAAGAAAAAGAAACCACTGGTCAGTGGAAGGCTCTGTGAGCTTTTACTTTGATAGGGAGGGGAGGGATCACTGAGCGCCGCCACCACGTGTAACCTGTAATAGAAAACAGTGCCCACCCTCAAAGCTCTACTCGATCCCTCCCAGCGATTTGGAGAGCCCCTGTAGACGCCGATGTAGCTGCGTGGGGTCGTTGGCCTCCTGGCGCAAGTTCGCTTCCTGGCTCCTCCGGTTGGGCTCCAGGACCTCTGGTTTGTCGGGTATCACACTGCTGCTCCTCCAGTCTCCTCTTTTCCTCATCGACTTCACTTTCGGCTCTTCCGGCTTGCGCACTTCCATGTCCGTGTTCTCTCCCTTTCTGCTCAGGATGATCCTCTGATAGGAGGGCAGAGGTTGACGTCACTCCTCCTGGTTCCTCCTTCTGCTGTGTCCAGGAAGACTTAAAGGGGCCTTCCCAGTCCTGAACACGGAGTGGCAAAGTGTCATTATTGGGACAGGTCAGCGGGTCCCACTCCCCAGGGATCCCCCGACAGAAGGCCGATGTGCAGGATGAAAGATTTCACTGATCCTTCCTGATACAGAAATTACCTTATCACAAAGAGAGGGCTGCACAAGCTGTTGGAAAAGACCAAGTATACTTGGGACAGGGCAAGTTTTCTCCTCACTGGTTTGTGTGAGATGCATTTTTATCAAATCAAAAGTGGCAAAGTTGTTACCAAGGCTCATGATTGAATTGCTGCTCTTAAGGAAGAAATGTTTGATGATTAATAAGTTAGTTCACATGTCTTAATTATCATAAAACATTTTTTTACATGTGGTCCCATAGTATATACAATGAGCAAATAAGGATTCTGTTGTTGCGGTTTTACCATTCTTAACAATCTCCAAATGAGGATTTGCAGGTCAGCTCTGGTCCCAGGGAAAGAGCTCTGACATGAAGTCTGGTGAAAGCAAATGGCACTGATGGCACACACCTCTCCAAGCATTACCCTACACGTGTGCAGCACTTGCTTCTGTAGATAAGCAGCCCAGTTTTACAACTTGGGTGTAGGATCTTTTTAGACACCCGATACTTGTTGGCAAAGCAATCTCAACTAATTGAACACAGTACCTGAAGACTTTATCCTGTCTAATAATTGGATCCATGCAGTGTACAGCTGGAAAGGTGTTCTTTCCTCTTTTGTTAAGCAGAAGATCATAGAGTGAAATATTATGCTTTGTAGATTGGTCACATCTGGCTACACCCTCTTAACTACGAGAATGATCTTCTTTCTATATCTACTTCTTTCTCTTTCACATATCAGAAATGGAAATTTTCTTTCTCCACATCCAACATGACTAATGACCTAATATCACTGTGACCACTTGGCATAAGCAAACTGTTGCAAGATTGTCTTGTTGCATTTTGAAGGCAGCACCCTCTTTGAAAAAAGATCCTACTCTATGGTTTTGTTATCCTTTCAGAGTTCATGAAATCTGTGTACAAAGCCAAAAGCTGGCTTGCCGTGACCATCATAAAGATAGTGAAAACTTGGCATAAAGATCTGCCTTGCCAGAAGAGAACTGAAGAAACCAGCAAATCTAGATGCAAACAACGAAGTGCTGGTTTTCATTGACCATCTCTTGTCTACTTTTATTATTCAATTTTATGGTAACCTGTGCCCTTTTGGGACCAGGTGTGTGCTTCAATTGAATAAAATTTAATTTAGAAGTCATTTTGGATCCATTTTATTTCAACCTGTGTTTAGTCTTTTCCCACAGATCACAATATTAGAAAAAAGTCATATAACGTCTTATACACAAATGAAGGTAATCTCTAATGAATATGAGGGAGTATCACAAGTTAAAAACCTTCTTTGAATACAAAGCATGTTTTATGCTTGCTAATTCCTACTTCCGATTTTTTTTTATACCCCTTCCATCCCCACCACTGTTTATTGTGCAGAACAATAATGTATTATGCCAAAACTGCAGTTTAATTTAAGCTTCTTATTAGTAACTTAGAATTTATTGGACTGTATAAACAAGGTACATTTATTACATTCAAGAACAATTCCCTATTGTGCAGGATGGTACGTAGGTCATGCACGTTAAAGTACTTGTTTAGCAACAGATTAATTGATCTAGTGTACTTGATGGGCACTGGATTTGAGAAGTTGTGACCATTGAATGTTCTCATGTTATAAACTCTACATAGCGTACTACAACCCTCACTCAATAATAAATCATTCATTGGTTACCAACAGCCATCAAAAGGTTTCCTGGAATCATACAGGAGCAATTCACACTCTCCCTGCAGTTGTCCTGAAGTCATCCTATAGCATACCTCACTCATCCTAAAGTTTTCATGAAATCAACCTGGAGTAATCCACACTCACTCTAAAGTGGTCATGGAGTCATCCTGGAGTAATTCATAGTCATTCAAAAGTTGTCCTAAAAACATCGCAGAGTTATTCACACTCATCCAAAAGTTATCTTGGAAACATCCTAGAGTAATCCACAGTTATTGTGAAGTTGTTGTGGAATCGACCCGTAGTAATTAACACTCACCCTGAAGTGGTCAGTTGGTGTTTGAGTAGTAAAAGATCACACATATTCAATTGAAGTAATCAGGACACCATCTTGGAGTTGTTCTTTGTGAGGACTCCCAACGTCCTCTCATTTAAATATTTCGGCCTATACTTACATTTCAGTATGGATTATGATGACTTCCCCAGATACTTTCAGGGATTGCCCAGATGAAGTCATTGGATAACTTCAGAATGACTTCAGGATGATCTTCCTTTTTGACCCACCTCACCTAACCTAACCTCCACCCCATAATTGTTGTGTAGCCCGGCCAAACATGAATGATGTGAACTCATAGTAAGACATCAAGCAGTAGCAGAAAAACATCAGGTTCAACTCAGAGGATACCTCCACAGACTTTGGTACACTGGCTTACCAATTGGAAGGTGTGGGAGGCATAAAGTGGCTTTGACCTGGGGCTCTGCAGTGTAGTGCGGTGACTGCGGTTTATACACCAGAGTGACCATCAACAGGCCCGCTGCACAGAAATCGCCCATGTGGTGTGCACACACCTGCAATTTTTCATTAGACGCTGTCTAGGAGTTAGGGAGCAGCACAGTTGTCAATTTTCCTATGCGCGCTGCCTGCACCCGGTTCAGACTGTTAACACTTTTAAGGACCTGGAGAGTAACATCTACAAACGTGCTTGCTCCCCTTGCTAGGCTCAAACACTGAATACACATCAAGTCTACCATACTGGGAAATATATGCGATATGGGCCCCTGACCTTTGGCTTATCAAACTTAGCAGCCACTGTCCTGCTTTTGAATACCTTTCTGAAGCCTAAGCGTGGGTAGCTGGGTCCCATTACTGTGTCTGTAGAGGAGTCTGTGACCCTCCACTACCTTGTAATACAAAAAGAGTACAAAGTTCCTCTGGCCAGAAAAAATATATAAAGGTGGGGAAGGTTATATTATCAGTAGGATAGTCATGTGTCACGGAGGGGGGGAAACCCTTTGTTGGAACTAGGGCTCTCACACACCCAGCAAGCTAGGTGTCATGCTTCATCATTTGAGCCTGCCCCTCGTCAGGTCGGCGCTGCAATTCCTGACGGGCTCCCAATAATGGGGCTCTTTAGCGGGGATCTTCTGTTCCTGCCGAAGGGTGCTGTGGGGGTAAGGGGCCCTAGAATGTGTAGATGTGGTGAAAGAATTAAAATAGGTACTGTTTGTCCACGGAAAAATATTTATTAAAGTGGTAAACAGCCTAATTAAAATAAGTGAAAAATGAGGTGGGTATAGCCACTAGTGGTTATGTTGCTAGTTATGTATGCCCTACGCTCAAGAAGATCAACATGTTTCATGCCTAAATAGCCAACAAATGGTCACGGCAATTCATCAGGATCAAAAAAAATATATAAGAACTATCTATAGCAAAGGTGTGTGGATTCTACATACCTAATAGGTGCTCAGAAGTAACCTATTGTACTGACAAGGCAATCTTGCAGCAGTGACCGGCGGATAAAAGGACTCCAACGTGGGTCCTGCGTCGGTTGACGCTTGTGCTCAAAGACCTACCCCTGCCGCCGGACCCCTGCCGCCATCCCAGGTCCGGCGGCAGGGGTAGGTCTTTGAGCACAAGCGTCAACCGACGCAGGACCCACGTTGGAGTCCTTTTATCCGCCGGTCACTGCTGCAAGATTGCCTTGTCAGTACAATAGGTTACTTCTGAGCACCTATTAGGTATGTATAATCCACACACCTTTGCTATAGATAGTTCTTATATATTTTTTTTGATCCTGATGAATTGCCGTGACCATTTGTTGGCTATTTAGGCATGAAACATGTTGATCTTCTTGAGCGTAGGGCATACATAACTAGCAACATAACCACTAGTGGCTATACCCACCTCATTTTTCACTTATTTTAATTAGGCTGTTTACCACTTTAATAAATATTTTTCCGTGGACAAACAGTACCCATTTTAATTCTTTCACCACATCTACACATTCTAGGGCCCCTTACCCCCACAGCACCCTTCGGTAGGAACAGAAGATCCCCGCTAAAGAGCCCCATTATTGGGAGCCCGTCAGGAATTGCAGCGCCGACCTGACGAGGGGCAGGCTCAAATGATGAAGCATGACACCTAGCTTGCTGGGTGTGTGAGAGCCCTAGTTCCAACAAAGGGTTTCCCCCCCTCCGTGACACATGACTATCCTACTGATAATATAACCTTCCCCACCTTTATATATTTTTTCTGGCCAGAGGAACTTTGTACTCTTTTTGTATTACTAGTCGTCAGGGTATGTACACTGGATCTCTTTAAACTTACCCACTTGTCCCTTATTTTGTTGACACGACCTCCACTACCTTGCTCATAATTTCTTGCCAGACAATGGGCATGCAGTTCCTGGACTAGGTCATCTCAGGCAGGGGCTACTGGTGTTGGACCTCACTTAGGAGTGCCCTATTTCGTCAGCTAGAGGCAGCGGTCTCTAGGGCACACTGTTCCGCCATAAACCTGGTGATATGTCATGCCAGCAGTCCTAAAGACAACTGCTGCTCATGGAATTGGTAACAGCTCAGCTGAGACTAATAGTCTCACACCTCTGCCACTATGACAAATGTTGCTATGAAACGGATATTGAGAGAATCCACATAAAAGCATAGAAAATACAAATACTGACAAAGATAGTGGCAAAGGTCCTTACTTGCGGCCTTAATCAGTTGATTTCTCTTCTTAATGCATCCTACACAAGTGGGCTTTGAGGCGTAGTGATGTGACTGCGGTTTATGCACCAGAATGACCATCAACAGGCCAGATGCGAACACACACCTGCAACTGCTCAAAAAATGCTGTTTATGATTTGGGGAGCCGCACATTTGTCAGTTTTCCTATGAGCGCTGCCTGCACCCAGTTCAGACTGTAAGCACTTTAAGGACCTGGAGAGTAACCTGTACAAACTTGCTTGCTCCCCTTAAAGGGAGCACACACTTAGTACACATCAAGGCCACCATACTGGGAAATACATGCGATATGGGCCCCGGACGTTTGGCTGCTCAAACTTAGCAGCCCCTGTCCAGCTTTTAAATGTCTTTCTGCAACCTATGCGTGGTTAGCTAGGTTCCATTGCTGTGACTGTAGAAGAGTCTGAAACCCCTGCACAACATCAGGGAAATAATATGAGAATTATTTTGCATGCCTGTGACAGGTTAGGGATAACCATAATGACAAAATGGCCCTTTCTCTAGGCACCAAAAAGGCGGCCGATCAGATGCCTTGTAAAAGCTTTCAACCTAATGTGTTTCCTTTCCATAGAGGACCCCCACCCCCTTCTCATACACTGACTCCTGAACTAATTACTGCTAAAATTCACCAAAGCCAACAGTGATAGACATTACCCCACTGCATGGACCCTGGACTATTCGATCCAGTTGATGCTTTCGGATCCAACAACATCCATACCCTGAGTAATGCCATTGATTGAATAAATTGCTCCTATTCTCTGGGTACCACATTGATCGGACCAAAAGCAAGGCTCTACTTGTGTCCAAATTTACAAGGAGGTTGCTACTGGGTGCCAAACACTTCCAATGGATGCAATCTAAACTTCAATACTGTATAACACATTGTCCAAATTCCCAAAAGGTTGAATCTACAATTGTCTTTACAGGGTTGGGTTCAAGCTGTAAGATGACTACAGCATTGAGATACAATGTCTTTGTGATGCTATGCATACGGGGAGAAGGACCTAGTCCAGCTCTCCCCATGCTGCTGCATCGCTCTTGCTCCTGTCTGCTCTTTGCTTTTTCTCCTGTTTGAGGGCCTTCTCCTTGATTTCCCTTTGTTTTCATTGCTTTCTGCTTGTTTTCCTCCATATTGATAGCCTTCTCCTTGCTTTACCCTGTTTAAAAAACAAAATCAATCAAAATGTGCTTATATAACATGATGTATCACCCGTGAGGGTATCCAGGCGCTGGACTGAGGGTCCCAGTCTAAGAGCCCTTCCTAAAGCCCTCCACTGAGGGTGATGTTAAAAGGTGGAGGGGAAGGGTATGCCAGTAGTGGATGACCGATGTCAGTGCGAGGGCAAAATTAGCAGAGATTTCTGGGTGACTGGTGGACGTTCAGGCTGTGGTTCATGTTCATGTATGCTGGTCCTTGGTCATGGAAGGCTTTATTGGCGTGGGTCTGAAGCTTAAAATGGCATCTCTTCTGAATGGAGAGAAACCAGACTGGCTAGATAATTGTTCATTTATGTTTGTTCTGCTGCTTTCTATCTGGGGCTAGATGATGTTGCAGAGAAAGTCCTTGATCTGGTTAGTTGGGAGACTTTCTCGTTTTCTGGGGGCTTTTTAAGTTGCCTCTTGGATTTGACAATGCTGACCTCTATGCGCATGTTTCAGCATTGATGATAATACATTTTATAGAGGTGGGCAAAATTTGGATCACTAGGGCAACCAGGCAGGTGTGCCAGTTGTCCTAGAATTGGTTTGTTCTCTTTATTGATCCTCTTGCTATAGCTGTTCATGGAGAGGACACATCTTTCCTCCTCTCCCTGGTATTTCTAAACTGAAGCTATAGCCAGACTATTTAGTGGTTTATCTGAAAGCAGAAAAGGAGAATAATCAGAATTTACTTGACAAGATCACAGAGTTTACCTCAATTGGGGTTAACAAAATAAATCAAGGAAAGACAGAAATTATTTTATTTAATGCCTCCACCGAAGATATCCCATTAAACAGGCTGAAAGTACAGACCCCTTCCATCCAGTTAGATGTTTGGGTAGCTATGTCACATCTAATTATAAGGATTTATTTAAACTCAACTATGTTTCTACATTAATCAAAGTACATATATCAATCATAGGTAGAGTGGACTTAAAATGTCAATCTTGCCTCTCTATCTTTTTATAATTAAATGTCCCAATTAAACTTCTACTTCAGGCTTGTGCTTGGCGGGACCGGGTATGGGTTTACTGTCCAATGTACACACTGTCACTGAGCTAAAATCCATTCTGGTGTACCAACATACTGGCTTGTTCTGTTGTAATACAGTTTTTGTATTTTTGAAAATACTAATAAAAAATAATAAAAAAATAATAAATGTCCCAATTAAAACTAAGGATATTCTTTATTGAGATCGACTTGTTACTACACTGGTTTATTTGGAACAATTATCAACCATAAGCAGAGTTTTCCAAATCTTCAATTGGCCAAAGAACAAGGAACCTAGCCTTGCCTTTCTTGCAATCATTATCTGGCAGAACCTTTCGGCACCCTTTCCCCTCTCCATAATGCACTTTCTGGCCCAAAGTTGGACAATTGCTTAGTCCACCCCAAGCTGGAGGATACCGGTGTCTGTCAGTATTTATGGAAAGTAAATATATTTACCGGAAAAAACACCTCTTAAGGTGTAAAATAGAACTATATAAATAATTCGAAATTCCAGACTGCCATAAACTCCTTTCACATACAAGATTGGGCTAGAAATGTGGTAAGTGGAGGGGAGTGTTCCTTTTAGGATCAAGGACCCTCACACGTTCCAAGAGGTGACATGCTTCATCAGGCACTCCCCTCCGCTTACCACATTGCTAGACCTGGATACCCACATAGGAACAGTACACTCCTTGTTCTCATAGCTGTAGGATCACTTGTGCTAGACCTTATAAAAAGCCAGAGTCCTTCCATCCTTGTATTGAACATATCACATTGAACATAAAACCAGGCCTCTTGCCGGAGGCACCTATCAATACCCTTATTGGTACGTCATAATATCCCACTGAGACAGGCAGGGGGCATGAACCTATAGTCAAAATTATAGGGCAGCTGACTGTGCCTATTCCATCTTTTGCTCTGTCCTCTGCGATCAAAATGATTCAGCCGATTCTGGTTTATAGAGACCAGATTTTGACCCAGATAATGAAACATAGCACCAATAGGGTATGGGAGGTCCCAATAAGCACCACAGGGTCATTGGTATTGCGAAACAAATTCAGCCAGGCACATGACTGAATAAGTAAGGTTGTAGATACTTAATGTTTGTGGTGTATCATCTTGCAACACTCAATGTGAAAGAAAAAGCATTGCAAGATGACATGATTGTGGTGGCATTCTTATAATGACATTGATGGAAGCTGCAAATGCCCTTTTGTCATCTTGCTCCAATTTATTTTTCTTTTCCTTTAAGAAAAATGATTGCAAGATGGCCACCCCACATTCACATGTATGGTGGCAATGTGGGGGAACATGATAGGATAAGGGGGATGGGTCATAAAACAGAAATCTATGGAGTATTGTGAAGGTAGAGGGTGAGCAGATGTTTGCAGTGTCAGTGGAAGAGGAAAATAATATTCTGAAAAGTAAATATTTGTAAATCACTTCAAATTGATGGGTGTTGTAATAAGAGCTTGGAAAAATTGGACACTGAAGCTTTACCATTCGGAGGTTACAGGCTCAAATTCCAATTAAATTGCTCAACAGGTTGAGTTCCTAGTGCAGTGAGCTTTGTATGTAATTTATAAGTTACAAATTCTAGTGACAATAAGATAGCTTGGTATTTGTCATGGTGTGAATAGAAGTGTAACATACACCCAAGCCTTTGCAGAGAATTAGTTTCTGGCAGCTGTCATCTCACCTATAAGGTGTCACACATACAACTTTATAGTGCAAGTGATTCTGGCTAAAAGCAGAATAGAAAAAACAAAATATAATGAGGATAACTTAATTGTAGTAAAATAGGTTGTTAGTTGTGATGACGGAGTCCTTCACAACAAATAAATCTGAACTTTTCTTTTTACTGGGAACCAAGTACCCCATGGCGTTCAGTATAGTGAAACAGAGCAGTCCATTGCCTACTCAGAGGGAGGTGGTGTGGGCTAGTAATCGAAATTCGCTGTTCAGCAACAACACTCAAGTCATTGTCCAGTCAGTACTTTTTCTTTTAAAAAGGAAAAGTACTATTGTAATGCACACACTACTAAATACAGTGCATTAAATTACAAACACTTACATCAGTTAGATGGAAATACCTTTAATAGCAGTCATATCAAATTACACCCCTAGTCGGGCCTAAATGATAGAGACACTGCCGTCCCCCTATACCATGTGTAACATCACAATATAAGGGAGTGTCATTTTAAATAAGACAGGCCTACTGGCTTGGTCAGGGTGTCACCACATTAGTAAAATCAATCACATGCCATCAGGTAATCTTACAATACCATTTAAATGAATTAAAACAGAACTACTAGCCATAAGCATTGATTCATGCACCCTGTTTTTTACTTTGGTTTGTTTTTGGGTGTCTCAGTCTCAATTTGGGGAGTTCATAGTAGGCTGGCATTAGGGGAACTACAAGTCCTCAGAGGGCTTCCAGGTGCACTTCCCAGGGTGACTCTTGATCCGCCATCATTTTTCTCTGTTCATGCTGGCCAGGAGTTCCTGGCTCCTGCCCGCAGAGGGGCCACTGCTAATTCCCTGTCCATGTTCCTCGCACGTAGCGAGAAAGAATGCCGGTGTTATTGACCCACTCAGACACGTATAAAGGGGGTGTGTAAAGCGCCTGGCCCTACTGTTCTCTTCCATGCCATGGGGGTCTCCTGGACCAAAAGAGACTGTGGGGAGGGTGCCCCGTGCATGCCCGCTGTCCCTTCCAAATTGAAATACAAGTTTGTGTTGACCCCTTTGAGGCTTGGCTCTTCCTAGGGGAATTTTGGAATCTTGCACCGGGAAACCCTGAATGGGGTAGCTGTGCGCCCTACAAATTTAACTAATAATAATAATAAGGTTGCAGAGCACTATGCACCCATTTGCTTTTGTATTTGACTCTGGTCAATTTTGCTGGCCCTACTGGGGTAGTTTTGCTTCTAATGGCCAGCCCCCAGCCAGCAGGAGCATTCTCTCCAGGACCTGGAAGACAGAAACTAGAGGGATAATGTCTGATTTTTTTGGATTCCCAAACATGTTGAGAGCACAGGTGTTAGGGGCTTTCTCAAGGACCTTCTTCCTGCACTCATCGTGTTACCCTTCTCTCCCCCCGGAACTCACCGTGTTGGGACCCCTGCCCAGATACATCTGAAAGAGCGGGTCCCCTCATTGCCGGATTCCTAGCCATGAGCAAGTGCGGCAAATCTGACTGCTGCCCGCTTTCAAGGCGCCTGTCTCTTTGAGGGGAATGAGATCCACATAGCTGCCGACTTATCCAGTGGGACCAATGACAAATTAAAGGCCTTCCTGGCCCTGAGGCCCCAGTTGCGGAAATTGAGCATCAAGTTCGGACTGTCCGAACCTGCCTGTATAGGGATTACAAAGGATAGCAGGTCCAAAGACTTTTTCAACCCAGAGACTCTATACTCCTTCATGGATGGACTCCTTGGCAGCGAGATGGACCCGGTACCCCAGGACTCACCTGCTGTACGTTGCCGTTCAGGCAAATCCCCTCCACCTACCACCTCTGATGGCCACTGTAACTTAGATGGGGGTCGCAATCGGGGCAGGGAACTGGATCGACTGACTTAGTCTCAGGATGGCAAGGATATGGCCCTAAAAGCTGTGGCAGCCCTTACTCAGGATCAGGGCAGCGACATCTCGCTCCCCATTGAAACCTACACAGCCTGAGAGCTGAGACACCTTCTTGTCACGACTGCAAATAACCTTGCCAGGAAGCTGCACGATGGGGTCCATGACATCCTCCAGGCAGATGGAGGAGTACAATACTTCTGCACCATATAATTAGCATGTCAAATTTAAATTTATTTCGGTCCAGGTGTATTTTAATCTTATTTCACAGTGCACTGTTCTGCATTGTTTGGGTGTGCTGTGTTATGCGATAATCCGCCTTTCCAAACAGTTTGTTGATCTCCACTGACTTGTTCTTTGCTACTGTCACACCATAGTTACATCCTTTGTGTAACCCTCTGGATTATCGTTTAAGGTCCCAGCATTGGAACACCCAGTTCCCTGACTCCCTCACCAGAGCCACCACCCTCTTCAACAGTACAGCTGTTGCTGCAGTTCGTGCCTCCTTTGTGCCACCCCCACCACCCCCATTTGGCAGACCTTTGGGTCCACTGACCCACGTAACACCCTACCTCTTACCAGCCCCATAGCTAGAACACCGACCTGGTGCATCACCGTGTGCTTTTTCCTGCCCCTCCCTGTGTAAACCCGATGTGCCGGATGCGCAAGCTTATGCCCACGGTTAACAGTCACAGCAGGGTGATGGTTCATACACATCTCTTAAGAAAAGTAAAGTTCCAATCTTGGTATCAAATTTAACAGTGTGATGCGTGCAGATCAGGTATCGTTCTCCGATCCACAAGCGTTAATGATGTATATAATAAGCGCCACCCCAGGGGCGGCATCCCATCAGTGCACTGCTTTATATCCAGTATTTGTAGAGATCCAATTCAAAACGTTAAGCAAGTTGATTGCTGAAATTGAATTTATTAAATTTCATACATTCCTCCTTACTTGAAGATGTACATTCTCCAGATCATGTGGCAACTCACGTATTAAAGAGGAATTTACAAAATAGAATAAATTCAATTTCTGCAATCAACCTGCTTAACATTTTGAATTGGATCACTCCAGGTACTGTATATAAAGCTGTGCACTGAGGGGGGTACACTACCTGCAGTCTAAACATGTGGATGTGGCCATCCTTTAGGACCCACCTCTCTCATACGGAGTCTGAAAAATTGCGTCACAACTGGCTGGGGCAGGTGATCCACAGCAGCTGTCAGAGGACACCAGCAGCTTGTCCCCGGGCCCCCAAGAAGCCCTTTTACACAGGTCACTGCCTTTTAATACCCTTAAAACATGATCGGAGCCTGACAGCCATTATGTCTTTGCTAAACTCCGGCTCAGTGAGCGGACACTGTTGGCTCGGTGTACGCACCTACTGGTTCCAAGAGACACGTCTCCCTCCAGTTCAACCGTCTCCTCGCGGAAATCGGGGCCTCCCACTACCTCATTGGAGGGGACTGGAACCTGGCACGGGATGCGGTACTTGACCACACTGCACTGGCTCTTTTAATATGGGCAATAATGAGGACTGGGTCCTTCCAGGGGATGTCTTTTCTGACTATGACCTTGCAGATCTTTGGCAGCTTTCGCACCCAGAGTACCGGAAATATACTTTTTATCTTGCAGGTTCATGGTACCCAATCCCGATGGGATTAGTTCCTGGTTTTCCCACTCTGTAGTCATGCTCTCACGGAAATCCCAGATCCTGGAGAGCATGCACTACCACCAATCTCCGCTCCTACTATCCCTAGACTTGGGTCTTTCCTCGCCAGGCTGTAAACCATCGCGTTTGAAAATATAGCGCTACCATACCCCCAAGTGCAAATTCCAGCTCCGATTCCACTTTTCAACTTACTTAGAACATAATAGGGGGTTTTGTCTCTTCCCACTGACTCTTGTGAGCGGCAGCTAAAGCAACTATCTGCACCAGTTTATGTGTGGTGCGGCCCTTGCCAATGCTTAGAGGGCGACCCAGCAGAGGGTTCTAGAGGATGAAATGTCATCCCTCACAAGGCTCTACACTTCAAATCCTTTGTTCTCTTTACACCGCCACTTGGAGAAGGCCCTCATGGACTTCAACACCCTGTTCACCGCTAAGGCTGAATATGCGCTTTAACAGCTTCATGGTCGCTACTATGAGCAAGGCAAGAAGGTGGGGCGGCTATTAGAGGCCCAGTTACACTAACGGAAGGCAACGCTTACCATCCCGGTCATTCAATCGGTAGTTGGTGCTATGCTCATCTGTGCACATCACATTGTTAATGAATTTGCAGAATTCTACTGGGACCTGTACACCACTGAGGGTAACAGACAACCCAGCCCGCTTAGAGGCCTTCTTTGATGGGGTGCGCCTCTCCAGCTTCAATGAGTCTGGCAGGGACCTGATAGAGGGGTAAATTAGCAAGGCAGAGATAGTGCGGGCCATCTCCAGGGTTCCCTACTACAAGGCCCCTGGGAAGAGTGTTTTCCTGTAGAGTTCAATAAGTGGGCGGGCAAGGATGAAGTGGACTACCCCTATTGAAGTTTTTGGTGGGGCTGATCAAACACGCTGCCTTGGCTCCAATAGGGCGGTAATAGCATTCCTTCCCAAGCCAGGGAAAGATCCCTACTCTGTGGGAGCTATAGACCAATTTCTCTCAACAGGGACATCAAGATACTTGCTGGTGTCCTTGCAGCTCGTCTCTGAAAGGTGATCCTGTCCTTGAGTGCCGCCGGTGGGGTTTGTTCCTGGCCGTTCCTCCAGGAACCACCTCCACACTCTTGCCCATGCCCTGTTGTCAGCCAAGGATCTACAGGACAAGGCCCTCGTCCTCTCCCTGAACACCAAAAAGGCATTCAACAGAATTGTTATAGGGGAGGATACAGGCGGTGAGAATGGAGACACTGCCATGCTACCTACATCCTCAGTATGCTGCAATGGATAGGACCAGAGGCCCTCATGCAGCCATACAAAACGTCACAGACACAGTGTAGCCGGACCCTTTTATTATTAGGCCTGGGCAAAATTTCCGTTCCGTTCGCTGAATTTGCGATAATTTGGCATTTCCGCGTTCCGCAGCTTTGCGATAATTTGGTTCTTGCTCGCGCTGTAAAATACATTCTCGCGATCGCCTTACCTGAATCCCCGCGTTCGCCGACAAGTTTTCCCGATCCGGTCGCGTTCTCCATGAGATGTTGTATTGTTTTAGCCATTTGCGCTGTCTCGCGAGAGTTCGCGCCCGCAGTGACATCATGCGTCGCGCGATCACGTCTTTCTTCTCGCGATCATGCACCGCGAGAAGAGTGAAAACAAGATGGCCGCGCCCGCAAGCAACCGCATGGGTAAGTTGGCGAGCCGCGAACACGCAGAAAATACCGCGAACGGGCGGGAAAAAAACTTCCGCATCTTCGCGATATTTCCGCGTGTTTGCAGAGATTTTAAACATTTTCGCGATAATTTGCGGAAGTCGCTTTCGCAAATTCCGCCCACCCCTATTTATTATCAGGGTCACCGGACTGGTGACACCCATTATGGATGGGTGTGGGGTGAGTGTGGAAGTCACCCCTCAAGGAGTAGCTGGTGGAAACACATTATTGTATGAACACTAGACCATGACCAGCCAGTTCCGCCCTACCTTTATTGAAAATAGACAATGAGTCCAACCTGTGAGAGAACAAAACAGAAAAACTAAAAACACTACTGAGTCTATTCAGGCAGTCTCTAGGACAGGATGAGCGGACAGGTGCAGCTGGGAGCACCCGACTCCACGGTATAATTCTGGAGTTTAACCATGGGATGCTAGGCATGAAATGCAGTGTGAATAAAGTCTGTATCTCTCTAGCACCTGTCCGTGGAGCTACAGCCCACATTGGCACTGTTGCTCTGTCCTGCCTGGTCTCGCACTGTGGGAGTCTATTTACACAGATCAACTTGAGTGTGCATCAGTAGCAGTGGTGGAGTCCTCTGCAGAGATTTCTTTGAAAACGCCCTGTTTCCATGGATGGCTTACCTGCAAAAACAGAGTACAACAATGCAGTGGTTAAACATCTTCAACTGTCACTGTGCTTCCCGGTATCCAATGATGTTGCCATGGACTTCCCTCTCATGCCAGGACTCCTCTCAAAGGAATTTCCTTGAGGCCCTTTCTGCCGGTTCTGCCGGCCTGCCACTGGACTGTGCAGGGCCACTCATAGGCTGCGTGAAGGTGTCGCTCAGGCACTGCCAACAGGACTACATCCAGATAGCTTGTGCATCCACATGGGCGGTTGTCTCAGGGTCTCTGTCCTCTGGCCATCAGGACTCCGGAGCACATGGTTTCATCACAGCCTTTAGGTGACCAGTCTCTGTTCGAGACCTTAGTGCTTCCTGGTGCCTGTCGTGGAGCTGCTGCAGGGGCATCTCTCGTGTCAGGGTTCCCCTTTCACCGGAATCCCTTGAGGCCCTTGCCCCTGGATTACCATAAGCCTGTGTGCATTGTTCAGACCTAGGTCACTGCAGAAGTCTGGACAGGACCACAACCAAGTCTCTTGTGCAACCCCAAGATGGATGGTACAAATAGGCGAGTATGCTCTCTTCAGCAGGCTTCAGGTACACTGATCTGGCAGAAGGTATCTAGGTGGCCAACCTCCAAAGACACCAAGGATGCCTTGTTAACATCTGGTTGTTGGGCAGGCGTACATTTTCATTCTGATGGTGTGATGCTCCTTAGGTGATGTATGTGATGCACATAATGATGACAATTGCTGATGACTGTCACTGATCTCCCATGTGACAAGTTTGTAACACTTCTCTCCTCTTCTTTCATGTTTTTCTTTCTGTTTAGTACTCTGCCACTCTTTTCCTCCTTTTTCATCTTCTTCGTGACATAGCATTGTAACATCTTGCCACACTCTTTGCCTTTAGTCTTCCACAACGTGGCATCATGCCACACTCTTCCCCTCTTTTCTCTTCTTCAAGACATGGCCTTGTGCCATCTTGTCTTGCTCTTCTTCCTTTCGACCGGCCTCTTCATGTGATTTGAACTTCACATAGACCTTCCTGGTCATGTCCTACCCATAGGACTGACTCTTCTCTTCCGTCTCCTGACCAGGCCCCTCGCTGTGATCTTTTCACGGGGACCTCCCTGGTCGCATCTTGTCCCCTCTTTAAGACCTGAATCTTCTCATGGACCTCACAGTCCTTTCTCCTCATGGACCTCTCAAGTCCTGTCCCCTCCCTGGCTGGAGGGTCACCCTTCTTTCTTTGCTTCATCTTCACTCGAGGACACACTGCTTGTGCCTTGGGCTATGCTTTCATGGCTATTGGTCCTGCCCAAGTGCGGGCATGCTGGTCAAGGTCGGTCACTCCATGTGACATATTTGCTGAGCCTAAGGGGGCCATTCTGTGCTGGGGTGGTTGACCAGCGCAGCCTTGATTGTGCGACAGTCTCAGTCTCTCTCACAGTGTCTCTCTCTTGCGGTAGGAGGCAACCCTGTCTCTGTGCATGTGCAGCCGTGTCAGCAAGGAGTCCTCCTGTGGAGCACTCTTCTCCCACTGCGGTGCTGCTATTTTTACCTTCCCTTTTGGGGAACAGGACGTGCAGGTGCAGGGACTCCCTTAATGCAGGTGTGGGCCACGTCTACTCGTGCCACGTTGGGAAAGCACTTCTCTTTCTTCCACAGTAAGGCAGATGGCGGCAGGCGGGCAGCTTGTGGGCACCTCCACAGGTAGAGGTCTGGAAATCCACCAGCCCTCCCATACTTGGAGGGTCCTGTGGCATGTTCTCTTGTCGGTGCTCGTAGGGTTGCCTTATGCACAGTCTACACTTACCCCCCCACCACGTCGCACATCAGAGCTGCAGCTTGCCTACACGCAGGTCAGACCCGCTTGAACCATTATAATGGTTAGGGTCCTAGGCCCTCATGAAGCCATAAAAAAGGCACAGACACAGTGTAGCTGGAACTGGCCCAAGGCATGTGTGCCTGGACCATTTTATTAGCAAGGTCACCTGACCAGCGATGCCTGTCATGGATGGGTGGAGGGTGAGTGTGGAAGCCAGCCCTCAAGGAGTGGCTATTTGAAACACATTGTATAAACACTAGACCGTGACCAGCCGCTTAGTACACTGCCCCTCTCTCCTTACTGTACTCTCTCCTTACTGTACTTGGGGGACCTCCCACCCTCACATGGCCAGCGCCAAACTTCTGGCTCACCGTTCATGTGGTGCCATGGTATGTCCCTATGTTGAACACTACTCCTTAGCCCTTCATTTATCACAGTTTGCTTAAATGCTCCCCAGAAGTCCGTACCCACCGCAGTGGGTGTTAGCGGAGCATACACTGCTTGATTGTCCGCAGTGATTTCATGCACCCTACAGGGGTGGATTGCGCATGTCTGGCTCTGCCAACCAGATCCTGCAAGGCATGGTTAAATCATGGTGATGGGCCCATTGCCTATTTGGGGTGAACCCCCTTCTCCATGACCATGCACCACTTTGGGGCAACTTCTTGTGTTCAGTACTTCAGCTGTCCACTCCCTGCTAGTGGTGTGTTCGATATGGTCACCTAGTTCTGGGATAGAATGTTAGATAGTGGACAGTTGGCGGCGGCTAAGGAGTTGAGAGGACTAGTTTGGTGTTGTTCCATTATACTATTAAACCCCCTTTCTACTCAACCCGAGTCTGTGGTGAATTCTTCTGGAGCGGAACACAGCACTTGGAAATCGGCATCGAGGCTGGGATCCGAACCGAAGCCACACGTGCAAAGCACAATGGATTAGAAATAAAACGCAAAGCATTGGGCAAACACACAGGAAACATCACAGACTGCAATCTAGGATTGGGTGGCTCGGCATACCTTTGGAGCCAGAGTGAAGTTGGCATTCCCCACTACTTAGCCTAGTTTTGTCCTTTTGAGGTGGAATCAGAAGCGGGTAGTGGCGCGAACGCTGTTGCCAGTTCGTGCTACCGTTGCATACTTTGCAGGTTTTTTTTTAGTATGTTTTGTTAATCTCTTGTATTAAGTCTTTTTTTAACTCGCTATTTATTGGAAGGGACATATTGTCTGCTACGCGGGTGTCAGGAATGATGCAACCTACGCATTTTTTTAAGTGAGTTGGGTGAATTTGTGCTTTCAGGGGTAAGGTGGAAGAAGCTTTTTGATTTGTATTTAGTGGCCATTGGGTGTGAAAAGTTTTCAGCGACCAGGAAACCAGGTTTATTGTTACATAATTTGGGTGTTATGGGGAGGAACATTTATGAGTTTAGATGATATTCCAGTGGGGCGTGCAAAAGGGAACCCCAGTGATGTGTTACGAGATATCAGTTAGAATATTGGAAGTGCATATTGGTACCCAGATAAATGTTGTGTTGGAGCATGTCAAAAACTTTGCCCACCAGCAAGTTGGAGAAATTTGACAAGGACATGTGAGTTTGTGGATTTAACTGATTGATTGATTGATTTATTCGTGATCAGTTTGTGCGCTGCACAAACAATGTAAATGTACAAGAAAAACTGTTAACCAAGAACCCCGGTCTGTAGGAAGCTATTGCCATCATTGAAGGGATCGAGCATGCAGCTTGTTAGGTCAAAGAAATGCAAAAGGATGATCTTCATGAGGATAGGATGTTTCCAGAGTTTCAGTCTTGAAAAAGATGACAAGAGTTGAAAGAAGTGAAGTTAAGGCTGATAGCAGCAAAATTAAGTGCTATTGGTGTGGTAGAGTTCAACATACAGAAAACTTTCCCAATTGATTTGCAAAGAATGTAGTGTATTGTAAATGTGGGAAGAGAGGACACTTTACCAGGGTGTGCACAAGCTTTTCTGAGGTGGGGAGTGAAAACATAGGTGCATCAGGTTGAGGAAGCTGGGTAAGTAGTCAAGTTTGGTATTTACAGTTGCGGATAAGAGTATGGATGTGTTTTGCGATGGTGGTGAAGGTAGAATACCACAGTGTGAGGTGATGATTGGGGTTAAAGACTTGACAGTACTGGAGGATTCTAGGTCACCTTACACTTTGGTGTTTGGAAGTGAAGAAATTGAACTCATCGAGTAAGATAGATATCAAGCCTTTTGGATATGGTGGTGGGATATGCCGAAAAGAGGAGATTGCTTGTTGGGGCAGAGACATCAGATAGAGCTGGCCATCATTCTGAATCCCAATGCGCGGGAAAAGGTGATGGTGGATTGGGGACAGGGGCACCAGTGTATTGTGACAAACTTTTCTGAGGTATTTGATGAGAAGTTGAAGGCCTTGGAGCATTGTATTGTGTTGTGTTGAAAGGAGGGGCAAACCCATTTGTACATAAGGTGAGTAAAGTGTCACATTTGGTGCTGGATCCACTTAAGGAAGAATTTAGCAGATTACTTTAGTTGGGAGTGATTGAGATTGAATGCTCAGAATGGCTGGCTCCAGTGGTTTTGGCACCAAAGGATAATGGTCATAGCTTGAGCATGTTTATTGATTTGAGGTACCTGAATACAAATATTAGGGTTGACAGGCAACCATTGCCGAATATTTGTCTGGAGTTTTTTTTGATGATGGGAGCATGGTTGTTCAGTGTGATTGACCTCTCAGCCGCCTATCACCAGGTGCCTTAGTGTGAGGAGTCCAAAATCGTACCTCTTTTGGTATACCGCTGGGGGCTTATAGGTTTTTTCGTATGCGGTTTGGGCTATCCCCGGCAGAAGCATTTTTTCCAGAGGGTAATGTTAAAGGTGCTGGAAGGGATTGACCAGATTAAGGTATTCCTGGATGATGTCTGTCTATGGTAAGGATGAAAAAGACCATGATCGAAGTTGTTTCAGGTGCTTGGTAGGTTGCAGGATTGTGGTTGGACAGTAAAGAGGGAGAAGTGCAGGTTCAGAGCGACTTTAGTATCTTACTTGGGCCATACTATATTGAGTGATGGAATTAGTCCTAAGCCTGATATGGCAAAGTCATTGTTGATGCACCAGAACCTACCTGCAAGGATGAGGTTTGCTCTTTCCTTGGGCTAGCTGAATATTACCACAAGTTTGTTCTGTATTTTGTGTGAGTTGTTCAGCCTATAAGGTCTTTGATGAGGAAGGGTGAAAGGTTTGTTTGGACGTAGGAATTAAAGAGTGCTTTTGTGCTGGTGAAAAGGTTCATTGCTAGTAAGCCTACACTGGGGCATTTCGATGTACAAAAGAAGACTATCCTGACTACAGATGCACGTTTAAAAGGTTTGGGTACTGTGCTGTCACAGATGGTGGAAGGAGAAGAGAAGGTAGTTGTGTTTGTCCCAAGGGCTCTGAGGGGTGCAGAAGAAAACTATTTGGTTGTGGAAAGGTTGGCCTTTGGTGTACTTGAGGCATTTTGCATTTTATAAACATAAAATACCTGTGAAGCCTACCTTTTGTGGTACAGATGGATCAGAAACCCTTTGTAGTGTTGTTCACTTGCAAGTGTAGTGAGAAAGCTACTTCTTGCATTAAGGTTGATTGAAGGGGTGAGGATTACAATTTCTAGGTGGAATACTTGTGTGGCTCTTCCAACTGGACCGTAGATGGTTTGTCATGCTTGCCTGTTGGGGCGGTGCAAGGATGATGTGCTGTGGGTACAAGAGCAAACACTGACTAAACCAGTGTGGTGTAATGTGGGAGAGAAGGATTTGTTTTAGTTGAGTTTTTTTTTTTTAATCCTTGTGGATTAAACGTACAAAGGGGTTTCGGGAGTGTGTGTGTGTGTGTGTGTGTGTGTGTGTGTGTGTGTGTGTGTGTGTGTGTGTGTGTGAAAAAGGATAACACTAAAACGGTGATTGAGTTTTTAAAGCAAGAACTTGTAAAGGAAGCTGTGCCAGAATGCATAGTCACTGATAATGGTGTGCAGTTTGTGTCCTCGCAGATTGTGGAATTCTTGAGTGATATGGGGTCAAACATTGCAGAACTGCATTTTGCTCACCACTACACATAGGTGGCACAATGTTGAACTGGGAGGCATGGCACTCAGCAGGCATCAGCAGTCTCCATCAGACGTTATGTTACGTTATGTTATGGCCATTTATAGAGCGCGGCTGTTACCGAAAAGGTGTCCTGGCGTTTAGAGGAGGCCTAAGGAGGGACCGAGTCAAGGGGGAGACATGGAGGATCAATTAGTGAAAAGCATCGTTTTTAATGTCTTTCTAAATACAAGAAGATTGGTCGTACTTCTTAGAGATAAAGAAAGATCATTCCATGCTCTTGCTACATTGACTATGAAGCTTCTGCCACCCCAATTGGCCTTCTTCACCCTGGGTACTGTTGCCAATTTGGCATCAGAAGATCGTAAGGTTATATTGGGGGTGTACCAGTAGAGTTGCTGTTTTAGGAATTCAGGCCCAATTCCATGAAGGGCTTTAAAAGTCAAGGCCTTGAATTGAATGGGTTTCCTCACTGGTAACCAAAGCAGAGCTTTAATTTGAGCAGAGATGGAGTCAGTCCTAGGAATACCTGTAAGTAATCTGGCAGCCGCATTCTGCAGAATCTGTAATTTATTTAAGGATCCTTCATGTATTTTCAAATACAGACTATTGCAATAATCCAATCTTGGCATAATAAGAGCGGTAACAACTGTTTGTTGTACTGCTTTTGGGAGTAATGGCATGATTTTTTTTACAGGATTTGAGAATGTAGGAGGTAGTAGAGACAACTTTATTTACCTGGTCCCTACAACTCAGTTTAGCATCTAACCATACTCCCAAATTTCCTTGATCAGGGTGCCCTCCAATCCTTTGTGATGCTCTAAAGAATTCGGCCTTTAACCCCACAAGTCCTGGTGATACCTGCAGCTACGTCATTGCCTCAGTCACCGCCTGGGTAATCCTCTCTTGTGGTCTCCTATCTAGGATGTGGGGCCACTTCTGCAGGGTGATGTCTGGCTTCTATAGCCTATCAAGCCGCCATCTTGTCTCTCTGCACCTCCTCAATAGCCTCCGCATCACATGGCAAACAAGACTCCAGACGGATTATAAACTGGAGGATTGGGCCTGAGGCTCCTGATCGCAGGGAACAAGAGCAGAGATTAAACTTTTGCCTTTAAATCACTGCATGACTGCCACTAGACTCCCGTGAAGTTACAAGCAGCAGGTCTGTTACCTCATGCCAGTTGCTGGCACTTCCCTCATGGCCACTGTGACCTAATGCACATGCTTTGTGACTGCCTCTCATACTTTTTGGAAGGTGGTTGGCATTACACCGAGTGAGACTCTTCCGGTCGCACCTCCTCTGTCTCTTTCCCTGATCCTTCTAAATGACCTTGCGGAATCCCCGGACCACTCCCATCTGCAGAGCAGTCTCTTGCATACGGCAATTTGCCATGGCATTTCTCCCACCCCCTTACCATGATGAATGACTCATCGATGTAATAGATGGCCTCCTACATGTGGGTCATCTACAACATCCAGGACAGGACGGAGGCCTTCCTTCACACCTGGGCGCCCTTCCTCCAGGACACTGCCCACTAGTCTATACCTGCGTGCACACCATCCCTAATGGGTTGGTTGGTTGCTAAATTGTACCACACTGACATCGCCCTTGGGATTCTACCTGGCCATGACCTCCACAGATGTGTGCCTATGTTACTTTCTCTTTTTTTTTCTCCCCTTGTTTCAGCCTTGTCTAATTCTATCGTCCTTCTTGTTTTCCATTTTTTTCATCTCCATCTTTTTCCTCCCTCTCTACCCTTTCATGTTTGTTCCCTACCTCCCCCTCTCATCTCCCCCCACCCTTACCCACTTGTGTGGGCGTGGATGAGAGTATGGATTTCCTGTTTGTTTTTTCTTTTCCTCTTCATTCTCCTTTGTCATGTTTTCATCTTCCTTATGGGTCCCGCCATCCCATTGATTATCTTGTATGCAATTGTGGATCCATAAGTCCTCCCTGGTGTTGCCATTCCCGGCCCTTCTAGGGTTCCTGTTCCGTGGGAGCTCAGCATGTCGTATTGTCAGTATTTAGTTTTGTTTCGTATTACATTCTTTTCTGCTGCATTGTTGATTCACGAATGGCATCTCATGCTTCTCGTCCTGCCCTCTTTTATATTATTTTGTTCTAATTTCCCAATAAAGAAATGCAAAACAAGAAATAAAAGGGTACATTTTGTGGTGGGAGACATCAGGAATTTCTGGCTCCCGAGGCCTGTCTACTGCTGCTGGCAGCATTCTGCTCAGTCCCTTTGCATTCAGACACCAAAATACCCTCCCTGCTGCCCTCCCCTGGCTTCTTTAGGGGCACCAGTGGGTCAGCGTAGTCCAGGACCAGTCCATGGAAGTCCTAGGGGAACCATCCATCGTCCCTCAGCTGGTCTATTCCCCCACATTACTCAGGGGGTGAGAAGGGGGCCGAGACCCCTGGCTGTGGAGAGATCCATACTAGTCCTAGGGTCAGATGGAGTAAAGTTCTTAGTCCACCCAGCCTGGTCTGTCCCAGGCTCCTTCGTGCAGGGTTTTTTTAAGTGGGGGTGAAACATTTTAGGAGCTGGGTACCCCTGGCAAATCCCAGGATGCCACATCTTCCCTCCACCACGTCCCAACCCCCCCTTCACAGCAACTACAAATTGTCTGTGGAAAGAGCACACCAAGTGTGTCCTCTCTGCCCCTTGATGACAGTTACCTGATCTCTTCCTATCATAACTTCAAAAGGAAGCCTTCTCCTGTGTTGGCTTCAAATGCCTAATCCTCGTCCTGTGCTCCAGTGAGTCTAATTTGTCCCAGTCCAGGTCACTGTGCCCGGCTAAAAGAGGCAGATTTTCCTCCCCATCTCTTCCTTTCCTAGGAACAGTCAAGCACTGTTAATTGATCAATTGTGGGGCGAGACCTTTTATCCCTCTGCTGGGGATCAGACTGATTAACTTTACCCAATAGGAGAGACAAAGGCTGGGAATCTGATTTTTAGCTGAGCTGGGGAAACAGGACAGATCTTAAAATGACAAATTGTGTATGTGGTATGTTGGGCACTAGGAATTCATACTTGAATTTATGTTTTACCCTCGATCGGTAGCCTGCTAGACCACTCTAGGCCTAAGTGGAGAAATTGGGATTACTTCATGCCTACTATTGCACTCTATATGTAATTTTGGTCTGTATGTTGATGTGTGCTGCAGTAGAATTGCAATTTCTATGGTCATGGGCTATTGTTCTAGATAATAGTTACACCCTTAGATGGATATACCATGTGAGCACCACTCTACTCCTTCATGCTGGTTTTTAGATAGATATGGGATTATAGTTCATAGCCACCAAGATATCTTTAACCCTGCTGAACCATGCTAGGCCTAAGTAGAGAAAAACTGTTTTAGTGCAGATTTCCAGTACGTGTACACAGTGTAAGCACCACAGACCTACACTATGAATGGCCACTTGCATTGTAAGACCTGCCCTAGGTCAGCACCAATCCTTGAATAGTCTCTATTAGAAGCTACCTGTGCACAGATTCTGGGTTACATTACACTGTAGTCTTACACATGCAGCATGCACACATCTGTGCATAGGTGTTCATATAAAACCAGCACAGAGCCTCCTACCCTAGATGTGCAGCGTCAGCCTTTTCTCTAATCTAAAATCATGCTGTGATATTAATCAGCCACCAGGTCCCGTAGTAAGGCATAAATAATTCAGGATTAATGAGACAAATAACAAAACATAAGACATCTCAGTTGATGGGAAACCAGGTATTCAATGGAGTATCTTTAAAAAAGGAAAACATATGGTGATCCATTAAAGATTCGTTTTTAGGAAAGTTTAAAGGAAAAGTTGTGGCGCACACAGAGTGGTCTAAATCTCGAACTACAGAGAACACCGGTTAAGCATACATTTAATGAGAGGTTGCCCCGAAAGAAATTTCTTGGAAATGAGTGGAATATTGTGTGTTTTAGCACTTTAGGCTGCTGCCATTAGTAAATACATGATAGAATGTAAAGACAGTCATACTGCGGCTATAGGGGATGCCAAGGGGTCTACCCAAGGGAATTTTGACATTTGTTTGACAGAAGGCAACTTTAATGCACAATCGGTCAGGAACATTAGACTAAAGTGGACCATATTTAAATACAGATTAACATTGGTTTTGTAGCCTCACCACCAAGGAATATCTAATCATATTCAACAAAAAGCAGAACTGAAATCCAGATGCATTAAAATAACTTTCGCCTTCCTGTAGCATGCACATACACAGTATGGGGCACCTGCGAAGCGTTGCGGTCCTTTTGGAGGGTGATCAGTCTAGCTTCAACAGATTAACACATCCTGGTCACGACTGAAACCCCAATCTCTTTTCTGCACAATCCTTACTGTAAGTAGGGGGGCCTTTCATGGTGCCCGAAAAGAAAATTCTACACCGAGAACTCACCTTTACTGGGGAAACGTTTGGGATTTATTTGGGAAGGGCGGAAGCTGTATGTTGTCAGGCAGCTGACTTGGATGAAATGTACTCCTTGAAACCATCATTTCACAACAAATCTTAAAACAACTCGTTCTGCCAGGGCCACCACACCTTAATTCAGTCAGGATATATAGTCGCCACTGGATAGTTAAAGTTAGTTCACAGCATTTCCATAGGAGGGAGAGTACTAGCACTTTGTATAATACTTTTTATTGGGGAGTACCGGCACTTCTCAGAAACTAGCAGGTACTCTAGTACAGAGTACCTGCACTTTATCTTTCTATTCCAAGCTCTGGATATGATTTTGCCACCCTTCGCATACATCCACAGTCCCCCAACACACGTTCACGTGCACACGCAGGGGCGGCTGGTGACATTTGAAAGTGGTGAGCGCAAAGTTTGTGGTGAGTGCGCGGTGGCTAGCAAGCATAGCGAGCGAGCTCCAATGTCATAGGGAGAGTTTTGAGAACATTTTGAAAAAGAGAGTGGGCAAATTGTGCATTTTAAAGCATATTTGCAAAAGCAAGAAGGTTAATAAAGCAATGGTCCTAGTGTCTTTTCAGACTCACAAGCCTGTCAATAAATCTGCTGGCACTGCTCCAGCTCAGCTGTCCTTACAGACTCCTGTACACCCTTTAGCACTCCCAGGCCTGCCAGTAAGTCTAACGTCACTGCCCCAGCTCCACTATCCTTTCATACTTCCAGGCCTGTCTGTAAGTCTACAGACACTGTCCCAGCTTCACTGTCCTATCAGACTCCCAGGACCATCAGCAAATCTACTGGCGCTACCCCCAGTTCCACTATCCTATCTTTGCTCTCTCTCTGGCAGGAGAGGGCCCTCTAGGCACTAGCAGTACACACACACACTTGATCTTAGCCAAAAGGCCGAGAAGCACTAGCAGTTATTTCTCGTCCCCTTTCTGACAGGAGAGGAGCCTGGCAGGGGCTGGCAGTGGTTGCCGGGAGGATAAAGTCTAATAAGTCAGACTTTTTCCGGCTCAAGACCAGTTTCCCTGATCCAAGTGCATTAGCTAGGAACTTTTAAGGGATTTGGAATCACTCTTATTAAATGGGATCCTCATGCACCTGGCAGTGCCACGGGCTGCCAATAATGGGTATCAGGAGTGGGGCACCCCCACCACCAGAGTGCGGGCATTGGGGACAACATTAGCGGAGACTGCCTTTCCTATCACAGGCACTAGGAGGGAGAGAAGGCAAGAGAAAGAGGGGGAGAAAGGAAGCGCAAAGGAAGAAAAGTGGAGAAAGGAGGTAAGAGAAAAGGAGAAAGTGAGTCAGTGGGGACAGGCGAGAGCGAGCGAGCGCGAGAGAGAGCGTGAGCGAGCGAAGGAGAAGGAGAAGATCAGAAAGGAGTAGGAGAGAGTGAAAATAAAGTGATAGACAGTCAGTGAGAGGGAACCAGGGGCAGCAAGAGAAGGAATGAATATGAGAGAAAGGTACGGAGATGAAAAAAGGAAGACGCAAAAACGTGTGCAACTGTCTCTGGAGCACGAAACAGTGTTTCAAGGACCTCGCCTTGAGAAGAAAACACACCAGGGTGAGAGGACAGCTCAGAGTCGAGACAGGGCTAGGTTGGCCCTCAAACATCATTCATCAGCAACAGGCCAGCCCAGACAAGAAACTGAAGTGAGGCGCAGACACCACAGCTGATCTATGAGACCTGACAGTCAGCAGTCGTAAGGTTTTTGCTGCCCTTGACAAAAGTGCTCTAGAGAGCCACATCTAGCAGCCACCTCTCTAGTGTGCACACACGAAGGAACAAGTTATTTTACTTATATGTGGTGACCTGATGCATTTCAAGGTGCATCCAACGCCATACTTGCAAACCTATCTCAGAAGACAGAACCACCACCCTGGGCCCCTAATCGCCCACCGCACAGCTTCAGAAATGAAGCGATTCCTTTAAGAAATTAGATTTTATTGATGTCATATGAAATTCAAACTCACCAAATCGATGGCAGGGATACATTACAAACAAACGTGGCATTTAAAAGGCTTGATGCTACCTCCCAAGAACCCGAATACTATGTAAAAGCGAGGAATACATTGAACACTCCTCCACAAAGAAATATGCCATGTTCTTCTATTGTAAATGACAGACAAGATTATAAACGAGTCTAAAACTTACTGATATTAAATAATGTCTGAAGAGACCGGAAGTTGTTTTGTTAGCACTCTTGAAGATGCACTTTTATTGTCTCAGTGAAAGTGCACCTTGAGCAAGTGAGCAGTGCAGCCTGCTATTCACTTAGCTGCAGGGACTGAAATGATACTCACTGGTACAGTCAGGAGCAGGAAGGTGAAGCAATTAGATTCAGAAGGGGCACCGGAGGGCAGTGGAAAGTGTGAAGGGGGCCTTGCAGCGAATTTACCGGCAGCACTGACTAGAGATACACATAGAAAAACGCAGTATGTGAATGCTGCAATGTCAGCATGATGGGACTCCTTTACAGCAGCAGCACACGATTATAATACTGACAAAGACTGTGGTACAACTCAATGCTGACAACATGGCTTTACAAATAATTATTCCTATGCAGATGGAAGACCGCACTAAAAGACCTGCTGACAGCGAGCCCCTTTTATTCCATTTTATAAGCAAACAAATCAATCTGTGGACCATCATGTCTGGCTGACTGTCATACAACATGCCATGGCTTCAGGTGTTGCAGCTGGCGCGTGTCAAGCACAGACAGGCCAGAAACGGAATATATACTGATGTGAGCAAGCACGTTCTCGATGTCATTTTGAATGCTACCCTAAAATGTATTTTTCGAACATACTTTGCGCACTTCTGCACATCCCTAAAGCTAAAACTAGGGATATGAGAAGGAATAACACATTTTGTTTTATTTGTTGCTACAATTGGAAGTGCAGTCACCAAGTGTATTACCTAACACAAATACCCGTAACGGTATAAACATACATGGAAGTTGCATCCGAGACGCACTCCGTTATTACTACCTCAACCAAGCAAGCAGCGCCAATGAGAAACAACTGATTAAGCTTAGGGCCCATTTTTTATAAAATTCTTTTCATTGAATTTTGAAGTACAGAAACAAACAGAAAGCTGTGCAGTCTCTGCCTCTACGTAAGGCTAAGTAACCATGGCAAGGGTTATGCACGGACGCATTTGTAATGTGTTAACGGTTTGTTAAGTGCGGCCCTGCCCTGAACTGCGTGGTGAGCCGCGCCTCACGCTATACCTACCAACTCACATACATTCATGACACTATACTGCGGACCTCTTCAAATTGATTTTAATGAATAACTAACACTCAAAAGTGACTATTTTCAATATTAACCTGTTATGTGACTCCAGCGCTTTCTTCAATACTTTCTTCCCAGGCAACCTTTCCTTTTAAATGTCAACAGGAAAACAAAAGCTCCCCGACTCCTTGCCATGCCAGATGGTCTTGCCCCGATTACTTTAAGATCGGTGACTTCACCTTTGTACTTGAAGCATTTACTCATCCGAGGCGCTGGTACAGACTGGGTATGCAACACACTACACTATACATGTGGCTTAAATTTAGGAAGACGTCGTCACATGGCGCACACTGTCGATGGACTGAAAACCTAACTAAATAAATAAAAAGCGCACATTGTTGAACTAAATAAAAGTAAATCAGTTGCTTTTGAAAACAAAAGACCAACTCTACCTTAAGCATTCTAAAGCATTCAAATTCTGTTCTGATAGTTGACTTAAAAATATGACAAATAAAATATTTATTGAAAAGCCATACCATCTTTTCCCACATAATGTGTGTCGAAATATATCTCATTATCCACAACCTGTAGAATTTTCTCAGGCCCCTTTAACACTACGAACAGCGATATAACCAGGTATTTAAATATAATATTGCAATAGAAATACTTCTTAGCTGGCAAAATGGCCCGAACCTTCATTTTATGAAAATCAGACTGTCTATGAGTTGTCTGATTAGAGATGGCGCTTGGGAGTGTGAAATGCGGGCTTCCTTGATTTTTGAGAAGCTCTAATGAGTTCGCTCTTTATAGTGTCCCATTAATGTACTTTTTAGCTAAATTGAAGGACATTTTTAGCCTCCAAATGGAGATTAAAGTACTATTAAATATTTGTTTGACAAAGTTAAGTAACCATCTGAAAAGTTATCCCTGGCCAACTTTGAGACAGTTAAAGAAGCGTTGCCAATATCTATCAGCAATCACCAAAGAAAAGCATACACTGGAGTCTATATTGCTCCCTGTTCTCTTCGATGAAAAGTCAACTCTTGTAATTGTAGGTTCAAATGAGGTTAGGAAATCTCTCTAAAATTCTTAGCTGCCAAGTGGCTCGGTGCCATGTGTAACAATTTTGGACAGTCGTATCTTTTTGCCAATACTACTGTGCATGTTGACATTATTGGACCCATACCTGCAATATTAAAAGGGAAAATACAGGTACCAGAATGCAGTGTGCTGTTGACTGAAAATGTAATATATCCGTCTGAATGTCACAGTGTGGAACTTGGTAACTACGCATATTGCTGTAAATTTTGCTGAAAAATTCTCAATTCTAGGGTGATATGCTTTATGAAGGCAAAAGGCGACTTTGAAAGTCCCCAAATAAAGTAAATGGGAGCGAGAGTAGAGGAAAGTCGGGGTTGTCTCCATTAAGGGGAGTGGCAAGCCTTAGTTCCTCTACTAGGGTTCTGTTAAAAGTTCGTCCTGTCCGTACAGGTGTCCAGTCATGTCATGCATTCAGTCTTCGCCATCAAGCGCACGATTCTTAAAATAAAAATGAGGGCAGACATTTTAAAACGATATAATGTCGAAGTTCGCCAGGTCCGTTCACGTGTCTAGGCAGGTTATGCACTCATTCTTCACTATCAAGCTCTGATGAAATGCGTTTAAAAAAAATAAAATGTCGCGCGAGCGGGGTTTAAAATAAATAAAAATCCTACCTGAGCAGGTCCGCGCCGCCTCGGGTCTGTTGGCGCCTATAGGAACGGAACAGCCGCATCACTGCTGGCAAGTAGGTGGCAACCCCACCCCTCTCAGCCAATCCTGGCGCTGCCAGCAGCACCAGGATTGGCTTAGGGCACGGTTACTACTCGCCCGCCTGCCCATTAGGAGACCGAGGTTTGAGCTTTTGCTCAACCCTCGCTCTCCTAATGGGCATGCGCCAGCCTGAGCAGGCACTAGTGCACATGAGTGGGCACGGCGGCAAAAATTCACCGACGTTTCCCACTCATGTGCACTTGTGCTGCTGCCTGCCCCTGACAATGCCTGTCAGTCAACATGATGCTAGACCGCCCACCCCCTTCAGACTCTGAAGGGGGGTGGACGATCCGACGTCATGCTCACTGACATGATTGTCAGTTCTCCCTCGGCATCTCTGAACTTAAGTAAACTGACAGTTTACTTAAGTTCAGAGATGCCGAGAGAGCTGCGGGTGCGGGTGGCTGGTGGGGCAACACCCCAGCGCCTAATGGACGCACCGCCCCTGTGCACACGGTTTGTCCTTCAGTCATACATGGGTATTTTTTGGTTTTTGTTATAGCGCGTACCTAGCCAGAGAGAACAAGCAGCAACCTCATGTTCAATTAATGTTTCAAAGGATCACAGACCATGTGTCGCCATTTCGAGAGGTCTTGTTGTTTCTTTCCTCGCTTACGTTTTGATTTTGCGCCTTTGCAGCCGTTAGACTCCTCTATCTGTCGGAGTCGCTCTGCCACAGATGCCAATGCACCACGCGTCAACCAGACGAACACTGCAAGAACAATTTAACAGATAATACTGGAGCAATGTATTGTAATTTTGTGTCTCGCAGCACTGAATCGCTAGAAGCTCTAACCTGTCCCCAGGGCCTTAAGTTGGATGAAAAAACTGGGGGTGGGGAGGGTTCTCTCAAAGGGGCGTCGCCAATGTAATTGAGGTTGTGGCACTCCTTCTCTCAAGACAAGGGAACATTCTTTTAGGGAGGCGCCGGACGCTGCTTTGTTTTTAAATGTCATTTAAAGCTGTAGGTACTGGCCCTCCAAACTGCCTACCGCCCCAAACTCCCTGCATGGGCATGCCTGTGAGTTACAACTGATTGCTGCCTCCTCTTTAGGCGGTGCTGTATGTTGGCATTCGAATGCTGATAAGACTGCTTTGCAGGTTGACTCCGCTGCAGAAATTAACGTACATTTTTGGATGTTAGCTTCAAATACTACTAAGAGTCTGAATGTAGCACGACATCTTTATAAAGTATATGCATATCTTTGTTTAAGAGATGGGGAATAGAGGTATGTGATGGGGGTTATCATGAGGGCATGTGAGCCTGTTACTGTCCCGAACATCTAACCTGCCCGCCTCTCAGGCACCAGGTTCGTTTTTGACTGTATGGAGCAAGGATTCGCAGCAGCGGAACCTGGCTACTAAACGCTCACATATTTTCCGATTTATTCTGCCTGCGTTCAGTTATGAGTTGCCTTGCCTTGCAATAGGTCTTACATTTATGCAAGTTTAAGCTATTGACATTGCAAATAAGAATGCCTTTTATTTTTGTTTTCGTTTTTGAAACCTAAATAAAAGGCATTGTCATTTACGTATGCTAATAGCTTAAACTCGTGTAAATGCGAGACCTATTGCATAGCAAATGCTTGTTTGTTTTGCAAATACCTTTGGCCCCGCTTGACGAATCATAAAACTTTTAAAAAAGGTGCTTCTTTAAGTATAGCATGTGCATGGAAGGTTTTGGGGTGATCAGTCAAGCGGAGCTGAGAAAAAAGGGGGTGGGGGTCCAAAACACCAAATCACCATGAATTTTCCATAAACTTCTTTAGGCAGGGCTACAGTGAAAACAGCTGACTGGAATTACACCAAATTTGTCAGGAAGCTAAATCTTGGAACACAGATTGTGCTTTTGGTTATTTGGTGTAAATCAGTTTGGCAGAGTTTGAGAAATTAAGGTTAAAAAATAATTCTAAATCAGGGCAGTTGTGTTCGAGGGATTCTCGCGAAAGTCTTTTGGACTGAATATAAATAATTTTAAAAAAGGGTTCCGATTGGCCCAGGGAGCTTCTTTTCCCTTAGGCCATCTTGCTCCCTTGGGAGTCAAAGACTCCTGTGGGAGCGAGTGCTCCGATTGGCTGCCAGGAACATGAGAAAAATGTTGCTCAGCCATAACAGGACTTGGATACTTAGTCCCTGAACTTGTTAAAAACTAAAAGAAATAAAGATGCAAGGGGGTAGGGTAGGAATACACCCAAAAGGACTCCACCTCCACACCACCCACCCGTGCCCAGAACTAAAGTACAAAACATTTTTTTCGCAATTTTGCAGGATTGTGGCAAAAAAAATAATTCTAAAATGGCCACCAACATTTCAATAAAACAATTTTTTTTTATTAATGTCTGTAGGGCTCCCCTCCCCAAACTGTATTCAGCCCCAGAACCCAGTTTCTAACGTGCAGTACTCCCTTTGTCATACATGTACTGGAATGTCCCTGTAGACTCAGATACGTGGATAGCACCACATTAATGGGCAAAAAGAGGGTGTAGAAACACATGCGTGCCTGCCATTAATAACAGGGACATCCACTACCCTATGGCAAGGCACTTCTAGGAATACCATCTTTCCAATAGCTCCCTCTTGAGTTTCTTCATTGTGGAACAGGTGCATACTGGCCCGAGAGGTGGCAATAGAGTTTAAGCTTCGCAAACGTGAATTGAAATGGATATTAGAACTCGAGACCAAGTACCCTAGGGCATAATCTGGATGAGGAATTGAGCACACACTTACAGGAAGGCTGATTAACTTTGTGCTAGAATCGACCAATCCTGTATTCTGTTTTGTTCTATGCTGTGTTCTCATTATTTTAACTTACCTGATACTATGTATGTTTTCCTGTTATAGTATTATGGGTTCATTTTAACATTACACTCTTTTCTTTTCTATTTCTCAGGAGGAAAGTAAGGGAGCCACCACCTTCGGACGTACACTTCTTGCACGGGTTACCTAACCTTTTCTTTCCCATCTCCGGGCATACACATTGCTGAGGTAAGATGTTCTTGCTTTCATTCATTTTGTTCCTACACCACATTCTCCTGGATGTACTGTTTGGGCCAATCTTATGCAGGTTATATTTCTGTATGTTGCATTGCACTGCATGGTTCGTCTTTTGCTCAGGTTACCTGGTTTCATCATCCGACTGTACAATTTTATGTGAATTACCACTATGGTGATTGCAGATCTTTAAGTCATATGCCCTATGTATATTCTAAGTCTTAGCTCGTGTATCACCACTACGGTGATTACAATTATTGGTGTACTTTTAGGAATGTATGTGTACTCTGACCTATAGGGGGACTGCAGTAATTTTCAATTCCCCTGATTACTTATATATTACAGATGTGGTTAATCTAAATTGGGTATTACTGCACCCAGTTTGGGGCTCGATTACTACATCAGCGTTAATACTTGTTGGTGAGAATAAATATACCATTTGACATATATGTAACAACTGTATTTACCAGCAATATATTGTGATATCTACTAGCAATGCACTGTGGTTTCTACGGACATTAAGTAGAGAGACCCCCTGTTACTGTAAGAGTTAGTTTTACCATTTTAAAATGGCCCCCATGTTTACCTTAGCCTACCAGTGCATTGTATGTGGAGTCCTTTCTTTGTGTTTTCATGCATCTATGTAATGCACCTGGAGTTACTACTCATTGGGTGATCAAGACAGCCAGTCTGTCGAAACACGTAAACTACAATAAACTGTATATTGGCAAATTACTGAGCATTGGTCTCTGTAAATGAAATGGCAGTTTGGAAAGTAAGATGTTTCTAAAATGGTGGCTAAGATGCAGTTTTGAAAAAAGACAAGAAATCATTGGTTGTTTGACAAACTTCTACACTGAAAGGTAGGGTGCATATTTCTGTTTTTTAAATGCATGATTCTTATTGGTAATCAAAAACGGATTGTAAGGAACATTATATATAAGCTGATATGTTGAAAAGTCAAGCACACTTGCTGTCTTGATTAGCAACATTGTGTGCTGAACTTGTGACCTGTGTGCTCAGTACAGTGTTCCATGACCTGTTTCTATGGTAACAGGCAGAAGGCAGTTTGGGGGGGGGGGAAGGGTTCAAATGTATGTCATTTGGAAAGGGTTGAAATGTTTAACCAATAGAAATGTGTGTTTGGTTTTGAATTTATGTGGGAAGGAATGTGATTTGATGTTTACATGTATATGTGGGGAAAATGAGAGGGAAACTTTGCCATTCTTTGGTTTTGCTGACAGGTGCACAGTGCAGAGATTCTGTATAAGAAAATCTGGTGTGTGACATACTTTTTAATCTACAAAACTACTTGAAAGGTGAGTTATTTAATTGAGAGGAGGTCTTTTGTGATAAGCATTTGTGTTTTTCAGGTGTTTGCAGGGAGATAACTGTGCTGTTTTTATATTTTGGTACAATTAGAAATCAGTGATTGTTTATGAATTTGTGAAATGAGTTCTGTTTCTACACTAAAATGTAGTACTCCTTCTAGATGAAGAAATGTGTTTTGGTATAGTGCAAGGGATAGTGTTGTTTGTCTAGAATCACACAGTGAGTCTGTGTGCATTTGGGAGTCACTGTGAGAGAAGCATTTGGTAACATCGTGCATTTGCTGACAGATAACGGTTTTAAAACCGGTCATGTTGTCAAGTTTTAGTAGCATTAGAAGCCATTCTTTGCTTATGCATTAGTAAAATGAGTCAGGGTTTGACACTAAAGTGCAGTACTGAAATATATATATGTTTATGAAAAGTTGACAACAGATACAAGTAAAATACAATCTGTTTCAGATGTTCGTAGTCTTTTGGATGTGTGTTCTGGTTCTACACAATTTTCACAAAATATCCAACAAGATGCTCAGGAATTTCTAATGTATATGCCTACCATTTTTGAAAATGAAGATGTAGAAATAGAATTTTTTTTGCCCTTTCTTACAAATGGGAACATCATTGTGAAAATTGCATGTATACATGTAGCACCAATGTAGACACTCAGATTTCTGTATTCAACATTACCAGACTGTAAATCAGTGTCTTTCAATAAATAAGTTAAAGGTGCAAATCAAAACATGGAGTGTAGCCAATGTAAATCAGAAATGTTATCCACATTATTCTTAACAAAATAAGGAAAATACATAATTTTAATGATGCAACGTTGTACAGCTGACGGAAGAAAATTGGATACTTTAATAAAGCAATTTGTAGCAGCACAACTATCAATATCAGGAAGGACTTGTGTAGCAATTGCTATAATTTTCCATGATGGCCCTTCCAGCACATCGGGACATTACACTGCCTATCTGAAATGAGAAAGGCTGGACACTTTGTAATGATTCCCAGTTGGTTTTTAAACAACGTTTGCCTAGGGAATTACAAAATTCCTACCTAATATTTTTAAAGTCAAAGTTTTAGGAAGATAATTCATTCTCTGAGGAATTTATTATTGTAATTTATTAGGACTACCATTGGACAATATACATAAAGGAGTGCAAAAATACCATTTGGCCTCAAGGAAAAGGTATATTTTTGAATGATGGACTTTTTGGTGGTCATTGATTTGGTGAAAAGTTTAAAGCGGCAATATTTACAGTTTTTATAAGTTAAAGTTATAAAATCTTGTAAGCCGTAAGCATTTCAGATATGTGTGAGTTGTATTTTCTGGTATTTTACTGAGAATAGCATGTTGGTTTTTTAAGTGAATATATATATATATATATATATATATATATATATATATATATATATATATATATATATATATATATATATATATATATATATATATATATATATATATTACCTACTGGCGGTCGCCAGTAGGTAGTTATAGTTAGGACCACGTTTCCATAGGAAATCCGCAACATTCTATTTTGAATACCTTTGGCGCCGGTCGACGAATCCTCGCGAATTTCTCAAAATAGGTGGGGCGCTACGCTCCGCTCCTACCCTGAAAGTCTCGGGGGGATCCGTCAAGCGGGGGCTGAGATAAAAGGGGGGTCCCAAAACGCGTTTTTCCCATGCATTTTTCCATAGGACCTTTAGAACGAGCTACAGCCCGAACGGCTGAACAGAATTACTCAAAATTTGGCAGAGAGGTAGTCCCTAGGTCAAGGAAGTGCCTTTTGTAGGTTTGGTGTAAATCTGTTCAGTAGATTCTGAGAAAATAGCCTTTAAATCAATATATATATCTGAGCCCGCTTACGGTACGCTTACCGTACGCTTACGGTAAGCGTACGGTGGCGTGCGCGAGCGCGATTCTGATTGGCTCTTAGATCTTAGTAAACATTCGAATCGGCCGAAACCAGGAAGCGGCGGCCGCCATTTTGTGTATTTCACTCTGAAAAAAAAGAGTGAAAACAAGGAAAGGGGGCAATGAGGAGAGTTACAGACCCCCTAACAATTGTAAGGGGGTCAAAGAAGGACAGAAAAGTACAAAAAAAACATTTATTGATTTTAAAAAAAATCACGGGGTACGCGTACGGTAAGCTTACGGTAAGCGTACGGTAAAAAAAATAAAAATAAATAAATGAAAAGCAGATTTAAGAGTTTAGAAATTAGGGAGCTCTAAAAAGAGCTGTTGTGTTTATGGAGTCATTTTTTTAGTGGTACCTACAAGTAAGTACCGATGCAGTGTCTAAGGTTCAAGAGGAAGACTCTGTTCCCTTCATCATTGAAGTGCACACCATCTCCTCTATAAATGTCTTGCATGTCGTAACGCAAGTTGTTGTGGTAAATGGCACCCATACCATAGTCACGGAGGAAAGCAGAAACAGATTTGTTGACGTGCTTTCTTGCTTTGTCAATCTGTGGACAGAAATGATTGGACCAGTTCCATTTTTGCCTTTGGCATATGTTGGAAAACACAAAGGCAGTTTTAGGGAAAAGTGTAAACAGTTGTGCAAAGGTGTCCTTCATAAGCATTTCCAGACCTACCCCAGTCAAAGTGCCTAGGTCATTGCCACCACAGTGCACTATTATGAGGTCAGGGTGTTGGATTTGAATGAAGGATTTCACCAATGGCATCAATTGGTGCCACTTTAACCCTCTCTGACCAATCCATTTAATGTCTACATTTGGCAAAGCAAGGTCTCTCACCATATCTGTTTTCTCTGCAAACTTTTCACTCCAGAAGACATAGCTGTGCCCTACAATCCACACTGTGAACATCTTCAAAGGAGAACTGGATGCACTCAGGAGGTGTCTTTCAGTAGAATGGCAATATGAAAAGAAAGACAGTTTGGAAATGGAGGCATACATATTTTTTACAAAACAAAAAGAACTGATTGGCTGTTTCATACCATTCTAGAAAAAAAACTAGGCTGTATGTGAAAATTAATAGAAGCATGTTTTGTATTGGTACAAAAAAATGTGTAACCAAAGAACAGTACTATGGATTTGCTGTTAGGTTTGAAAAGTCAAGCACTCTTGCTCTGTGGAATTGAAACATTGTGTGCCGAACTTCTGACCTAACTGCACACAGCAGTGTTCCATGAGCTGTTGCTATGGTAGCAGGCAGAAGTCAAGTTGGGGGAAGGGTACTAGGCAGAAGTCAAGTTGGGGGCAGGGTACTTTTGGAAAAGGGTTGGTTTTCAACCAATAGAAATGTGTCATTACATTTGAAAAAAAGGGGGAAGCACTGAGATTTGAAACTTACATGTATATGTGTGGAAAAATAGAGGGAAAGTTTGCCATTATCTGGTTCTGCTGAGAGGAGAGAGGTGAACACAACAGAGATCCTGGCTCTGATAATCTGCTGTTTGAGTGTCACATTTCTTTCACAACTACCTAATTTTAAAGGTGAGTTTACAGTTTGAGAGGGGATGTATGTGGTAACTTAAGAAATGAATAATAGAAATGGGAATTGTTTTTGTTGCAGTTACACATGGTGGTTTCATAATGTGTCAGTCTGTAAAAGTGATTTTCACTTGGCCCGAAAAAAAAAGAGCAGTAAGCGTGCTTTCAAATTGGCAAAGAAATTTCGTTTTGGCACTAATGTGAAAACATGACTCTGTGTGCATAGAAGAATTATAGGCAGAGATTTATTGCGTCTTGCTCTGGTGATTTCACAGTTGCAGTAGATGGAAAGGGGGAGCGAATTTTTGGGGGAAGAAGCAGAGGCTTAGCACACACCCATGTGCTTGCCGTGTATAGTCATGCACAGTATTTACAAGCCAGTGGGGTTTTCAGGTTTAAGTCTGTAATGCAAATACATTCAGCATCACTAAGGCTGGTTGCCCCTGCTGGAGTGTAGGCAGTCACAGAGAATACACACGGTGGTGGTCTGAAAAAAAAACAGCTTGGACATGTGCATTTAAATAAATTTAAAAAAAAGGTTTCAGAATGTGTCAGTCTGTAAAAGTGATTTCAAATTGTAAAAAGAGATTTTCACTTGGCCCGAAAAAAAAAGAGCAGTAAGTGTGCTTTCAAATTGGCAAAGAAATTTCGTTTTGGCACTAATGTGAAAACATGACTCTGTGTGCATAGAAGAATTATAGGCAGAGATTTATTGCGTCTTGCTCTGGTGATTTCACAGTTGCAGTAGATGGAAAGGGGGAGCGAATTTTTGGGGGAAGAAGCAGAGGCTTAGCACACACCCATGTGCTTGCCATGTATAGTCATGCACAGTAATTAGAAGCGAGTGGGGTTTTCAGGTTTAAGTCTGTAATGCAAATACATTCAGCATCACTAAGGCTGGTTGCCCCTGCTGGAGTGTAGGCAGTCACAGAGAATACACACGGTGGTGGTCTGAAAAAAAAACAGCTTGGACATGTGCATTTAAATAAATTTAAAAAAAAGGTTTCAGAATGTGTCAGTCTGTAAAAGTGATTTCAAATTGTAAAAAGAGATTTTCACTTGGCCCGAAAAAAAAAGAGCAGTAAGTGTGCTTTCAAATTGGCAAAGAAATTTCGTTTTGGCACTAATGTGAAAACATGACTCTGTGTGCATAGAAGAATTATAGGCAGAGATTTATTGCGTCTTGCTCTGGTGATTTCACAGTTGCAGTAGATGGAAAAGAGGAGCGAATTTTTGGGGGAAGAAGCAGAGGCTTAGCACACACCCATGTGCTTGCCATGTATAGTCATGCACAGTAATTAGAAGCGAGTGGGGTTTTCAGGTTTAAGTCTGTAATGCAAATACATTCAGCATCACTAAGGCTGGTTGCCCCTGCTGGAGTGTAGGCAGTCACAGAGAATACACACGGTGGTGGTCTGAAAAAAAAACAGCTTGGACATGTGCATTTAAATAAATTTAAAAAAAGGTTTCAGAATGTGTCAGTCTGTAAAAGTGATTTCAAATTGTAAAAAGAGATTTTCACTTGGCCCGAAAAAAAAAGAGCAGTAAGTGTGCTTTCAAATTGGCAAAGAAATTTCGTTTTGGCACTAATGTGAAAACATGACTCTGTGTGCATAGAAGAATTATAGGCAGAGATTTATTGCGTCTTGCTCTGGTGATTTCACAGTTGCAGTAGATGGAAAGGGGGAGCGAATTTTTGGGGGAAGAAGCAGAGGCTTAGCACACACCCATGTGCTTGCCATGTATAGTCATGCACAGTAATTAGAAGCGAGTGGGGTTTTCAGGTTTAAGTCTGTAATGCAAATACATTCAGCATCACTAAGGCTGGTTGCCCCTGCTGGAGTGTAGGCAGTCACAGAGAATACACATGGTGGTGGTCTGAAAAAACAGCTTGGTTTCATAATGTGACAGTTTGTAAAAGAGATTTTCACTTGCCCAAAAAAAAGAGCAGTTTGTGTGCATTCAAATTGGCAAAGAAATTTCGTTTTGTGACTATTGTGAAAAGAAATGTAGTAATATATTTAAATACAATAAAGGATTTTTTTTTTAGTTTTTTTCAGGTATTACTGAAGAACAGTGAACAAAATTTAAGATGCCTACAAAATCTCGAGTTCAAAAAACGCTAAAAAAAAAACTATATTTGAAGACAACTGGAGGACCAAAGTTAGTAGAAGATGCTGATGTTGGGAAAAAGAAAAAATCTTCTGGTAAGCAAAAAAAACAATTTCTAAACAAAATATTCAAAACAAAGAAAAATGTACAAAATGTCTGTTCTCGGAAAAATGTAACAAAACATAGAGAACAGCAAAAAAATGAGAATTTAGTTAATGCAAATATACCTTCTGCAATTGAAAAGTTTAACATAAACAGAAAAACAGCATTTAAAGAGATACGTAGAAAAATGTTTCAGAGAAGAGTTATGTCCAATTTGATAAAGGATGTAAAGAAATATAAGCAAAAGGCTAAATATTACAAGAGAAAAAAAGAAATTGAAGCCATTGCAGCAAAAGCATTAGAATTAAAAAGGAAACTATTCATATTAATTTTGAATAGGATGCGTACATTAGATAAAATGGTTAATGTACTGAAATCACAAAGCAAAAGCAAAAGAGTAGTGAACAGAACAAACTTTTGTAAAGTGTTTTTAGGAAAGTGGATGCATAGTTCAAGTAGTGAACCTTTTTTTAATGAAGAGAGCTATTTTCAAAGTAATAGTTTGCTGCATGCAGTTGACACCAGAGGTCGTTCATACGAAGTAAAAAATGGTTGCATAATGGAGAAGGAGATAATGGTTCCAAGAGATGAGGTACAAGTGATGGCAGATGAGGCAATGGGGAGACGTCCTAAAGCCCCAGTGTACACTTGGAATTGTAGTAGTATTTGCACTGTGCGTCAGGAATCTATTGACAGATTTCGAGAGTTTCTAAGAGAATATAGTAAAAAAAGTGTAAAACAAAAGATTAAGGTGCTTCAAAGTCTGGATCCATGCAGAGTGAGAGAGAATACTGGTTTGCAGGGTCATTCTCTTGCTTGTCTATCTAGAAAAGTGTGCAATAGTGTTTTCCATCATTTTAGGATGCTGGCTGTTCATCATACTGAAATGAGAAAGTTTGTGAGACGGTTGTATTTTGCCAAAAGTCCAGCAATAAAGTTAAATGAATTGAATAGGGCTCTGTTCCGAGGAACGGTATCAGATGTAGAGAAGGTTGTTGATGAAATTCAGTTTTGTTACTTTGGTCCTGAACAAAACAGTGCAGAGAAGGACACAGTAAATGAGGCAGAAGTGGAAGAGAATGTAGAACCTTGTGTAAGTAAGACATTTAATGATCACATAACAAAATTTGCAATAATCTCTAATGAAAGACCAAATGTTACTTGTATTTGTTGCCGCAGAACTCATTATAGAAAACAAACTAGGAATGTTGATCTCTACAGAAAGAGTGAAAATGAAGATAATTATAAGTGGATGGATTTTGCCACATATATATTTCTTGAAAATTGTTTTGAATTGGGTGAAGATCAGCGTATTTGTAAATACTGCTACAACAAGTTAGAGGAAAATAGAATGCCGACCAGAGCTGTACATAATAATTTAGAATTGGATGCTATTCCTGCTGAACTTTCTGAATTAAATACATATGAGTCTATACTCATTCAATGTGTTCATCCGTTCCAGACCATAGTACGTATGGAGCCCAAAACTGGTAAATTACCTCCTTCAGATTTACTGAGAGGTTTAAAAGGTAGAGTGGTGTATTTGCCCTTGGATTTGAAAAAAAATATGGAAACTATTGATGCGGATACTTTGGAAACTGAACCATTAATTATTCTGGTTAATGGTGTACCTACAAAGAATAAGAAGATTTGGCAGGAGCTGGTAGATGTGCGGAAAGTACAAAGAGCAAATTTGTATTTGAAAAAAAATAACAAATGGTATGAATCAATTTATATAGAAGAAGAAGAAGAAGAAGAAGAAGAAGAAGATTTACAAGGAGACACAGAAACACCAACTGGACAAATTGAAAAAGTGGACAAGTCAAAGGAAGAAGAAATTTATGAACATTTTAGCATACATCCTCTCCATTCGAAAGAAGTTATGGGAGACAATATTGATCTCTTTCAGATGAAGAAAGCAAAAGGAAATCCCGTGAGTGTATGGGAGGAGAGCTTGGAAGCTCGATGTTTTCCCCAGCTGTTTCCTAAAGGAAAAGGAGGACGATACGATGAACGTCCAGAACAGATTCCAGCTTCAGAGTATCGAACTACAAGACTATATGCTGAAGATCCCAGATTTCGACAAAGTATTCCTTATTTGTTCCATCTTTTATTTGAAAGCGACTTGTCTGCACTGTCTTATGCAGTAAATCACATTTTAAAAAGTGGAGTACATTTACAAAATGTGTCTGCTAAGGATTTTATGGAGAAAGTGCAGCACCGAGATGATCATTTGGAAACACAACTGATCAATCTGATGGCTTGTCAGCGTGGGACAAATGAATATTGGTACCGACGCCATGGTGAACTAAAATGCATGTTACGCAATTTAGGAACACCAACATGGTTCCTTACCCTAAGCTGTGCCGAGTACGCTTGGGATGATTTACTGGATTTTCTACGAGAGGCCAATTCAAACATTAAAAACATCGAATACAAGACAGCAGGAGAACTGTGCTCATTGGATCCGGTTAATGTTTGCAGATATTTCAATCATAGATTTGAGGCTATGATATCCTTCATCTGCAATAAAAAAAATCCACCCCTTGGAGAAGTAGTGGATTTCTTTTGGAGAAAAGAGTACCAGGCAAGAGGTGCTCCTCATATTCATATGCTGCTGTGGATCAAGGATGCCCCAAAGTTTGGAACAGATCCTGATGAAGCAGTGTTATCTTACATTGAAGAATATGCAACATGTGCTATACCTAAAAGCACAGAAGAGAACAAGTTAAAGGAGCAAGTTCTACGTTTCCAAAGTCATCGGTGTGGAAAATACTGTCGACGGAAATACAAGAGCAAAGAAAAATACTACACTAAATGTCGATTTGGATTTCCTAGACCTGTTCTTACAAATGGAAGAGTCAACAGTTTTATGTCAGCTGTGAGACATACTATCACAAGAAAATCACCTAAGAATACCTACAACCTTAAAAGAAAAGAAGAATCAAAAAATATAAATGACTACAACCCAGTCATTTTATCCATGTGGAACGCTAACATGGATATACAGTATGTTGCTGACAATTCCATTGCTGTTGCTCGATATGTAACGTCTTACATTACGAAATCAGAAAAAACAGAATTGAAGGAAATGTGGGAAGAGATTTCACACGAGAAGACTGTCAGTAAGAAGCTGTACAGTTTCAGTCTGAAGATTTTATCGCATCGAGAAATTGGATCCTACGAATGTTCAGATAGGTTATCTTCTGCAAGTCTCTACTCGAAGTCAAGAAGAATAATTTGGGCAAGTTTAGGCCTTGCAGCAATGAGAAATCGGGTACTGAAATCTGTTGGAGAAATTGAATATTTGGCTGAGAATGACCCAGAAAGTACAGACATATTGAAAACAAACATGTTGGACACATATTATCCCAAGAGAAGTCATCATCTGGAGAACATGTGTCTCTATGAAGTGTTACAGAACTACATTTATTCACGGAAAGCTGCAGAAGACATCAACAGTGGAAAATATAAAGTTGTTGGTGAAGAAGGATGTTTGGTGAAGCAAACCAAAGGAAGTTTGATAAATCACCGGAAGCTGAGTTGCGACACTACCGACAAGAAAGAATTTTACTACTTGGCTCTTTTACAGTTGTTTAAACCATGGCGTACAGAGGATGAACTACTGGGAGAATTCCAGAGCTATGAAGATTCTTTTAATGCTTGCAAAGACAGCATACAATGCAGTACATTCTCAACTTATCTGCAAATGTTAAATGAAGAAATTGAACAGGAAACTACAATTGCAGCAGAAATAGCTAGAGACAGTTCTCAGGACAGCCAAAGTTCAGGAACACACAGTCAAGATCCCCTAGGACAACCAATCGTTGAAAATGAAGCATCAATAGCCATGAATGAAGTGGAAACGGCTATGAATCAAGCTCAAGAAGAATTTATAGACTTAGAAAATTTGGAAAGACAACTGAATCAAGAGCAGCAACAAATTTATGAAGAGATCAAAAACAAAATTGATCACGGATTTCTACATATCAAAAAAGAGTGCTCATGCACATCATTTCATCCAATCAGGATGTATGTAAGCGGACAAGCTGGCACTGGAAAAAGTTTCCTAATTAAAGTCATCAGAAGCTACCTAAAGCAAAAAACGGATTCTACTTTGTCTTGTGTGGTTACTGCTCCAACTGGGTTAGCAGCATATAACATAAAAGGAATCACCTTACATCGTTTGCTAATGTTACCAGTGGAGCATGAGAACAAAATACAATTCAACAAGCTAACTGGAGAAGCATCCTTGGAAGTTTCACGAGTATTGAAGAAGATGCAAGTTCTCATTATTGATGAGGTGAGCATGGTATCAAACTTAATGCTTGCCTTTGTGCATTTAAGAATGCAGCAAATTTTGAAGACAGACTATGACGTGTTATTTGGTGGAAAACACGTCATAGTTTTTGGGGATCTTTTGCAACTTACTCCAGTTAAAGGACAACCAGTGTTTAATACTGTGACACATGAAGACACGAAGAAGTCATTGGGAAGCATTGGAAATACAAATATTTGGTCCTTCTTTGAGTACAAGGAACTTACAACTAATATGAGGCAAGCAAACGATGAAGAATATGGAAGTATTCTGAAAGATATCAGGATTGGACTACTCACAGAAGTTGGGAAAAAAGCATTACAGAGTCGGCTGCTACATAATTTATTTCCAAAGGAAGAAATAGTTGCAGAGAAAATATACAAGAATATTGCAGAAAACAAAAGTGTCATCTGCTTAATGCCAACTCTACGTGAATGCTCAATATTTAATGAGGAGCTTTTGAAATTGGAAAAGGAAGACATCAGGAAATTGGAAGCAGTGGACAAAATTGAGGATGGAAGAATTACTGTCACAGTAACAGGCAAACTGAAAAATAAATTGGACTCACTAGAGAAGAACATCTCCAAAACAGCAGGATTAGAAAAAAATCTATATGTTTGCATGAACTGTAGAGTGTTTTTAAGGATAAATTTGGATGTTGAGAAAGGCTTAGTGAATGGAGCGATGGGAAGAGTTGTGGGTTTTATTAATTATCAGAAAAAAGATGGAATTGAATGTTTAAAAATAAAATTTGATCAGATAGAGGAAGTTAAAGACATTTGTCGTTGTTCAGTTCGTTTCATGCTTGTGAAAGACTTATATGTACGTAGGAAGCAGTTTCCGTTTTCACTAGCATATGCTGTAACTATCCACAAGTCTCAAGGATTGACTGTAGATTGTGCATTTGTGAACATTGGTTCAACTGTGTTCAAAGAAGGTATGGCATATGTAGCTTTGTCACGAGTCAAAACATTATCAGGTTTATTCATGATAGACTTTGATGACTCAAAAGTTAGTGCTGATACAAACTGTGTAAAGGAGTATAATAGATTAAGAAGAAGCTATGCTCCTCATTTAGGTCAGTATCCTGTGTTGGAGAAACGTGTAGTTTCTCGTAAAAGGAGAAATGAGAATATCTGTAATGAAGATATAGAGAAGAGGAAAAAAAAGAGGAGTGATGTAATTGCAAACAAAAAGAAAAAGGACAATGAAGAACAGGTTGTAGGATGTCATTTTGAAAATAGCTCTGGTGTCAACTGCTACGCTAATGTAGTGCTGAATGTTGCATTTTATCTGGAAAGTTTGCAAGAGCAGATAATAGTAAATCAGGGAAAAAGATTCTGTTCAGAGCTCAGTCTCCTTTTTCAAAAGCTGAGTAAAGATAAAACTCAAATAGAAAGTGCTACTGATATTAGAAAACTTTTAGATGTATGTTCAGGACGAACACAGTTTTCTCAAAATGAACAGCAAGATGCACACAAATTTTTGATGTATTTTCTTCAGGTAGTGGAAGAAGAAGGAGTTCCCATTGACATTTTTTTTGGTCTCTCTTATAAATGGGAACATAGTTGTGATAATTGTTATAATATATGTGGCTCTATTGTTGATAATGAAAGGTTTATTTATTTGACATTGCCAGAGAGTAAAACAGTCACTTTTGCAAAATTAGTTAAAGATGCTAATCATAACATGAAATGTGGTGAGTGTAATTCTGACATGTTATCAACATTAATTTTAAGGGAATACGGACAGTATGTAATTTTAATGATGCAACGATGTAGAGCTGATGGATCAAAATTGGATACTTTAATAAAGAAGTTTACAGGACAGCAATTATCAATTTCAGGAAAAACTTTTGTAACTGTTGCAATAATTTTCCATGATGGACCTACTGTTACTTCAGGACATTACACAGTTTATCTAAAATGTGAAAAAGGCTGGACACTGTGTAATGATTCCCAATTGATTTTCAAACAACGTTTGCCTTTTGATTTAGCAAATTCCTATCTAATCTTCCTGAAACCTAAATTTTAGAGAGATTTGGCAAGATCTGGACAAAATAATTTTACCATTTTACTGGATTACCATTGCAATTTTGTAGAAAAAAGATTTTTAAAATTATCATTTGGCCTAAAGGAAAGATAACCAATTGTAATGTGGACTTTTTTAATTTTTAATGCAATTTTGAAAAACCAATAATTTAGAGATAATCGGTAACTTCTGCACATTTTAAATTTTGGAATGCTATTGGACTGCCATTGGAAATTTTTTCAAAAATGATTTAAAAAATTACTATTTGGCCATGTGGAAAAGTAAGCAATTCTATTGTGGACTAAATAAATTATTCAAAAAATTTTCGTGAACCAAAATGTTACAGAGAATTGGTGAGATCTGGACAGATTACATTTTAGAATTTTAATGGTTTTCCCTTGGAAATTTATTCCAGGAAAAAAAAAAAATACTATTTGGCCTAAAGGAAATAAAATCAGATGTATTTTGGAGTTATTTGAGATATAATTTTGTGATTATACTTCTGAAACAAACATATCAGACGGTATTTTAAAGAAAAAAGTATTGTTTTTAGATGATATTTTTTTTAGAATAATATGCATTTCTGTAATGATAAGTTTAAGTGAGAAGAGATTCTGGGCTTTTTTAATACAATCTTTGAGATTGTTATTTTTTTTTGCCCGCTGTAAAATGATGAATGCAATTGCTTTCACAATTTATAGTGAAATGCAATATATTCTGAAAACAGTAAAAATAAGGCAAAAATATTTTTTGGTAAAAAATGTAAATGTGTACTGTATTATAAAATGGTTTAAAAATATTAATACTTTTTTCTTTTTTTTCAGATCGATATAGAAAATTTTCGGAAACTACAACCATTTTAAAAACTATTTTTTAAAAAAACAAATGAATAAATATTTTTTTGAGTGAGTATGGTAAGTCAATAATAATAATTGTAGTCTCTCAAGGACCTTCTAATGTGATAAATGATTTTGTGTTTTTTTTAAAAAATAAAAAAAAAGGTACGCTTACCGTACGCGTACGGTAAAAAAAAATAAAAAAAAGTTTTTAAAAACATATGTAAAAAAAAGATGAAAGATAAGGTTGGCTCTTAAAAGAACCGTTGTGTTCATGCAGGGACAGAGGAAAGAAAGATTGGGAATATTAGACGGTACGACAAGTGTGCTGATCTATTTTACTGTTCACCAGGGAAACACTGGTCTCCCTATAAGTAATTAGATCGTGACAAGTGGCGCACCGTACTTCAACCCTCGCAAACCGAGGGTTAATTTCCAGAGGGCCAGCAAAAGGAGATTCTCCCCCCACAGATGAAGGGCTCACCTGACCTGCAGAAGAAGGAGTCTGCCCTGCAGGTGATGGTCCAGGCTGAGCTGCTGTGGATGTACTGGCTCGTCTTTCTGAAGAGTTACCTCCAAAAAGATGACCATGTGTCCTTCTGTGTACATCCTGGAGGTGTCTCTTCATGGTGTGATTCCCAAAGGAATACTTCCTGTTAGGATTACCTCTAGAAAGTACACGCTTACACAGCTTGCAAGTAACTAAGGGTGCATTCACCTTTTGCTGGCCTTCTGGAAAAGTAAAATAATCCCAAACATAAGAAGGCTTTACTTTCCTCGCTCTCTGCCTCAAGACAGTGCTGCTGGTGCTAGCCTCACTCTCAGAAGAGCTCTGCTGTTCTGCCATCGTATCCCAAAGACAAACCAGCTCCTTCTCCCAAGGGATCACAAGCAGAAATGAGGGGAATGGGTGTGGTGTAGGAGAGTTCTAGAACTGAAAGTAGTTTCAACCAATCAAAAGTTGTGTTTCATGATCACATGACCAACCGTACGCTTACGGTACGCTTACGGTACGCTTACGGCAAAAAGTACGCGTGCGCGTAAAAAAGACACGCGCTTGCGCGCATGCGCATAACAGTCACTCCCCGGCACTTCCGCGTAACGTGCGCGTGTTGCGTAAGCGCGCACGCGTCCCACGCGCAGTACGCGCGGCTACGCAAAGTACGTAACTATACGCAAGCAGCGTAGATAGATTACGGACGTTGCGTAAACCGTACGCTTACCGTGAGCTTACGGTACGCGTACTATAAAAAAAAAAAAATAAAAAAAAAAAAAAATCTGGAAATAAATTTTACATGTTTATTTTAAAAAATATATATAAAAAAAATATTTAAGGATTTTAAAAATTTAAGCATAGTCTTTATAAAAGATAAGAAAATTAAATTAAAAATATGTTTGAAAAAAATGAAGAATAAAAAAAAAAAATAGCATTTAAAAAACCTTGCAAATTCACTGAAAAAACCATGGGTTTCACACACGTTATAGTTAGGAATTAGCATTTAAAAAACCTTGCAAATTCACTGAAAAAAACCATGGGTTTCACACACGTTATAGTTAGGAATTAGCATTTAAAAAACCTTAGAAATTCAGTGAAAAAACCATAGGTTTCACACATGTTATAGTTAGCTGGACATTTTACTCGTAAAAAACCAATGAAATTGCCCCGTTATAGTTAGTTCAGCTAACTATAACTCGCGCGCCCGCAATGCACTGCTGATGACGTCACATATTACATCACTCATGACATGGTCAGTGACATCACTCATGACATCACTGATGACATCTCAAATGACATCACTGATGACATCACTGATGACATCATCCTTGTGATAGAGTGGCAGACCTCCTCTCACCTTAATATAAGCTTTGATACACACATTCAAAAATAGAGACTAAAAATTTCAAAACAATGGACATACCAATACCAGTTACAACAACCTCTTCAGTAATTCTAAGATCCACATACACATCCACTCATTCACCAACAGTCCTATACAGTCACTCATACATGTACTCACTCATCATATGTACTCATACATCTATACATCCTGTTACACAATGCCACTCATCCATAGAGTTACTCACACACATAGTCACTCATGCTAATAAAGAATAAAACATACATTTACTTGCATATACAGTAATACACACACCACCATACTTACTTCTACGGAAACTTACACATACTTAGTCTTTTAAACAATCACTTATAGAAACACATACTTATTCATACAGGAACTCTTTCAATCTCTCCCTCTCACATATACTCACATATATACACCAATAGTCACATATACTAGTTTAAAACATATGTAGTTACTCCTGAAGACACTATTGAGACAGTCATTCACTCACTAACACACCCATACACACACTCATCCACCCATACAGTCCTGCACACATGCTGTCTTCAACACATACAAACAGTGAGTCACTCATTCATGCATCTATGCACTACGTAATACCCCCCACCGTACCATACAGACACTCAGACTGATACTCAAAAAAACAACTAATAACCTATATAGACACCCATGTAGCTACTCACCAACCCATGCAGCCACTTATACACAAAGTGAGAGATACACTTAATCAGTCAGTTACACAATCAATTTTTCAAAAACAAATCATCCATTTAGACACTTATATACCCATTTATTCTTCCATCGACCTTGAGATATACATATATAAAACATATTTAATTTTCAGAAAAACACACATTCACTGGATGATGTCATCAGTGATGTCATCAGTGATGTCATTTGAGATGTCATCAGTGATGTCATGAGTGATGTCACTGACCATGTCATGAGTGATGTAATATGTGACGTCATCAGCAGTGCATTGCGGGCGCGCGAGTTATAGTTAGCTGAACTAACTATAACGGGGCAATTTCATTGGTTTTTTACGAGTAAAATGTCCAGCTAACTATAACATGTGTGAAACCTATGGTTTTTTCACTGAATATATATATACACACACACATACTCATTCACTTAAAAAACCATAGGTTTCACACATGTTATAGTTAGCTGGACATTTCCCTCATAAAAAAACCAATGAAATTCCCCTGTTATAGTTAGTGCAGGCAACTATAACTCACGCGACCGCAATCCTCTGCTGATGACATCAGATATTACATCACTGATTACATATGTGTCTTTCTGAAAAATAAATATTTGTAATATATGTATAGCTAAAGATTAATGGAAGAAGACATGGGTAAATAGGTGTCTAAATACAGTGATGTAATATCTGACGTCATCAGCAGAGGATTGCGGTCGCGTGAGTTATAGTTGCAGTGCAGGGATACCCTGACCCTCTGGGCCTGGAGTTGGGTTAATTTATTTTAATTTATTTACATTTATACTGCAAATTCATGGAGGATACGTGAATCTGGGGTGGGCCAGGGCCTGTAGGCTGCGAAGGGGGGGGGGGGGGGGGGCGGGGGGGGGGGGGGAAGTGCATGTTTTGAAGGGGGGGCATATAGATCAAGCATTCTTTGGCTCCGGGATCCCCATTGCACAGTGTCCAAAGTTTCTTTTAAGGGGAGGTGGGCATGGGCCCCCCCTTCCCACGGCAGGATTTGGGTTTAGGGACACCATCCCCTTGGCCCAAACTATGGGAGCCACGCAGTCATCCTCCTTGAACCTTTCAAAGTCAGTGAGGAACCCATCTCCCAAAGCTGTTAATTAAAAGGAAGGTGGCCTCGTGGCCTCCTCCCTGAGCCATTAATTGCCCCGGGGATCCTATTTTCCAGGGCTGGCTCACATACTGTGTCACAGAAATCCCACAACTGGGACACAACGTTTGCCTGCATCTGTGCGGGCAGAAAACCTTGTATTAGCTCCTGGCGGAAGCATTTTTAAAACTCCTACCTAATGGGAGCAAGCAAAGTCTGCCCCCAGATGGCTGGAGCTTTAAAAATGCTTCCGCTGGCTGGGAGCAGACTCAAGATCCGTTTCCCTGCCCACACTGATGTAGGCAGGTAAACAGATCAAGATATTGTTCCCCCTGGGAAAGAGCAATGCTGGCTCAGGCACCATGTGGGGAGCTGGCTGTGGGGACCTGGGGCTTCTCCGCAACCTCCAACGTGCATATGGGTGTATGCCAAGTGCCCCTCTCTCCTCAGGCCCATTTTGGCTCTGGGGCCCACATCCCCCTTGGCCATGCACCATTTACAAGGAGGAGGGGGGCACGTGTCTCCCCCACCCCGGGATGAATTTGGCCCTGGGGCCCCCATCCCCCGGGGCCCAGCACCATTGACAAGCAGAAGGGGGGCAAGTATCCCCCCCCCCCCATTCCTGGGCCAAATTCAGCTCTGGGGACTTTATCCCCAGCAGTATCTTCAAGGGGGAGATGGGCACATAGCCTCTCTCCCCAGGTCAATTTCAGCCCTGGGGACCCTATCCCACGAGGCCCAGCTCAACCACCCAGGTCACCCGCCACACTGTTGGGAGCTGAAGGGGGAAGCACCAATGCCCCTGCCGGTTCCCCCCCCTCCAACAGAAGCCACTATTGCTCTTGCCTGCAGGGAGAAGCTAATAATGCCGCTCCTTGTGAGTGAGAGCAATTTTCTCATCTATTTCCCTGCCCGCTGCACTGTGGGCAGGGAAACGGGTAAAAAGTCCGCTCCCAGAGAGCTGGAGCATTTTTAAATCTCCTGACAAGTGGCAACTGACTTTGTTTGCGCTTCCACTTGGCGGGAGATTTAAAAATTCTCTGCCAAAGCGTGAGCAAGCATAGGTTTCCCTGTCCGCACTTCTGCGGGCAGGGAAACTACTATCTCTCGTGAGTGGGCACCAGGGGTGGGCTCCACCAGGCTATTAATGGCTCGGGGGGTCCCGTGGCCCCACTACCTTAAAGGAATCGGCCCAGGGGGTGGGTTCCCAGAGACCTTTTCAGGCCAAAAATGTAGAAAATGGGAAGGGGCTGCGCGACCCCCATAAACGATAATTATTGGCCCAATGTGGGGGGCTCTCAAGGCCTCTCGAGACTTTGAGAGGGGCGTGTGGCTCTCCTCCCCATTTTTGTCAATTACAGTTGGGCTCCAGGGACCTCCAGAGGCTCTGGAAATTTGGGTGCTCATCCCCCCTACCCATATCAACAGTTTTGGGCCCAGAATGGGCTTCTCTGAGCCTTTGGAGGCTCCGGGATGAGGATCCATGCAGCGATCCCTCCCCTATATGAATTCAGCATCAAAGGTAGGCTCCCCTGGGCATTATACCTTTAAATGCACCATTTTTTCCATCCTGCGAGTGTCTTGCTACATCACTGCATGCTTTGCCTTTTTTGGCTCCAAGGAAGGCCCCTCTGGGCCCCCCCCAAATAGGACCTAGGAGCTCAGAGTACCCCTACCCTGCCCCCATATATCTGTTTTTTTCACAAGTTCAGGACAAGGGCTAAGTCCCTGACTCCTGCAACGGCTGCCAGCAACATATTTCTCAGCCAATAAGAGTGCTTGCAGGGAGTTTCACTCTCACTGCAGCGAGATGGGCCAAGGGAAATGAAGCTCCCTGGGTCAATCACCACACTTGATTCTTTAAATTGACGCTCCTGTGAGAGTATCGAGGCTCTCACAAGACCAACCATTCTCACCTCTAATTTCTCAAAAACTATTGAATTGTTTTACCCCAAATCACAAAAGTACAATCTGCAGACCAAAATCTACCTCGCGGTCGAATTTGTTGTAATTCCCTTCAACTGTGTTTGCTGTAACTGGTCTGAAAGAAGTCTATGGAAAATGCATAGGGATTTTGTGTTTTGGGATCTTGGCCCCTGCTTGATGGATCACTCCAGAACTTGCCATGCACAAAATAGGCAACAAGTCGCACTTTTTGGAAAGTTTAACGTAGATTTGTTAAACAGTGCTAAAGTTAAAAGCAACACAAAAAATGCTTTTCCCATCGAAAAGCGATCCTAACTAGAACTACCTAGTGGCGACCGCATATATACAACACTTGGTTCAGAAAGCGTTATTTTTTTTCAATGTTGTAAATCCGTTCAGAAGTTCCTGAGAATTAAAAAAAATATATTAATATCTGGTGACCGCTGTAGATCCGCAAACCCTCCAGAGCATGAGCTTTATTCTGATTGGATGCCAACACTCCAAACCAAAAAGTGTTGGTAGCCATCTTGTGACTCGGTTGAACCAAGTCACAAAAAAAAGGTTAAAAATGAAGGGGGCAGGGTAGAAACATCCTGTCCCCTGGGCCTGCTCAGGGGGTCCCACAAGGACCCACAGGGCCAAAAAAAGCATTTTGTTTGTCGGCAGGATTTGCGTATGGTGCGTGAATCCTGCCCAAAAAAAGCTTTAAAAATGAAGCACGGGCTCCCGCGAGGAGTTCCTCTTTTGTCCTGAGGACCTCAGGACTAAAGTGGACTTCATCCCCTGAGCAGCAGTGCACCAGGAGGCACACGCAGGGTGCGCGAATCCCAGCAAATATATCTTTAAATACAGAGCGGTCTCCAGCGCTTCGTTTCTTTTAAGTCACCGGGTGGGCCAGGTCCCATGGGCCCACACAACCCCTGGGACCGCCACCTCCCCAGGGCTTTGTTAATGTATGGGGAGCACATGCCCCCCCCCCACAGCCCCATCAGACCACCACCTTCCTGGGGCTTTTTATAAAAAAAATTATGGTGGTGGGGGAGGGGGGACTCCTGTCCCCCCCACGTTGCCCCGGGAACCACCACCTCCCTGGGGTATTCCTTTATTATGGGCATTGCGGACCCCCAGCCCAGCAGACAACCACCTCCCCGGGGCCTTAAACTTGATGGAAGGGGGGCCCGGGTTATAGGTTGCGGATGCGCTTAAGGCTACCAAAGTGATCAAAACAGTACACTCGACCCCGCAGCTCGTGGCGTGCCTGGTAAAGGGCTTCTTTAACTTTTACATTGTTTTTACCCGCATTTTTAAATTAATTAGGTCAGTACGCTAGGTACTGTAGCTTGAAGAGTGCCTGGGAAAGGGCTCGTAATTCTGATGATCATTAGCCTGCACATTTTAAATTGCATTTTTAAAACTTTGTAAAACTGCTCAGTTTGCTCATCTGTATGCACTGTAATTGATTTATGTCCCTCCCCGGTCCATCGCGGACAATTCCATTTGTGTGGAGGGAGGTGCCACCTACCGGAAGTGACCCACAAGCACTTCCGTCGGACACCAGAATTGAGGTTAGCAGTCTAGCTGCCCACCTCTCTACATAAACTGATATCTGGCCTGAAGCGCCGATGGTGCGCCAAAGGCCCGCCTTAGGCAAGCCTGTCTGCGCCCGTCCGTGCCTGGACGTCGCCAGGAGCAGGAACCCCTGCCGGGTTGGCCCCGAATCCAATAAATAGGACCGATGTTCTCCGTATCTACACTAGTCAAGACCTGGTCAGGACAAAAGACGAATATTCCCCTAGACACATAGGAAATACAGCATGCACAACATCCGCAGAAGCAGTTGGACCATTCTCATGTAGATCCTGCAGATTCCAACGCTTGGAACAAGCACGGCACCAGAGTTATAAAACTACTACTGAGCAGGGAATAAATAAACCCTACTGCACCAGTGATAAGAAATGCTCTCCCCAGATCCTCCACAACATCGGAAGCTGAAACTGTTTTTTGGCTAATGTCAGATCGTTGCCCAAACATGCAGTCAATATTTGGGATCTGCTTTCCTCCACATGCCCTTACATAGGGTTTCTGGCAGAAACCTGGACTAAACCATGCTCTAAACCCACAATTGCAGTGGCCCTTCCAGATGGCTATCGCATCCATAAACTGGACAGACCGCATAGGGTAGGGGGGAGGAATAGCCATCGTCTATAGAGACCCCATCAATATCTCCATCCTAGACCAAATATGCAATGACATGCTGGAGATCTTAGTTTTCAAAATTGATTTAGACTCACGATTTCGCTGGAAAGGAGCTCCTGTATATCGTCCTCTGGGACCTCTCTCTAACTTCACTCCACAACTTATGGAATTCATCTCCCCACATGTGATCTCAACCAGGAATTTCTTACTTCTTGGTGATTTTAACGTGCGCAGCGAAAATCCTGCTAATCAAAAGGCTTCTACTCTTCTGACAGATTTGTCCATACTCAACCCAATTAAAATAAACAACGAGCCCACTCATCTGGCAGGACATACGCTCAATCTAATTCTTACTAATTCCCCTAACATTTCTTACGGGGCAACCTGCCCCCTGACATGGTCAGATCATTCAATGATTGAGTTCCGAATCAACGGTCCCAAGAAACATACCACTCCCAAACCACATTAAAAAAGTAGTATAGACCGTGGCATAAACTCACGCCCACACAGTTCCAAGATATTTTTACTCCACCACAAAACTCCGACTCCGATAGTGTAGAGGGGCGCTTAGCCTCCTTTAATACCAGCTTGATATCCACTATGGACCGCCTAGTCCCCTTGAAACAGTGCCCTCATTACTAAATGCCACCTGGCAACATGGTACTCTGCCACTCTTCGGACCGAAAAAAGTCAGTGCAAAAAACTTGAAGGTCACTGGCACCTCTCACATGACCCGCAAGATAAAGAAAGATTCAAGTACGCACTAACTCAGTACCACAAAACATGAAAAATGTCCACAAAACACATATTGCGTCACAACTTGAACAAGCAGGAACACTCCGAGAACTCTCTACCAGATTTTAAAAACATTTACCAACCCAAAGGCCTGTGATATTGAAGAAGCCCCATCTCAAGCCTTGTGTGACAACATAGTAAATCATCTAATCCAGAAAATTGAGAAGATTTACAATAAAATCATGTTGACCTTCCACCGGTTATTCCTAATGCTTTAACACTGGAGATCTTCCCGATACTTACACCGGAGGAGACAGAAGGCTTACTAAAAGTTGTCAAATCAGGGTCTCCACTAGACCTTATTCCTACCAAAACTGCCTCCACACTATCCAAGCAACTCATCGGCCATCTGTTCGATCTTAAACTGCTCTATGAAGGAAGGCATTCTCCCACTAGAGTGGAAAGCCGCACAAATTCTCCCCATCAGGAAAAATCCCAAAGTCCCCATGAAGATGTAACTAATTATCGCCCCATCTCTTTGCTCCCCTTACAGAGCAAACTACTGAAAAGCACATCAACAAGCACCTGTCCGATTTCGTGGAGTCCTCCAACTGGTTGGATTCCTCTCAATCTGTATTCCGACCCAGACATAGTACAGAGTCTGCGCTGGTGGCAGTCACCGATAATATCAGAATGCTGTTGGATAACGGTCAAGCGGTACTGTTGGTGCTGCTTGACCTGTCCGCAGCGTTCAAAACCATCTCCCACCAGACTCTACTCAGGAGACTTGGGGACATAGGCCTTAAATGGAATGCCTTGAAATGGATGTCTAACTTCCTGTCTGACAGAATTCAGACCACCAGAGTGAGCCCCCCTTTATTCAACATCTATGTTACTCCCTTGGCCGGACTACTGAGGAAGTTAGGATTCATTCCTATATTCTACTCTCCTTTGACAAAGCCAACTCAGAAATTCAGACCATTTTCTCGGAGGGTATGAAATTCATAGCGGACTGGATGAGCGATAATCTTCTGCAGCTCAATGCAGAAAAAGCAGAAATAATGCTGTTTGGAGAAGCAACGGTAAGATGGTCCCCTAGATGGTGGCCAGAGGAACTAGGCTCTGCCCCAAATCCTAAACAAGTGGTAAACAAATCTAAGAGTCCGAATAGATCACAAACTAACATTAGGGGAGCACATCACCTCTACAGCTGGCGTATTTTTCCACAACCTTAGCCTTCTCAGAAGAGTCTTCCCTTTCTTGCCACTTTCCACACGGAAAACCCTGATTCAGGCTTTAGTATTAAGTCGTCTGTACTACTGCAACGCTTTGCTGATTTTAGCTAATGAAAGCTCCTTAAACTGCAGGTAGTCCAGAACACTGCGACCCACCTGGTGGCCAATACCCCCCAAAAACTGCACTGGTTACCAGTGCGGAAGAGGATCAAGTTTAAGATCTGCTGATTTGCTTACAAATCCATAAACAACCTGGGTCCCAGTTACCTAAACGACAAATTTGTCAGTTACTCGCCTTCCAGGCACCTCCGTTCTGGGTCTAAAGCACTTCTCCATATCCCGCGCTTCAAAAAAACCCCGGTTGTGTGGCAACACCTACCACCTAGCCCCACTCTACTGGAATCAACTCCCCATCCATCTATGTCAATGTACGGACTACCTGGTGTTCAGAAAGCTTCTGAAACAAATTATACTGTTCTGATTTGTTTCTCCTTGGTAGATTATGACAGTCTTATCATGGAGATAACCTGATGGGATGATTTGGGCGCTTTATAAATTAAATAAATAAATAGAGCCCTTGTGTTCATTAGGACTCTGTTTGAGCTACATGTAAGTGAGGATGCACAGCTTGAGGTGGTTGAGAAAAACTTGCTTTCTTTCAACTCGAAGTGAACTCCATTATTCTGTAGATGTCATCCATATCAAAACGTAGATTGTTGATATAGATGGAGCCCATCCTATGATCTCTGAGGTAAGCAGAAACAGCTTTATTGACATTTTTCCTAGCTTTCTCAATCTGTGGGCAGAATGGATTTGACCACTTCCATTTGTGTCTTTGGCATATATTAGAATATACAAAAACAGTTTGAGGCAAAAGCAACATCAATTGGGCAAAGATATCCTTCATTAGCATTTCCAGCCCTACCCCAGTCAATGTGCCTAGGTCATTGTCCACCACAGTGCACAATCATGAGGTCAGGGGGATGGTGATGCAAAAAGGTTTTAACCAAAAACTTTAGTCCTTTCTGTGCAAACCATTTAATATCCACATTTTGCAAACGTAGGTCTTTGTCAATACCTCCGAGTTCAGCATACCTTTTGCACCAGAAAACATAGCTCTGCCCTACAATCCATACTGTAAGCATCTTGAAGGGATTTCTGGAAGGAATGAAAAGATGCAAAAACAGTTGATGGGCAGAATGCAGAACAAGGTCATACATTCACCCCAGTACAGAGATCTGGACCCAAATCCATAGTTTTTTTGCTCACCATGCCATTCCAAATTGAACCCAGCCATTTGCAAATCAGTCTTGACCCTGTGCCTCATGGGAACAGTCCAGTCCAAACTGCCAAGCCAGGTCCTCCCTGGACTGGAAACAAGCATCCTAGGGCCGGTTTCAGGGTTTCACCCCTCTTTAACTAGGATAGCTGAAGAGGGGTGGACTGTTCCCATGAGGCACAGGGTCAAGACTGATTTGCATATGGCCAGGTCTAAACTGGGGTGGCATGGTGAGCAAAAGAAGGATGGATTTACCCAGATCTCTTGACTGGGGGAGAATGTTTTGGTTTGTTCTGCATTCCGTCCATCAATTGTGTGGTTGTTTGGGGGATGGGAGGGAGGTCAGGAGCAGGGAAAAGCTGGTGTGTCTTTTGCTTTCTCGCCCCAGGAATGAAAAGATGTCTGTAGCTCAGGTAGTCCGTTTGTAGAATGAGAGGTATCTAAAATGGTGGAGATGATACAGTTTTTGAAAATGCCAATAAGTGATTGGCTGCTTATTAACATTGTGCACTCAAAATAGGATGCATGTTTTCTTGCTCAAGAAACAGGTTTTTGATTGGTTATAAAAAAATGTTTGAAAGGTACGGTAGATATGACAAGCTAACTTGTTGCAAAAGTCAACCACACCTGCTATTTGCTTTTGTAAGCTACTGTGCTGAACATGAACATATAGCGAACTTGCGACCTGGTAGAGTTCAATGTTGCAAAAAGTGTTACAATGGAAAATAGGATTAAGCAGAATGGTGGTGGGGGGGGGGGGGGGGAAGGGTTGAAACCTAACTGCCGTTATATAATATGAAATGCTAACTTATATACAAGTGATATGCTGCTACAGTAAGTTTTCCCAAATAAGTACTGTGTTTAGTGGTGTAATGTTAAAAAAAAAATACTAGTATTATTGGAAATAGGTTTTTGAACTCCCGTAAGGATTCACGGCTCCATCGGGACGCTACACTCAAGCACCATAACATTTAGAAAGGGTTAATATGTCTAACCAATAGAAATGTGTTTCACAATTTGAAATAATGTAGGAAGCAATTTGATTTGTTACTTACATTTATTTGTGTGGAGAAAGAGTGGGAACTTTTGCCATTACTGGTTTTATCTTGAGAGTGGTGCATTATATTTATTGTGTGAGAAAGAAAATCTTATGAGTTTGATATTTTACGCAATACTATTACAGAGGTGAGTTACACATATGTGAGGTGTATTATGTAAAATGTAGTAGGGCTGCACTGTTTGAAATATATTACGAAATGTACAGATTTGTATTGTAGTTTGTTTTATTGTACTGAAATGATGATTGAAATAGTTAGTGAATAGTAATATGTGTACATTGGTAGATGGATTCGTGATTATGATAGTTTGTATGAGTTTGTGGAAAACTACAGTTGAAGTACGCCACATAATTTTAGGTGTCTCACTTAAATGGGAAGTTCAGTCTGTCAGGTTTTAAGGTCTGCATGGTTTTTGGTTTTGTGACTGAGGTATGTGTCTACTTGCACATGTAATCTCAGTAGTATTAGGCATCTGAAGATGTTAGACGTATAACACACAGGTATACATCTAGTTGTATGTTTCTTTTATATAGGATACCACTAGCAAAAGGTACAGAGACATGCACGCATGCTTTCAGGAATATAAATTTAGTATCTGCTTGAAATGGGAATTGTAGTCTGTCAAGTTGAAAGAATTGCATGGAGTTGTGACTGAGGTATGTCTGTACTTACACATTATTACATATTGAGCAACTAGAACAGTTACCTTTTTCCGTAGAAGACTGATTCAGCTGTCTGATTAATACATGGGGTTATTTCACTGCCTATCTCATTTATTCAGTTCATGCCCTGCATGAAACAGTACGCAATTGGTAGATACAAACACCGTGGCAATAATTATATTCGCGAACTATGGTCGCTAACATTCACCTATAGATGTCAGAGTGCGGAAAGGGATGTTTTTCTTACAGGGAGAGACTTATTGTACAGTAGGACATTCCCTAGTATGCAAACAATTTAAGTTGCCCATGGCTTGTATCATTTCGGCTCCTAATCTGGCTTGATTTTTAAAAGGAATTCTTGTCCCAGCTGTTATTTCCACGCTTACTTTACTTTGTAATGGCAGTTTTCTTATTTTGAATAACCACGAGTTAATGGGCTGGTGTGCCGTATATAGTAACGGTTTGTCGACGAGTTTACATGTTGCAGCAACGTCCAGTTTCTGCCCCCACATGGGATTGTAGATCGTTCCATTTTACCTTCAATTCCAACTTTGAAAACAGATTTCAACAAACTGGGCAGACTCAAAGAGCTATTGTTTCAACAAGAAGTCTCTCTCAGATAGGCTCGAGAGACCTTCGAATTGCAGGTCAAGACAACCGCAAGTGAAAGAAACTCCCTGTTAAACACAAATGTCCCACTATTTTTGGGATTAATACATCAAATATTTAATGCGTCTAATACGGTAGGACTCGCTCACTTTTTTAAACTTGTGGGATGTGGCCTTGTTTCTTCCTTTGAGATTATTTTTGGAGTAATACCAGCCTTTATTCATTCTGTTTTTTCCAAAGCCTTCGGAGTGTTTCCCCTGTTGCTCCTGTTTATTTGCGGCGTGCAGGTTCTTATACTGTTGATTCGCAATGGCTGCTCAATTTGTGGAACTGCCAGGTACAGTTCAGTTGCAGCTGTACCGTGATCGAATGTGGCAGCTTTTTGGTTCTATGCCGGTGACGTCCTTTGCAATGGACTATTGGCTGACCTTCCAACTATGCCTACTTCACCTGCATGCAACCTGTGTTCCACTGCCTGGCTGCCCCTTGCAATGAGCCCTGGATGTCTGCCTCTCCAATACCACTGAGCCACCCTTGATTATGATCTTCTAATGGGTCCCTCAAATGCCCATGACCAGGAATGTGCTATGGGTAGGTGCCTGTTGGGCAATCCTTTGCTTGGACCAACGGCAGACTTGAGTACCTGCACTCATGCGCAGCGCCTCATTACTCGGAGTTTCATCGAAGTTGACGCAGGTTGTCCTGAAATGATCCTCAGAGCCTGTGGATACGAGGAGCATATGTGTTCGTTTGATCTCATCAACTGGATGGCAAACCTATTTGCAATGGAAGAAACAGAACATTCTGGAGTTAATGGCATTCTGCTTTTCCCGCAACGTTTTGGTCATGGACAATGAAATGTAAATGGATGAGATTTTGAGCACCCAATTGGCAAAATGTTGTCTTTCGCAACAATATACTCTTGAAATTACAAAACAAATTGGGCCTTTTTGCCAATCTCAATTGGACTGCAACTAAGATGATTAACCTCTGCTTATCTCGGATTTGTGATTCCACATATGGCTAACGCCCTGGCCAAGGGTAGGGTGTCTTGTGGCTAATAGGGACATTGTCGTTTTTCACAAACTTAGCTTGGGCACTTCGCAGCTCGCCTGCTGCTTTTGCGCACATTACTACACATCTTGATTTTTGCAATATTTCCATTACTGCTTTCACTTTGGAAGTCATGGCTTGGTTTGTTCTCTGCAAGTTCCTGGGATTTTGACTGAACAATACGTGGAAGGTCAAATAACAATGCCCCTTGTTATTTTGGTCTGGCCAGACGTTCGCCCTTAGAGAAAACAAACTGATGCATCCGTTGTCTGGACAGCATACTTCGGTTTTTTAGGATGGGTACATGAAGAGGTGAGACACTTTGAGAGGGACCTTTCTAGGGAGAAGGCCTATGACGTAGATATACCATAGGCTAAGGTATGGAGACAAAGCCCAGAGATCTTGTATTATATAATATTAGTTCTTAGCAATGGGAGGTAGATTTCCTTTGGTTTTGCTTTGTTTGCCATAAGTTGGCAGGGTATGCTCAGACGTGAGTCCCTTGCTCACTTTGCCACTGGATTCAAGCAAGCCTGGCTGAAGACGGCTGAAATGCCAGAAACCGGTCCTAGGAAGCTGGTTTCCGGTCCAGGGAAGACATGGCTTGGCAGTTCGGGCTGGACTGTTCCCATGAGGCACAGGGTCAGACTGATTTGCATATGGCCATGTCTGAACTGGGGTGGCAGAGTGGGCTAAAGAACGGTGGTGGATTAAACCCAGATCAGTTGACTGGGGGTGAGTGCTTGCAATGTTCAACACTCCGTCCATCATTTCCTTTGGTTTTGCGAGGTAGATTAGGCACCATAGTGTTTTTCTCCATTGTCTTTTTATGAGGACATCTCCCTTCATGATGCATGGAGTCACTACTATGCTGACTATATTTCTATTATGCATTTTCCTGCTTGTTGTGGCACGTATACTGCATGTTGGGGGACATTAGTTAAAATAAATATTTTAAACTGTTTTGTGTCTCTGTCAGATCTTATTGTGGACAAGTAAAACAGTGCAAGCGAAAGGGTGTGTGTAAGATTCCTCTTCAATTAATTCCAATACTCAGGTTGAAGATGTAAAAGAAGTTTATTCCTCATAGAAGATCCCATCCATCAACCAGCAGGCAAAACTGTAACTGAACATTATTAGAACTATACACATTACAAGAATCCATGACATAGATAAGATTCCAGTATGACATAAACTCTGCACATGGCAGCTAGCAACCCAGTGTGGAATACCACACATCTCCCCTCCTTATACAGAAACATTTTCCTTTTCTTAACAAAAGAATCAAACAATTACCCCAACAAAATCATCAAGATAACTGGGTTTTTTGACCACTCTAGAAGATGTCCTACGACTAATTAAATCCCTTTCCTCCTCACCCTTAGTTTGATGAGAAGAAAATCTTTCATTAGAAGAAACCAACCCATTACCTGGTTTCAGCACATCATTACACACGACCACTCTATTCAAATTCCATATGCGATGATCTTGCGTTTGAATAGCATTTCTAAACATTTTGATTACCTTAATAGGTTTCATAAATTTTGAAGGAGAACAGCTTCCCAGCAAACCAGGATATTTAATCATGACCCAATCACCTACATGAACTTTAGTTTGCTTTACCACATGTTTACTATCAAAGTATGCTTTTCTCAACTTTGCTTTTTCCTCCTCTATTCTTACCATATGATCACCATCACACACGCACTCCTTTCCTTTTAAAAGTTCATATCTGTTAACCCAATATGGTTCAACACTAGTATTGGGCACCCTACCCCGAAACAGCAAGAAGGGAGTCTTCCCAGTTGTTGCATGAGGAGTTAATCTGTATTCCTCAATCTTACCGATGACCTCCTTCTTCCAATCAGTACCCATTCCTTTAGCCAATGCAATGGTCTCCTTAATCACTTTATTAAATCTTTCCACCATCCCATTGGCCTCTGGATGATAAAGAGCAGCGGTTTTGTGGATTACCCCTCTAGCAGCCAAAAATTGCTCCATCTCCCTAGAAACTAGTTGAACACCGTTATCAGATAAAATAGACTTAGGAAGCCCCTCTCTTGCAAACAAATTTTTCAAACACTCAATCACATTACAAGTATTAATAGATGATAAAAAAAAAACTTCAGGCCACCTGGAGAACATGTCTATAACAACCAAAATATATGCTTGCAACCCTTTTCCTTGTATGGGGCCTACAATATCCAAGGCAATATCTTCCCATGGGCCACTTGGACGTTTTCTCAACACCATCGGTTGCACATGCGTAGATTTATTCTTATCACTAATGGCACTTTCAATTTAAGTAGAATTTTTTTTTTTTTTTTTTTTTTTACATGAATATCACATTAAGAAAACATAGTATCATAAAATATTATCTCTACCATACATGTGGTAAATTACATTGTCAAATAAGATAACAGAAATGTTACTGGTTTTCCTCTTTTTTTTTCCTTAGGTAATATGCTATTTCACCTAACTAAAATTAACAAAACATTAAAGTTACATTCCAATCTTCTATTTCTGGCTTGTGCTGAAAAACGCTATACATTCCAAGTCTTTAAACTGCTTTTACCCTTGGATGCGTGTAGATCTCGATTCCTAATACTCGCTGCTATTCGTTGCTTAGCAACGATACACAATGACCACCACGCACGCTTGCGCAAGTAAGCGTGAACGTAATGACACTGATCCGGTGAAGCGCGAGAGTGATGAAGGGAAAAGAAATGACGCCGCAACAATGGTGAACGGGAGAAGCCTTGACAGATGAAGCTTCGAAGTTCTGCGGCTCTTCAACTCCCAGGTAACCAATGTTATTATTTAAAGTTCAGTTTCGCGAGGAGATGACAGTGGAGCGAGGGGATTCTGATGCTGAAACCAGTCTGTTGTTATGATTTAAAAGTTCGTAAATAAGCGCGCTGGCACAACAAGGTCCAAAGCCAAATCCGATATCCTCCCCGCGGCGATCACACACGGCGACTTTACACACTTCCCCGCCGCCTCTAATGTGATCCTCAGTCAAAGCACAACAGCGCCAATCAATAAAAGAAGCGATTTTCCACACGGCGATTTCACAGTGCCTCCACACACCTCTCTTGCCGCAATTTAATGCAATCTTCTGTCGAAGCTAGCTTTAAGGCAATTCCAGTGCAAACTTAAACAGTCAGATGAAGAAGAGGCACTTACATTAGATGCGTAAGCTTACGAGATGAAGCCTTCCACATGGGACAAGGTATAAATCTCGATCTGGAATCTGGAGGGTAACTCACAGGTATAAATCCGCTGTGCTGCACACACAAGCTTGATAAAACGCCAGAAAATATGTTGAAATATAAAACATCTGTAAAAGTTCAGATAAATACAGGGATCTTTGTTGAGATCTTCTCCAGAGGTTCCTGAGCCGACTACGCCAGTGTAAGATTCCTCTTCAATTAATTCCAATACTCAGGTTGAAGATGTAAAAGAAGTTTATTCCTCATAGAAGATCCCATCCATCAACCAGCAGGCAAAACTGTAACTGAACATTATTAGAACTATACACATTACAAGAATCCATGACATAGATAAGATTCCAGTATGACATAAACTCTGCACATGGCAGCTAGCAACCCAGTGTGGAATACCACAGTGTGCCTTGTTACCGCGATTCCTTAGAGATCTGGGAGTGTTGTGATCTGGGGTGTCTAATGATTTGTTTCTCTGGGAATTGTGTAGGAGAGCAAAAGAGACACTATAGTTAGCCGGTCCTGGGTATGTGGGTAGTAAGGTGGTAGGAAGACCCAGTCTGTATATACCAAGGTCTCATACTTCTGCGCATAGTTCTGTATTTGTGCAGAATCCCTGCAACAATGCTAGACCTATAAAACACAGGTATACATCTATTTGTATGCTCATTTTATATATGATGGCACTAGCAAAAAGCACAGACACCTGTCTGGATGGTTTGAGGAATATTGTGAGAGTTACAACAGAGGCATGCTAAGGGTTGCCGCTTTATATTTGGTTATTGCCAACACCGAGTAGCCACTGAATAGTGAAGCTGGACGATAAAAGTGAGGTTTAAGACATGCTGGCAGAGCGATTAGTGATTAGGCTAGTTTGTATGAGTCTGTGGAAAGGTACACTGAGTGTTGAACCTAGCCAAATCTAAAGCAGCAACCCTTCGCATGTCTCTGTTGTAAGTCTCACCCAGTGGTCGAAGTGGGGGGAAAAAGGTAGAGGAACTGTCGGCGGAGAATCAGAGGGCAGGAACAACCTGAGGAGATCAGTGGTTGGAGTCAGAGGTGTGTACAGAATGCACAAAATCTTCCAATTTTAGGTATTTGTTTGACACTTCACTGACCAGTTACAGTTTGTTATTTGAGCCAACCAATGGATACTAGTGAATATTTAAGCATTAATATGAGTTATTGATATTAAAATACATTCACAAAATGGTATATGTTTTAAATCAAAGAATGTCCCATATACTCTTAAAAGTAAAAGCACAAGCCATTTGCTCCGAGTCTGGAGTTTTTATCTGCACTTTTTCCACGTGATCAGTCCTTTTTCCACAAGTCCTCCGTTTTTCCACAAGATCAGTTCAAACATGAATGGCAAAATATTCAAGTTTGCAAATGTTTTCTATATAATTATGGCTCTGCCATACTTGCCCCATAATACATAATCTGCTGCATAATCTGACAATTTCAACTAGTAAATTGTTTGTAGCTCAAACAGGTCAAAAATTATTTGTGTTGCTGGCGATGTGAACGGCCCTTTGCAAAGGTTGACTAATCACCTTTCTCACTGCTTCATTTGTAGGTTACAGTGATGCGAAAACATAATAAAGTATCACAAATTATACTGCATTATGCTGCAGCTTTTTTTGCTACATAATTTAGTCAACGCTGCTGTATCATTCGGTCCTCCTTTGCTGCATAATTCCAATGCCCCCAAAGCAGGCAGCACATAATGAAAGTGCTTATGCTTGAAGCACTGAGACTGAAGTTTGTCAACTTAGTTTGGCATGCGTGAAAATCCTGCATTGCTGATCCATGGCGAGTTGCAGCTACTACTGCTGAAACATACCAATGGAGGTAAAATGCGTCTAATACGGTAGGACTCGCTCACTTTTTTAAACTTGTGGGATGTGGCCTTGTTTCTTCCTTTGAGATTATTTTTGGAGTAATACCAGCCTTTATTCATTCTGTTTTTTCCAACGCCTTCGGAGTGTTTCCCCTGTTGCTCCTGTTTATTTGCGGCGTGCAGGTTCTTATACTGTTGATTCGCAATGGCTGCTCAATTTGTGGAACTGCCAGGTACAGTTCAGTTGCAGCTGTACCGTGATCAAATGTGGCAGCTTTTTGGTTCTATGCCGGTGACGTCCTTTGCAATGGACTATTGGCTGACCTTCCAACTATGCCTACTTCACCTGCATGCAACCTGTGTTCCACTGCCTGGCTGCCCCTTGCAATGAGCCCTGGATGTCTGCCTCTCCAATACCACTGAGCCACCCTTGATTATGATCTTCTAATGGGTCCCTCAAATGCCCATGACCAGGAATGCGCTATGGGTAGGTGCCTGTTGGGCAATCCTTTGCTTGGACCAATGGCAGACTTGAGTACCTGCAACATACCAATGGAGGTAAAATATGGGTGAAGCGGACTGGCCTCAAGGGCAGGGCTGGCTTTAGCATGGATGGCTCCCTGTGCAACAATGTTTGTTGGTGCCCCCCCAATGACCACCTAGGGCACAGATTCCCTTACTACCACCATTTGACAGTGCCCTTCAATTCTCCATAGCCACACACTCTCAAATGCATTTAATTTGATTTACAGCCCTACTCATACCAGTTTAGGGTGTCAGAGCACTTTACATCAGACACATTACATAGAGAAAATTATACGTGCATAAATCACTATATAGGAAAGCCTACATATGACTAACGACTACAAGGTGTAGCAGTCACATGACAACCATACTAGTAGGCAGCATAGTTTAATAGTCATAGAGCTTGAGAAACACAAACTCAAAATTTAAAACATAATATCATGGTTGGGGGGGTAGTCCCTCTTTAATAATCAGAATTCATTTCTATCCAAATGAACACTTTTTTGCAACATTACGATAATCAAAGACGGAGAAAAAAAACCATAACGTTCTAATTTATACCTTGCAGTTTGCATGCAGCTCTTATATGACAGTTAATAGCTCACAACTGTTCTATGTTCACATTTTAACTTATAAACTACAAGTAACAAAAGGATCCCTGACAAAAGCAGTAACCCACTGACATTATGTGCACTTTGTGATCTGCATGGTACATGTTCTTTACAGCAGGCACATTAACCCCCTGTGCTACCTTTCTAGGAGTCAAAACTTCCACTAGACAAAACTAATCTCTCTCTCCAAAAGGCACATTAATCATCTGAGTTATGAGCTTTTTATTGTTGTCGACGCCACCACCCAAACTCACTGCCCGTTGTGGGAATGGCATCATTGAAACATGCTGTATAATTTTAGGCGTTTGATTGGAATGGGAAGAGCAGTTTGTCTGCATGGTCTTGTGACTGAGGTATGTGTCTACTTCACATCTGAACATGCTATATGTGTGTAGTACATGTACACTACTATTTGTATGATGCACCCACTAAAAGGTAGAGACGCGTGCATGCAGTAAGTAAAAAATGTATTGTATTTGATTAATTAAAACCAGTACAAAAATACATTCAAGTGTAATGTTTGATTAAATGACTTTTCGATCAATGCACTGTTAAAAGGTTTTTAAATATCGGTGCACATGTGCGCAAGTTAAAAGTACAAAGTGTTCAGAGTCTTTTTGCTGGGAGCCTGTGAAGAGTTATACGCTAGTTGTAGTAACAAGCATCTTTTGCTTGGATGCTACTAAAAATAGGAACTGGACAAGCTTCCCATTCAGTTGTGGATCCAGTGGGTTGAAGCATGCGAGTACTGCTTGTCTACGTGCGCGTATGCCTCGTTCGTTAAAATGAATTTTTAGCAGGCCAACCCTTTCCTTATTAAGCTTTACGCAGGAGAATATTATGTGATCAATGTTTTCAAGAATACGGTGAGACTTCCAAGAGTAACATTGCAAATATTGCCGTTTGAATTTCTGGTGTTATCCTGCTTCTTTCTGCACATCTGTGGAATATTTCTGCATCCTTCTTGTCCGTTTCTGCTCCTCTTGGTTCTTGTGCAGTTCCCTTCCCCTTTCTGCAGCTGTTTTGCCTCTTTCTACACTGGTTATGTGTTTGTGCACTTGTCTTCTGTCTTTATGCACCTCACTTTCCATTTTGTGTATATCTTTATTCTTTATGCACTTATCTTTCCTCTTTATGCATATCTGTTGCTTTTTTTTGCACTGGTCTTCTCTTTCTGCACCTTTCTTGGTTCTTTTGGCACTCATCTGGTCTCTTTTTGCACGCATGTTGTCTGTTTCTGCATCCCTCTTCTCTCTTTTTGCACTTCCCTCGACTCTTTAACCATCTGTTTCCTCTTTGTGCAGCTGTCTTCCTTCTTTTTGCACCCCTCTTGCCATTGTGTGCACCTGTGTTCCCTGCATCTGTCTTGTCTTTTTGTACACTTCTCTTCATGTTTGTGCACCTCTGTTTATTTGTGCATCTGTTACTGTCTCTGTGCACCTGCGTTGCCTCTTTTTGAATTTCTCAAATATTTGTAGCTGTGTTCTTCTTTGTCTATTTCTTTTTGGTGTTCCTAAACCATTTTTTGCATTCTGTCCCTTTCTTTCTCTTTAGCACCTTTTTTTCCTCTTTCTGCAGTTCTCTTGCTGGTTTCTATAGTTTTGTTTTTATTTGTAATAAAGAGAATAGCAATGTAATTGTAAGTAATTGTTTACTAGTTCATATGAATATTGATATGTAATCAATTTAAAATTGTTAATTCATGTAACAAATTAAAACTTTTTTAGAAAATTTTGTCTGAATCGCAAATTGAAGATGGTAAGAAAACATCAAAAGAGAAAACAAAAAACACAGATCTACTTAAACAAAAGTAAAAAGGAGTATTAGAAAATTGTTACCAAGGAAAAAGTCTGGTCTGGTAAGAGGACTAAACAGTTTAACACAGTTGTAGAGAAATTAAAGGAACAATAAAAATGCAAGCAAAAAGGAAAGGTTTACAACAAAGAAGAAGGAGAACAAGATATATTATAGTAAGAAAACACCACATGCTTCAAGAAGAGAAAAGCAATTTAAAGAGATGTGCACACGTATCTTTCAAAGTAGACTAATTCAAAATGTATTAAAACATTGTAAACGTATTAAAAACATGATAAGTAGCATATAAGTAGTAACATATTGAAAGTTTAGTAGATACTGCTTTTAAATTTAAATGAAAATTATTTATATTAATTTTGAAGAGAATGAGAACATTGGATAAAACAATGGTGTTTATGAAGGAGAAAAGAAAAAGACTAGTTAATAGATGTAACTTTTGTAAACATTTTACTGGTGAATGGAAGCACATTTCCACCACTGAGCCTTTTGTAATGAAGAAAGATATGCTATGAGATGAAAGATGGTTGTCCCATTCCTAAAGAAAAAATGGTTGTTAGGAGTGTGGAAGTAGTAATAGCTCAAGAAGTTCAAGAAAAGTGTACCCAAGGTCCCTCCTGCTGTATATAAGTGGGATTGTAGCAGTATTCAACAGGAATCTATTGACCTATTTCATGAGAGTATACAAAAACAAATTAATAAACAGAAGATTAAGTTGTTACTAGGACTAGATCCATGTAAAATAAGAAAATATAGTACGTTGGAGGGTCATTCTCTGGCTTGTCTTTCAAGAAAAGTGTGTAAAAGTACTTTATCATTTAAGAAGTTCAGCAGTATACCACTCAGAAATGTGGAAGTTAGTAAGGAGAGTTTACCATGTAAAAACTCATGCATTATGTGTAAGTGAAATGAACACAGCTCTTTTGCACGGTTCAGTTTCAGATGTACAAAACGTTTGTGATATACAGTTTCATTTTTTTGGTTCACAAGAGGAGTGTGGAGAAAGTGGGAGCTTGGTAAGTGTAGGTGTTGAAGAACATGCAAAAGACATTATTATTGAGGAGTGTGCAGCAGAAATTACAAAGTTTAAGACCAACTCATGTGAACCAAACTATGTTAGTATTTGCTGTTGACGTACTTATTATAGAAGTCAAACTAGGAATGTATATTGAAAAGGTGAAAAGGAAAACGATTAGTGGTAACAATTTGGTGCTTATTTGTTGTTAGAAGTTCGGTTTGAATTGGCTACTGATCAAGTTATTTGTAAATATTGTTACAACAAAGTAGAAGAGAACCAAATGCCAGCTAGAGCAGCAGGTAACACGTTTGAGTTGGTACCTATTCCTCCAGAACTGGTAGATTTGAATGCACATGAGTCCATTCTTATTCAATCTGAGCACCCATTTCAGGCTATAGAACATATGGAGCCTAAAACAGGTAAGCTGTCTCCAACAAATTTACAAAGAGGTCTGAAAGGAAGAGTTGTGAGTTTACCTTTAGATTTTAAGAAAAATATTGAAACTGTTGGTGTAGACAGGGAGAAAAATGAGGCTGTAGGTATTCTAGTTAATGGTGTACCAACAAAGAGTCAAAAAATATGGCAAGAGTTTGTAGGTATTAATAAACTTCAAAAAGCTACATTATATCTGGTACAGAATAATATTTATTATAAGTATGTAATTGTTGATGAACAGGTAATATGCTTAGATGAAACAGAAATTGCAAATGGCCTAATAGAAAAAGCAGGCAAGTCTAGGAGTGAAGAGATTTATGAACAATATACTATACACATCCTCTACATTCATAAGTAGTGATGGGAAACCGTATTGAATTATTTCAAAAGAAGGAAGCAAGGGAACTCCCATGAGTGTATGCGAAAAAAGTTTAGAAGCTCATTGTTTTCCACAGTTGTTCCCCACTGGAGAAAGTGGATGATTTGATAAGTGAGCTGTACAGATTCCAGCTTCAGAATACCGCTCAGCAAGATTGAACCTGAAGATGGAAGATTGACAGTGCATTCCATACATATTTCATCTTCTGTTTGACAGGGATTTGTCTGCACTTTCATATGCAGTTAACCACATTAAAAAAACAGGAGTTCATCTTACACATGTATCTGCAAAAGAATTAATGGAGAAAGTTCAAAGATGAAAATCACAGTTAATTAATTTGATGGCATGTCAACGTGGTTTCATCGTCACAGTGAACTTAAATGTATGTTAAGAATCTTTGGTAGACCTACATGATTTGTAACACTTATCTGTGCTGAATATGTGTGGGAAGATTGACTTTAATTTCTACGAGAAGCGAATTCAAACGTAAAGAATATTGAATTGAAGACTCCTGGCGAACTGTGTTCCTTGGAGCCTGTAAATGTGTACAGGTATTTCAACCATAAGTTTCAAAGTATGATGTCATTTATCTGCAATAAAAATATTCCTCCACTTGGAGAAGTTACTGATTTCTTTTGGCAAAAAGAGTACCAAGCTAGAGGTGCACCTCATATACACATGCTAATATGGATAAAGAATGCACCAAAAGTTGGAAGTGATACTGATGAAAGGGTTTTGTCTTTCATCAAACAGTATAGACAAGTAGGAGAAAAAAGCATGACACTACAAGTTTTACGGTGTCAAAGTCATCGATGTGGAAAATACTGTCGATGAAAAAACAAGTCCAAAAGGTAAATTTTATACAAAATGTCGTTTTGGATTCCCACATCCCAAATTTTTTAAAGGAACAGTAAATAGTTTTATGTCTGCAGTAAGGCATACAAAAACTCTGAAATCTTCAAAGAATATATACAACTTAAAAAGAAACGAAGATTTAAAGTATATTAATGACTGCAATACAGTGATTTTGAAAATGCGGAATGCAAACATGGATATTCAATATGTTGCAAATAATTCAATTGCTGTTGCTCGCTATGTTACATTATACAGAACATAATCTGAAAAGACAGATGAAAGAAACGTGGGAAGAAATTTCACAAGAGAACAGTCTTAGCAAGAAATTGTACAGCTTTAACTTCAAAATTCTTTCCCAACGAGAGGTTGGATCCTAAGAATGTTCGGATCGCTTGAGCTCTGCTAGTTTATATTCAAAGTCAAGAGAAATCATTTGGGTAAGTTTAGGTCTTGCCTCCACACTAAATAAAGTATTGAAACATTACAAGAAATTGAATACTTAGCAGTGAATGAACCAGAAAGTACAGATATTGTTAAAACTAATATGTTGGATTCATACTATGCCAAAAGGAGTCCTTATCTGGAAGATCTATGTCTGTATGAAATACTTCAACATTACAGCTTTAAAAGAAAGGTTACAGAAAATAGAAAAGAAGAAAAATATGCAGTAATTGGATGTGACGGATGTTTAGTAAAACATGCCAAAGGAAATCTTATTAGCCACAAAAAACTCAGTTGCGGAAGTCCAGATAAGAGGGAATTTTTCTATTTAGCACTTCTGCAACTGTTCAAACCAGGGTGTAGTGAAACAATTACTTGGAGATTTCGACTGCTATGAAGATTCTAATAATGCAATTAAAGAGAGCATTCAATGCACAATTTTCCCTACATATCTACAAATGTTGAACAATGAGATTGGACAAGAAAGTACCATTGCAGCTGAAATAGCAAGAGACAGTTCTCAAGATAGTCAAAAGTTCTTGTCCACTAAGTCAAGATCCACTGGGATAACCAATTATCGAAAATGAAGCGGGAATAGCCATGAATGAGGTAGAAACTGCAATGCAACAAGCACAACAGGATATTATTCTGTTGTAAAAGTTAGAAGAACAACTAAATATTGAACAAAAAGAAATAGATCTACAAGTGACACAGCAGATATAACATGGTTTGCTGCATAAATAAATGCAAATGTTCATCATTTAAACCTATTCTAATGGACATCAGTGGTCAAGCTGGAACAGGAAAAAGCTGCTTAATTAAAGCTTTGACCAGTTATCTACAAAATACTACAGACTCATAGACTTGTGTTATAACAGCTCCAACTGGATTAGCAGCACACAACATTAAAGGGATTACTTATGCTACCAGTTGAACATGATAATAAATTGGAATATCAGAAACTGTATGGAGAAGTTTGTATTGAAGTGCCAAGAGTACTGAAGAAAATTAAACTTTTATTCATTGATGAGGTGAGCATGGTGTCAAAGTAAATGCTCGCCTTTGTATACTTGAGAATGCAACAGATTTTAAAAACAGATTACTATGTTCTGTTTGGAGGAAAACATTTAAATTGTATTTGGAGATCTACTACAACTAACTCCTGTAAAAGGACAACCTGTTTTTGAAACACGTGTCCATTAAGACAACAGGAAATCTTTGGGAAGTATTGGAAACGTGAACATTTGGTTACATTTTGAATATAAAGAGCTTCTTAAGAATATACGACAAGCAAGTGATGAAGATTACGGTAAACAAGCTTTAGAATGTCAGCTATTAAGGAACTTGTTTACAAGTGGAAACACAGCGGCTGAAATAATGTACAACATGCTTGGAGAAAAGCAGTATATAGCTTGCCTAAATTCTACACTGCAATAGTGCTCTACATTTAATCAAGAACTTTTGAAACTGGAAGAACAGCAAATAGTAGAAATCGAAGCGATTGATCAAATTGATTTCCAGGGAGTGACTATTCTTCTCACAGAGAACTACAGGCTAAATTGCATTCTATGGAAAAGTCGGTGTTTAAAACTGCAGGCTTAGAAAAGACTTTGCATGTATGTATGCATAAACTGTCAGGTAATTTTAAGGCGCAATTTGAATGTAGAAGAAGGTTTAATAAATGGAGCAATTTCAGAACAGAGATGGAATAGAATTTATTATAAAATTTTATCAGATTAAAGAGGTAAGAGATTGGGCATGGTGTTATACGTTATTTACTTGTAAAGATTTGTATGTTTGGAAAAAACTGTTAGCAGATGCAGTAACTATTCATAAATCTAAAGGTTTAAGTATAGACAGTGCTTTTGTAATATCAGAGGTACAGTGTTCAAAGAGGGAATGGCATACGTAGCATTATCTTGAGTAAGAACATTGTCTGGTTTGTATTTGATAGATTTCGATGAGAAAAAGGTTAGTGCTGATGCGAACTGTGTAAGAGTATAATCATTTGAGAAGACTTTATACACCTGATTTAGGGGAGTATGCCATATATGAGAAACGTGTAGTGTGTCCAAAAGGGAAATATGTCAAACATTCAACTGATTTTGATTTTTGATTTGATAGAAATTTATAGAGCGCACGCAGGCCCATAGGCGTCATGGCGCTGTAGCATAAACAGAAACTACCGGAGAGTGTCAGGCTAGGTCTAAATGGTAGAAAACATCCAAGTTTTTACCTCTTTCCTGAAGGCCAGGATAGAGGGAATATTTTTGATTGAGGTTGGAAGAAGATTCCAGGTCTGTGCCGCGTGGAGCAGAAAACTTCTTCCTCCCCACCTAATCTGTTTGAATCTTGGGATCTGAATTAATGTTGCTTGGCTAGAGCGCAGGTTCCGCGAAGGCACATACAATTTTAGATGAGTTTTCAGAAACTGAGGTCCTATCACGTGAAGTGCCTTAAAAGCCAGACAGACAGATTTGAACTTTATTCTTTTGTCTATAGGAAGCCAGTGTAATGATCTTAACTTGTGTGATCAGCTCAAATCTGGGGATATCCAGAACCAATCTTGCTGCTGCGTTCTGCAGACGTTGTAATTTGGCTAAATGTTGAGCCTGCATCCCTGCATACAGAGCATTTCCGTAGTCCAGTCTGGATAAGGCAAGGGCCGTCACTACCGTTTTACGAGAGTCAAATGGAATGTAAGGTACGAGCTTCCCAATCATTTTCAAGATGTACCACATAGTTGATGCCAATTTATTGGATTGAGCTTCAAATGTTAATTTATTGTCTAAAGTAAAACCTAGATTTTTCACTTTATTTACTGGTTGTGGGGGGTGGCCTAGATTGGATGGCCACCATTCATGAGACCAGGTGTCGGTACCAGTGCCCAACAGCATAACTTCACTTTTGCCTCCATTTAATTTTAGACAGTTGTTCTGCATCCATTGGTTGACTTGACTCATGCAGTTTTGAAATTTTTGTGCTGTTCCGTCGACGTTATTATTTTCAATTGACACCACTATTTGGGTGTCATCAGCATATGAGACAGGTGTAAAGCCACAATTCCTGATGATGGCAGCCATGGGCTTAACATACAAATTGAAGAGAGTGGGGCTAAGGGAGGACTCCTGGGGCACACCACAAGGCGAGCTAAAGGGTCGTGATTTTGCTTCCCCAAGTTCTACCATGAATGTTCTGTTGGACAGATATGAAGAAATTAAAGATCGGGCCGGTGAATCCACTCCGGCTTCCTCTAGACGCGAGAGCAGTGTGGAATGATTCACCGTATCGAAAGCCGCCGAGAGATCCAATAGAATCAAGGCGGCCTTCCCTCCTGCGTCTAGAATCATCCTTAGTTCCTCGACTGCCGAGATAAGTGCTGTTTCTGTCCCATGTCCCTCTCGGAAGCCAAATTGCAAGTGGTCTAAGGCGTGTGTGTTCGAGAGGTGCATGGACAGTTGTTGATTCAGAAGTTTCTCCAGTACCTTAGCCGCTAAAGGGATTCTTGCAATAGGTCTATAGTTAGCAGGATTCTGTGGGTCCAGATTTGGTTTTTTCAGAAGAGGCAGCACAGAAGTGGTTTTCCATGTGTCAGGAAAGTGGCTAGATTGAACTATGTGAGAGAACAGGATGCATAGTTGTTCGCTCGCTAGCTCCGGGAAAAGATGCATAACCTTCGGGGGCAGGGATCCGTTAGACTCCGGATTTAGTCATTTTGATTGTATGAAAGATTTGTTCTATGGAAGGTGGGACAAAATGAAAGCAAGGGCCCTGCTCTAGTGGGGGGGGCAGCGACTTTGGGCACTGTCTGTGACTGTTTGAGAGAGATCTCATCGGATGATTTAAACGAATCATATACTGTGGTCACTTTATCTACAGAAAATTGGCCCAGAGTGTCACAGAAATCGGAGCTAATTGTTACCTGTTTATCGCTGTCAATATTAGATAGCTTTTTAACAGTAGCAAATAATTCTTTATTCGTATTCTTAGTCTCTTCTATTTTTTGAACAAAGTATTTACTTTTCTCTTCTAGTATTGTTTTTTTGTAGAGGGACAGAGAGGTTTTGTAGCCGGCTTTAAGATGAGGGTCATAGTTGGTCCTCTATCTCCTCTCTGCCTTTCTGCAGTGTTGCTTGAGTGATTTAAGTAGGTCTGAGAACCAAGGTTGGGACGGTGTTCTTCTCCTAGAAGTGTTTTTTTTTTTAAGGCACTTGTACCTTAATGGCTTCCATTATCCAACTTGAGATTTGACAAGTAGCAAAGTTGCTATCAGGTGTCAACTCAGGGGTGGTGCGAGTGAGCTGGTTATTTAGTTTAATGGCATCTAGCTTGCTCCAGTCATGATATGTACTTCTGGTGGGACGAATGACTGAGTTGGGTTTTTTTCTGACTTCGATCGTAAATAGTATCACCTTATGGTCAGTCCAAGGGACCTCTAGGATGTCTGAGAGTGTAATGTCTAGATTAGAGGTAAAAATCCCATCGAGAGTATGCCCTGCTAAATGGGTGCTTTGATCAACAATCGGAGCCATGAGAATGTTGGCCAACGTCTCACTTAAGGTAGCTGTACTTGGGTCCTCACTTTTCTCTAGATGTAGGTTAAATATCTCCCAAAATAGAGAAGTCAGAGCCTCTAATACTGGATTCCAGAAATGGACTGAGTAGTTGTGTCAGGGGCGGTCTGTAAATCAGGAGGCCCTTAAATGTATAATTTGTAGTAATATCAATCTGGAAAAGGAGAGTTTCGCAGTCAGAATTACTGCCCTGGTCTGAGCCCAGGGTCCTTAGTTCGTTCCTGACGATAATGGCTAAGCCACCACCCAGTTTCCCTTTTCTGTACGACCTCGTGATAGAGTATCCCTCGGGGATAGCTAGTGATAAATCTGTATCCGAAGCGTCATCAGCCCAGGTCTCAGTAATGAAAATAATGTCTAGTTTGTGAAATTCTATTTAAGTGGCCGTTTCTGTATTGTGTTTAACTAAGGATTGTGCATTTATTAGCCCGGCAGTGAACGTATGCTGAGTTTTAATAATGGAGCTGGTCAGGGGCGGTGTTGCTCTTCTACTACGTGAATAATCAAAGGTAAGTAGGCATCTAGGGCATTGCTTGGTTTCATATCTTGCATCTAAAATGTGACAACGATGTTTGGGTCTCATTTGTAGCAATTCCCCACTAGTTTACCTTGTAATCCTTTGGACTGACTGTGTTTGAGTATAAGATGAGGCCCTAGGCTCGGTCAAGGCGCAGACGGGCTTGCCTATAGTGCGCCTTAGGCCATTGGGTAAAAATAGACGAGAGGCGCTAAGCAACTAGACCGCTCAGCGCTGGAAATGCCCCCAGCCCGGAAGTGTATCCGCTCTTGCCTCCTGTGCACCCTCCGTTCAACCGGCACTTGCCGTGACGGACCGGGGTGCCTTGGGCAGAAAAGCTAACACCGGGGAGGACTGTCAGTGTGCAAAGTAGTGCAATACAGATAAAAAAATAATATCACAGTTTTAAAAGGTCTTAAAACGACAGTCTAATAGCAGCTGATATACTGTATTCAATAGAGGAAATTCACCGCACTTCTACTTAGTAGCCGAGCCAACTGAGGTTGAGAAAAAAAAATAATTGAAGAGAAACTCGAAGGTGTAAAGAAAAAGAAACTGGAAACTGTTGATGAGATTTTAGGACACAAGTTGAAAAATAGTTCAGGTATCAACTGCTATGCTAATGTGATTCTGAATGGTGCATTTTATCTAGAAAATCTTCATCGTGAAAGAATGGGAAACCAAGAAAAAAAAAAAAAAAGGATTCTTTTCTTTACTACATCATGCATTTCAACATTTGGTAACTGACAGAAGTAAAATCCATACTGCTTCTGGCATTCGGCATCTTTTGGATACCAGTACTCTTAATGTACAACATAATGCCCAATCATTTCTAATGTTCATGCTTGGAGTGTTAGAACATGAAGAAATACAGATTGAAAACTATTTGGACTAAGTTACAGATGGGATATTAAATATGAAGAGTGTTTTTGCTTCTACGTCAGAGATGAAACAGAACGATTCATATTTTTGACAATACAAGACTGCAAATCAGTAAGTAGTTTTTAACAAATTGATAAAAACAGCCAATCAGGACAAGAAATGTTTACATTGCAGATCAGAGATGTTGTGCACATTACATATAGAAAGATTGGGAAAATATCTAATTTTAATGCTACAACGCTGTAGAGGAAAGTGCAGAAAATTGGAAACCAAAGTTACAATTTTTAATGGAAGTCAAATATCTACTTCAGGAAGAACTTGTACAGCAGTGGCTATTTTTTCCATAATGGACCTACTACAACATTTGGACACTATACTGTGTATTTGAAGTGCAATAAAGGACACATTGCAATGATGCCCACTTGAAATGCAAACCTATATTGCCCTATGAATTAACAAATTCATACTTGATATTTTTGAAGCAAAAGTTTTGAATACATCATTTGGCCTAGTGGGAAGATGTGAACAGAAAGTAGAAAGCAATGCAAACAATTAGTATTTATAATTAGTGTTTGGAATATTATTTGTGCTAATTGATATTGCATTTGGAAAATTGTGTTTAAAAGGAAATAGTTTATATATTTGTTGTGTATATCGTACCAGATGTAAATGAGTGTCTACATTTTGGCAAATGTATTTGAAATAAATAATAGAGTTAATGTAGATGAAGGAAGTTATTTTAAAAATGTGCACATAGAAAAACACATAGCTACACATATTGAATATGATGATCTATGCTGACGCGGGTTTTTTTCTACACTCAATTTGATTTTTTCCCCCCCCCCGCTGTTCAATGATGATGCAACATTGAAATCACAGTGTATGGTGAAGTTAAGTGGAACCTGAGAACAGCAAAAAAAGGAAACTGAAAAGGTTATGCAATTGTAGATTTATGTTCCTAAAAATATAATGTTATCATTTCTGTAATACATTAAATTAAATAACAGTTTTTCTTCTTGTTTATAGTAGCTAAAGGTGAAGTTTGAAAACATTTTTAGTGCTGTTTCGAACAATACTACATGTACATCCTGGGACATTGTTGGAGCCAACCCTGTGGGGGTGGCGGTGCCTAGGGCCATTGAAAGCTTCTGTGGGGGGGGGGGGGGGGGGAGGTGCGCAGCACCCTTTCCTTAGTGTTTAAAGCCCCTGGAAGGTGGTGGTTCCTGGGGCAGTGTGGGGGGGCTCAACCACCCCAACACTTTGTATTTAAAAGTAGCCCCGGGGAGGTGGCGGTCCCCAGGGCTTGGGGGGCCCGCGAGGCCCCCCGGCCCCTAATAAATTGAAGTCCTGGGAGGTGGCGGCCCCCAGGACAAGATGGGGGGAAGGAACCCCCCGATGCATGCCCCCACTCATAATTAACAAAGCCCCAGGGAGGCGGCAGTCCCTGTAGGCCCCCGCTACATATTAAAGCATTGCCCATGGTACCTGGCTCACCAGGAGCTTAAATACAAACGAAGCTACAGCCCAAACTGCTGAATGGAATTACACCAAATTTGTCAAGATGGTAGCTCTTGGTTCAGAAAGCATTCTTTTAGTTAAATAGTGTAAATCTGTTCAGTAGTTCCTGAAAAAATTTAAAAATACAAAATATCGATATCTGGTGACCAAGGAGGATCCGCGAACCCTCCCGATCTGCATTCTGATTGGCTGCCAACACTCAAGTAAGAAGTGTTGGCAGCCATCTTGCGACTCCGAATCACAAGAAAAAAAAAAAAAAAGAAAAAAAAAAAAAAAGTTGAATGGTTAAAAAAAACAACAAACAAAAAAAAGAAAAGGGGGCAGGGTAGAAACACCCTGACCCACTAGGCCTGGTCAGGGGGTCCCCACAGGCACCACCAGGGCCCCGAAAAGCATTATTATTTTTTTTTTTTTTACTTTCCACCAGAATCACGTCGGGTCCTCAAATCCGGCAGAACATTTTAAAAAAACAAAGTGTGAGTTCCCGTGCTTTGTTTTTTTTTAGCCCCTAGGTGGGCCAGGTCCCGAGGGCAATCTGGTTTGGAGGCACCCGCACCCCCAGCGATCGCCACCCCTGGGGCATTCTGATAACGCACAGGGGCACGCGCCCCCTTGCATCCCTGGGGACTGCCACCTCCCCGGGGCTACTTTCCAAAACTGTGGGGTGGGGCTCGAGCCTCCTCCACACTGCCATGGGGGCCACCACCTCCCCGGGACATTCAGTAAATTAAATACGGGGGTCCTTTGCGGACCCCCCATCCCAGGGACCACCTCCCCAGGGATTCACAACAGTTGGGAGGGGGGGGCGTACATCCCCCCTCCTTGTTCTCCATGGCCCTGGGGACTCCCACAATCCAGGGCCAGCTCCAGCAATGTCCCGGGGTGCCCACCCCGGGACATTGCAGTTTACAATGGCAGGATGGGAGCATGGCTCCCGCCCTGTCATTGCAAACACTGCTTCGCTTCATGGAAGCGAGAGCAGGAAACCTGCTCTCACTTCCATGAAGTGAAGCAGATTGTTTTTGGGCAAGGGGAGCTGCATGTCAGCAGCTCCCCTTGTCCAAAAGCAATGCCGGCTCCCGCAGGGTGCAGGGAGCCGGCAGGGGACCATGGGGGCATTGGGGCTACCCCCACGGTCCCCATCAGAGAGGCCAGACCCCTGGGGATGGGGTCCTCAGGGCCAAAAGTGACCCAGGGAAGGGGGGGCCATGCAGCCCCCCTTCCCTAAAATTTTAAAAATATAAAATAAAACAAGGCCATGTTGGGGTTGGGGGATTAGGTCCCCTTGAATGCTAAGGGTCCTTAGGGGCCAACTAGCCCACCAGGTATCTCCAGTAAGCCCCACACAGTGGGATTGCTGAGAGGTGGTCTGAGGCCATGCCCCCTTTTTACACCACTCTGCAAACTCGCCTCTTGGCGCATTGCTGGTGGGGCGAGGAGTTCCTCCTGTGTCCTGAGGACCTCAGGACTTAAGTGGACTTTATCCCCAGAGCAGCAGTGCGCCAGGAGGAGAGTTTGCAGAGTGGTGTAAAAAGGGGGCATGACCTCAGACCAACTCTTAGCAATCCCACTGTGTGGGGCTTACTGGAGGTAACTGGTGGGCCCCCAGTGACCCTTAGGATTCAAGTGGACTTAATCCCCCAACCCAGAACTCGCCAGGACGCACGTTTGCAGAGTGGTGGAGAAAGGGGGTGTGGCCTGTGTCCACCTGTCAGCTATCCCACTATCTGGGGCATACTGGAGATATCAGGTAGGATAGTTGGCACCTAAGGACCCTCAGCAGAGAAGGGGACTTTAATCCCTATCCAAGAGCATGCCAGGAAGTGCGTTTGCAGAGTGGTGGGGAAAGGGGGCATGGACTGCTATGAGAACTTAGCAATCCTGCTGTGTAGGACTTACTGGAGGTAATAGGAGGGGTAGTTGGCCCCCAAGGTTGACCTTGGTGGCTAATTACCCCTCCTATTACCTCCAGTAAATCCCACGCTGTGGAATTGCTAAGAGGTCTTCGTAGGCCACGCTCACCTTTCTCCACCACTCTGCAAACACGCCTCCTGGCACAGTACTAGTTGGGAGATGAAATCCACTTTACTCCTGAGGGACTTTGGCGGCCAAGTAGCCCTCCTGGTACCTCCTGCAAGTCCTACACAGTGGAATTCCTGAGCACTGGTCGGAGTCCCAGGCCTCTTTCTGCACCACTCTGCAAACGCGACTGCTATATTATAGTTATAAATTAGCATTTTGAAAACCCTTCACTGAAAAAAAACATGGGTTTCAGGGACATTATAGTTAGTTGGACATTTCACTCGTATAAAACCAGAGAAATTCGGCCTTTATAGTTAGTAGAGCTAACTATAACCCGTGACACGGCAATGCCCTGCTGATGACATCACATATTACATCACTCATGACATGGTCAATGACATCACTGATGACATCACTGATGACATCATCCATTTAATATCTGATGCACTTCCTCACACCCTAATAGAACTGTTGTAATCTTTGGTTTGTTCCGCCCCACCCCTTCCTTTCCTCCCATATGGTATTTCCCTCCCCTGTTCCCAACGTTCTATTGCAGCCTCTTGTGGGCTGGTTGACAGAAAGGCTATGGACTATGTTGGTGGTGACATAATAAACTGGGTCCGTATAGACTTACCACCGGCTAGAAGAAGAAATTTTTCCAGATTTTCGGAGCGAACGCCCCGTGTGGCTCAAATTTCCTCTCAGCAGATTCTTCAGTTATGTCAGCTGTTTTCTTTTTCAAGCAAAAATATTTTGTTTTCTGTTCCTCAGTTTCTACAGATTCCTTCTACGCTGATAGGCTCAGCTTGCTCGGTTTACACAGCGGAGCTTCTCATCTTTTCTGTTGGTCGACCCTGTTTTCAGCACGCTGATATGCACAGCTGGGTTTTCTTGCCTATCAGATCTGTGGAAGTGGTTACAGTATTTTGCGGGGTCATCCTACCACACTGCATATTCGGCAAACCTGGTCAGAAGCAAGTACTTTCTCACGCTATTTGGCACAGCTGTTGTCATACTTCTGCTATTATTAATTTTAAATTGTTCATCACATGTACTGTTTTATGAGTGACACATTTTATTGTATAGTCTAGTTATCATTTTTTGGGGGTTCCAGCATGGCTGCGTTAAATATGGCATTATCTCCTTTTCTCAATGAAGAAGGGGATCCTGCCATATGTTGGAAGGATTGGAGAGTCATATTTGAATCATATTTGATTGCGATAGGAGGAGAAAAAATTTCTAATTTCAGGAAACAGCATATTTTACTACATACTCTAGGTGTGGAGGGTAGGAAAATTTATAATAATTTGGAAGGACCCGATACAGAAGATGAAGGAGGGAGTGAAGATGATTCCAATGTATATTTAGCTACGATGAACAAGTTTGAGAAACAGTTTGGAAAAACGATAAATGTGGTGTTGGAGAAGCATACATTTTTTTCAAGAGGTCAAGGAAAAAGTGAAAAAGTCAAATCGTACATTGCAGCTCTAAAGGGGTTATCCAACACTTGTGAGTTCGAAGGGCTAACTGATTCTCTCATCAGAGACCAGTTGGTCAGGTGCACGAACAACCATAAAATCCAGGAGAAGCTGTTGATAGGTAATGCAGATCTTAAACAAGCAGTAGAAATAGCTTTGAGTGTGGAACATACAGCGGAGTGCATACAAGAAATTAATGTGGGGGATGATTCTAAAGGTCAAGAAGTTAATGCTATTGTCAAACAAGATAGATCAAAGGAAAAGGAGATTAAACTGAAAAATGTGATGACGGCAGGTGTTAAAATTAAATGTTACAGATGTGGTAATCCAGCACATTTGGCAAATAGTCCTTCTTGCCCCGCTAGGAGTGCGACATGCCATAATTGTGGCAAGAAAGGACACATATCCAGGGTATGTAATGATAATTCAAAGAGAGTCTCTCTGATTGATTCAGAAAATGTATCTACTGGCAATAAGTTGATTTTTCAAGTCGAAGATAAGGACAGTGCAGTTAAATTTCCGGAATGCACTATCACAGTAGACAACAAGTTGGTAAAGGTTTTTGCAGATTCATGCTCTCCATACACTTTGTTAGATGGCAAATTATTTGAAGGGTTGTTTCCCAATAAATTAGGGACACTTGAAGAAGCTGACATAAAACCCAGAGAGTATGAGGGAGACCCAATTTCGCTGCTGGGGATGACTACCATGAGAATTGAGTACAAAGGCAGAAGCACAGTTGGGAAAATTTATGTATCCAAGAGAGGGTCTAATTTAATTGGTTGGAGACATCAAAAAGACCTAGGTATGAAGCTGGATCCCAACAGCACTGACCAAGTACTTTTAGTGGATAGATCAGTGTGTGGCCATGCTATTTGTGAAGAATTCCCGGATGTTTTCACAAATAAATTAGGCATACTTAAAAACAGCATTGTATAAAACTTAAGGACAAGGCAAAGGCCACTGCACATAAAGTGAGGCCAATTCCTCATTTAATACATGAACCGTTACAGAAAGAACTTAACAGACTGCTTGAGTTAGGGGTCACAGAACCCATTGAGTGTTCCCAATGGTTGTCCCCCATTGTAATCACGTCCAAGGCTGCCATCAAGGATATTAGACTTTGCATTGATCTTAGGGACTTAAAGAAATTTGGGTAGATAGGCACCCGCTACCCAGAATACATGAAATTCTCACCCTGATCAAAGATGCCAGTCATTTTAGTGTCCTTGATTTGTCATCGGCATACCATCAAGTAGAGTTACATCCAGAGTGCAGACACCTAACCTCTTTTGTTACACCTTTAGGAGCATTTCAGTATCTCCGTATGCCGTTTGGGCTAGCCTCTGCGGCAGCTGCATTTCAAAGAATCATGCAGCACGTACTCAAGGATGTACCAGGTACGATGTGCTTTCAGGATGATATTTTGATTTTTGGTAAAAATGATTTTGAACACAATGACAGGTTGAGGAGTACTCTGAAAAAATTGAGCCAAGCAGGTCTTACTTTAAAAAGAGACAAATGCCAAATAGGTGTAAAGTCTGTAGAGTATTTAGGACATGCAATTTCCAGCGAAGGCATAAAACCTAAAATGAACCTGGTGGAAGCGATACTGGAAGCTACGGCTCCTACCAATGTAGAGGAACTAAAATCCTTTCTAGGCTTATCCGAATATTACTCTAAATTTATTCAAAATTATGCCAGCAGAGTAGAACCATTGAGGAACCTTCAAAAAAACAAAACTCCATTTGAGTGGAATGAAAACTGCAAGGAAGCTTTTGCAGACATCAAAACTTGCATTACCCAAGCTCCTTTCCTGGGTAGGTTTGATCCCACTAAAACTACCTACCTCTCCACAGATGCCAGCAATAAAGGGTTAGGAGCCAGTCTTACACAAAAAGTAGGAAACACAGAGCAAGTGATAGCCTTTGCATCTAGAACACTAAAAGGTGCTGAACAAAACTACTCGGTAATCGAGAAAGAGGCCTTGGCGTGTTTTTTTTTTTTTTTTGAAACCGTTTATTACAAAATTAAAAAAATATACAAAGATGGGCCTACAACCTTCAGGCCGGCTGCTAGCAGACAGAAGGAGCACATGGTACAAACAATAGCGCGCATGCTGCGGCAAAGGGAAATGCACAGGAGTTAGCAGCGTTGATAGCCACACCATCCGGACCCCACATAACGGTTTCTTTTTGATATAAATAACAGAAAACAAATCCACAAGGCAACCCACAATCGGAAACAGCAACATGTGCTCCCCTAGAAGGGGGACCCTACCAATCCATAGGAGTATCAAGGGGGGGAAAAGGTCAGGACAGGGACTAGGTGGACTCAGTGCCCGGTACCGGGGCAATAAACCGGCTAAGGGGACGGGGCCGGAGACGGATCGGGCAATAACGGCGGGGTACAGATTCCCCCACGGTAGGCGTTCCAGGGGCCCCATACTTTCACCCATGTCCCAGGCTTACCTCTCGCAACATACACCACCTTTTCCAGAAACATGCACCAGTCCATGTTGTCCTTCCAGGCCGAGACGGTCGGCGACCTCTGGGAACCCCACAGTTGGGCAATGTCGCGTTTGGCCACCATATATCCCAGAGTCACCCACCACGTCTGTGGTGCCGAGTAGTCGGTTGGTTCCCACACATTCAGAAGGCATCTCCTCGCTTCAGACAGCAGCGACACACGCGTAACCACCCGCAGGACCTCATGCACACCACGCCAGAATCGCTCCACCTCCGGGCAGTCCCACAAAATATGAAGAAAGGTCCCCAAAGAACCACACCCACGCTTACACAGCCCGTCCACAGCATAGCCCATACGCAATAGCCTTGGCCCCGTGACGTAGACCCTATGGAGTATCTTGAGCTGGACGAAGCGAAGGCGGGCCGGTATGGCCACCTCTTTCGGGGAGGCCACCGCAGAGACCCAGTCCTCGTCGTCCAGCTCCAATCCATCGGCAACCCATGCCTCACGAAGGCTAGTTAGCAATCCCGCGCGGTCATTAATACGTTTTTTTATAGATTAGTGAAATCGTGCTTTCCGGTACATGTCCATCTAGCACTCTGTCCTCCAGAGGGGAATACTCCAGGATGGAGGCAACATCCGGGAAGACGGAGCATAGCGCATGACGGATCTGCATATACCGAAAGTACTCCCTGTCCTGCAACTGGAATTCCGTCTGCAGCATCTCGAACGTTTTGAATCCCCCCCTAGTCCAGAGATCACCCACCCTGCTGACGCCTATCATGTCCCACCTCTCGAAGCCCTTCGAAGTCCACAGGGTGCCCAACTGCTCAGATGCGTATAGTGGCGACGCCCGGGTCAAACGATCTTTCCACCCCATCGCTACATTAGCCGCGTGCCACACTCGTACCATGACACGCGTGGGGCCCGTCAGACGTGCGTCGAGCGAGCTGGAGTAAAGCGCTCGGTTATAATCACCACCCGGCAGTAACATCTTATCCATTTCAAAGGCCGGGTTTAGAGCGGGCCCGTACAGGCCGTGATTAATCGCAGCCAGCTGGGAGGCCCAATAATACCGTTTGATATCCGGGAGGGCAATCCCCCCGTCATACCACGGGAGCGTCAGCTTCGCCAGGGCGATACGCAGTCTCCCTTCCCAGAACAGGCGGCGTTGCAAACTCTCCACTTCGCGGAAGTAGCGCGCCGGGACGACGTCCATTGTGTTCTGCAGAGCGTACAGGAAACGCGGCAGCGACATCATCTTAAACAATGCCGCCCGGCCGAGCGGCGAGAGCGGCAAGCGCCTCCAACGTGCGACATCCTCCTTCAGGCGCTGGAGGGGGGGGAAGCAAGTTCTGACTATATCGGGCCTCCGCATCCAGGGTAATGAAGACACCCAGGTACCTAAATCCCCGCGGGGTGATCTGGATAGGACAGCCCCGCGGAAGGATAGGAGCCTCCCCGGAGAGAACATACACGCACGATTTAGCCCAGTTGATGACAAGGCCGGAGTTATGGCCAAATGAATGCAGTACATCAACCAGTACTATCAGTGATTTACGTGGGGAAGCCAGGTACAGGAGAATGTCATCAGCGTATAGGGATACGCGGTCCTCATATTCGGGGGTCCAGCGGAGACCACGGATAGAAGGATGCCACCGCAGCCACTCCGCCAGGGGCTCCAAGGCGAGCGCGAAAAGGAGCGGCGATAACTGGCAGCCCTGCCGCGTGCCTCTGCCCAGCTCGAACGGAGCCGATACTCTACCGTTCACGACCACCTGTGCCAGCGGGCCAGAGTACAACAATTTAACCCAACTGGTAAACCCAGGGCCAAACCCAAATTTCGCGAGCGTCGGCCAAATATATGGCCATTCCAGTGTGTCAAACGCCATAGTGGCGTCCAAGGACGCCAAGATGGCCGGCTCCCGTATGTACGGGACACGTGCGAGCACCCCATGCAAACGCCGCAGGTTAAGCGCTGTGTTGCGATGGGGAATGAAGCCGGACTGATCCTGGTGAATCAAGTCACACACTACGCCGACCAGCCGATTGGCCAACACTTTGGCAAGAATTTTGGGCTCCGCATTCAATAACGAAATGGGCCGATAGGATGTGACTCGGTCCCGCGGCCTCCCCTCCTTGTGGATAACCACAATTGTAGCCAGACGCTGGTCTAGCGGGAGGGAACCCGTCGAGTGGGCCGCAAGGAACATAGCACGGAGATGTGGTGCCAGCGTATCCGGTCGCAGTTTATACAACTCGATGGGAAGACCATTAGGACCCATGGCCTTGCCGGAAGCGACCGAGCGTATGGCGAGGGCAATTTCTTCAGAAGTTGGAGCGGCGTCCAACGACACTCTGTCCTCCTCCGAAAGGGAAGGCAGCGCGATATCTCTGAGCAGGGCATGGGAATCCTCTTCAGAGCGGGAGGACACCGGGGAATACACCCCACGGAAATAGTCTGCAAAGCAAGAAACAAATTTCTTCCGGTTCAGTGACACACACACCATTCTGTTTCTCAATCAAAGGGACAACTCGACTCGCTCTCTCCTTTTTGTCCAGCCACGCAATCAATTTACCAGCCTTATCACCCACATCATACAGTCTCCCCTGTTGCTCTCTACTGAGGCCCCTGGCCGCCTCCGTGACGAGGGCCTTATAGGCCGCTTGCTTGAGTCGGAGAACATGTATTCTATCATCCGTCACCCCATATTCTAGATCACCCTCCAACTCGGTTATCTCAGCTTCAACACGGGTCACCTCCTCCTGCTCGCGCCTCCGGGAGTGGGAAATAAGGGACAGGGCCTCTCCCCGGAGTACCGTTTTGAACGCCTCCCACAGTGAGACCGCTGATGACACAGACCCCACATCTCGTCAAAGTAGCGCTTAAGGGATTTAACCAGCTCCGCGCGAATGGTGGGGTCACGCAGGTACCAGGGATTGATCGGGGCCACCCTACCCTCTCCCCTCGGAAGAATATCAAAGCGCAACAAGAGCGGGGAGTGGTCCGAGATACCCCGTGCCAAATGGCTCACCTCTCCCACCCTCCCCACATGAGCCGCCGGAACCAGGACATAATCTAGCCGTGAGAGACTACCATGAGCCCCGGAATGGAAGGTGTACTGTAGCTGCGTGGGATGTTTCAAACGCCAACAATCCACCAGCCCCAAGGTATCCAAGAGGCCAGGCAACCACGCCTGGGCCCGGGGGAGATCCCTAGGGGGGTGACGGTCCACCGTTCCGGAAACCACAGCATTAAAATCCCCCCCCACCACTAGAATCCCCTCCGGAAGGCCAAGGAGGAGGCGCCCCAGGTCCGCAAAGGTGGTCGTCTGCAGCCCCGGCGGGACATATACTGACACAAAAACGACCACTCTGCCCTCCATTCTGCCCACCAAAACCGTGTAACGTCCCCTGTCGTCATGGAGCACCTCATCAATCTCCAACGGGAGCGAGTTCTTAACCATAATGCCCACACCCCTTGAACCAGACGTGAAGCCCGAATGGGCCACAAGGCGGTAGCCCCGTCGATTCATAGCACGAAAGGAGTTGCCAATGAGGTGTGTCTCCTGCAGAAAAACTATATCGGGCGAAATTCGCTTCAAGAACTGCAGGACCACACCTCGTTTTATCCTGTCCCCTAGTCCATTAACATTCCAGGACAACAAACTCAGTCCCTTACCCCCCATCATAAACAGAAGCCATCACTCGTCCCCCAGAGAGCACTTTAGAGATAACACAATGATACATTTGCCTTGTGGTGTAAACGAACACCCCACCCCAACCCACCCGCACCAACAAAACTCCCCCCTCCCTGCACCCCTGCATGAGCCCGGACAGCCCCCCCAACTTGCAGTGTGCCTGTCGCCCCTATATAATGAAACTAGCTAGACCCCCTAGAGGAGGAAAGAGTACCCCTTCCAGACCCCACCCAACCTCCATGGGAGAGGAAAGAACAAAGACAGAAGCTTGGTCGAAAGTGGCATCATAGTCGTCCAGAGTGAGGACCAATATCAACCCCTCAGTCCCGATCCAGTGGGCCGTCTCCTCCCGCCGCCCCCCCCCCGCCATCTCGATCACGATCCCCAGAGTATCCAGCCAGTCCCCGGCCGCTTCGGGACGATCAAAAAAGTGCGTGCAACCATCCACCTCCACTCGCAGCTTGGCCGGGAAGAGCATGGCATATTTTAGGTTCATGTCCCGAAGTCGGCGCTTGACGCCCAGGAAGCTCAGTCTCTGTTTTTGAACCGCTTGGGTAAAATCAGGGTAAAAGTTCACCTCCATATTTTCCAGCTTAATCGGCCCTTGCAGTCTGGAGGCTTGCAAGATCGCGTCCCTGTCCCGAAAGTTAAAAATCCGGGCAATGAGAGGTCGCGGAGGGGCTCCGACCTTCGGCCTTCCCCCGGGAACCCTGTGGGCCCTCTCCACGGCAAAAAATTTACTCAGTCCCCGAGGCTGGAGATGGGTAGCAATCAGGTCTTCCACAAATAGATCCGCCGCCGCGTCCTCCCGTCCCTCGGGTACCCCGATGATGCGGATGTTGTTCCTCCGGGCCCGACTCTCGGAATCCTCAAGGCGCCGATCCATAAGTGCACTCGCCTGACGAAGTCGGCGCACCTCCGTTTGTAGGGCCGCCACCTCAGTCGTTAGGCCCGATGCGGATTGGGCCAAAGAATCAACCCGGTCGTTGGTCTTGGAGAGATCAGCCCTCACCAGGCCAACATCCACGAGGACCACGTCGATCTTATGTGCCAGGGTATCGAACCGCTGGCCCACCGAGGCCTTCATCTCGGCAATGGCGCCCATGACGTCTTGCAGAGTCAGATCCGTGGGCAAGTCCGGGGCATCAGAAGGGCCCTCAGAGGACTTGTGTGGTCCGCCAGGAGATCCCCTCTGGAGGGTATAGCGGTCCATGATGTTGGCCTGATGTACGGCGCCACGCCGGGTCGACTTGGTCTTTGATCGATCTCCATCTTGTTTCGTGGCCATCGCCACAGTTCTCACACTCGCACCAGCGATGCCGTAGAGGGCAGGCAATCGGGGCCACGAGCTCCGGGGGGGGCCACCCCAGATCGGCGGGGTGGGTCACAGCCGGCAGGCAGGGTCCCCCAGCGAGGCCACACCAACACAAAGAGCTCCGCGATCTCACTCGCAGAGAAGGCGAGGGGGTGCGAAAGTGAAAGCGAAAGTGCGGGGTACGTGACTAGCCAGGCCCAGCCCGCCGTTGTTGTTCACTTTGCCACCAGGTCACCCCCCAGCGCAAATCCGGGGTCCGGCGAGGAGAAGGCCGCAAACTTCAATCGGTGCTCACTCCGGCACCCGAGGTCCGATTAGAGAACGGGAAACGGGTACCACCTCAGCTCAGGCTCACCAACACAGTCCCCTCAACCGAGGCAGGATGAATACAGGATAAATGTAGGAGGTTGCGGAGGTCCTCGGGAGCCTCGCACCTACGCGGCCATCTTGGTTGCGCGCTAGGCTCCTCCTCGCCTTGGCGTGTTTTTGGGCTGCAAACCATTTTTAATTTTTTCTTTGGGGGGATACCGTTTACTATCAAGACGGATCACAAACCCCTCACATTCGTATTCATGACCAAGGGGTCGTCCAGATTAACCCAGAGGATAGCTAAATGGATGATAGGTCTGGAAGGGTTCAATTTCAAAGTAGAATATGTACCAGGGAGAACCAATGTGATTGCTGACTTTCTATCTCGTTCCCCCTTAAAGGTTGTTGATGATGTGAAGGAGGAAGGAAGTGATGTAGTAGTGTTAGAAGTGACAGGTTTGACAAAGGAAGAGTGGGAAGAACAACAAGAATTAGACAACACATTGAAAACAGTAAAAGAACTCATCCGCAGTGGGTGGCCGGAGCAAAAGAGCATGTTAACTGACCTGGTTGGGAAATTCTGGGAAGTTAGGCATGAAATGAGTATAATCAAGGGAACTATATATCGGGGGGAGAAAATCGTACCCCCTGAAGGAATGAGAAACAAAATCATCACTCTAGCCCATGTGGGTCATCTTGGGCGGAGTTTAACAAAAAACAAAGTAGGAGAAGGTTACTGGTGGCCAAGTATGGACAGAAGGGTAGAGGAAGTAGTAAAAAAACTGTGTAGAATGTGCAAAAAGTGACAAGACTCTGTCTATAAGGAAACCTCCATTATGGCGGTTGATATTCCTGACCGTCCATGGTCCAAACTGGCATTAGACATAATTGGACCGTTAAATCTAAGACAAGCCACTGACCGTTTTATCCTGGTCCTTATAGACTATCATTCAAGATGGGTGGTAACCAAATGGGTGAACATGATTGATACTAGTAACTTAATCCAGTTCTTAAGGGAAACTTTCTATGAAGAGGGTATACCGGATGCCATTGTAACGGACAATGGAGTCCAGTTTACTTCAGATTTGATGAAGAAATTTCTATCGGACCTACGCATCAACCATTTGAAAACAGCGTTGTATTGTCCGAGAGCCAATGGACTAGTAGAACGTATGAACAGAGTCATTAAAGAATGTATACAAAGAGCAGAAGCCACAGGTATAGCTGCCAAACAAGCACTGCAAGAAATGATATGGTCATACAGAACAGCACCCAACACAGTCACACGTGTTTCACCATTTGTATCCTTGAAAGGAAGGAAACCTAAACCTAATCTCACAGCAGGGTGGTTGTGTAATACCTACAACTGTAACATAGACAGATTGAACATCGCAAGAAATATTGAAAATCAACAAGAGAAGTATAAAGTGAGGTATGACCAGAAAAAGGGCGTCAAGATACCATCAATAGAATCAGGTGACTGGGTCCGTATAGACTTACCACCGGCTAGAAGAAGAAATTTTTCCAGATTTTCGGAGCCTATCAAAATTGCAAGTGTTGGAAGAAATGTTGTCCATTTGGATAATGGACAAACATGGGGTATGGACAGAGTGGTCAAATGTAAGCCTCCTCAAAGTGATGGTGGAGTAGCTGTATCTTTGCCTAGTAACCCTGACTGTGTTCGCAGTTCTACAAGAAACATCACACGGCCGGTTTGGCACAAAGACTGTTATTACTTAATGTAGTTTTGTTTTATCTCCTAAACCATTATAGCTTTGGTTGTTTTACTGAAAGTTTTCTTTGCCTAGGGAGATGTGTTGTAATCTTCGGTTTGTTCCGCCCCCCCCCTTCCTTTCCTCCCATATGGTATTTCCCTCCCCTGTTCCCAACGTTCTATTGCAGCCTCTTGTGGGCTGGTTGACAGAAAGGCTATGGACTATGTTGGTGGTGACATAATAAACTTGTGTCTTACTTGAGAGAAGTGTCTTCTTCATAACAAGAACGTTTCATATACCTACTCAAAGATACAAACTAACATTCTCGAAACCATAGACACACCAATACCAGTTAGTACATACTCACTCACTGATTCATAGCTCTACACACACATCCAATTACAGTCACTCATACACACAGTCACTGATCAATACAGCCACTGATATATGCACTCATACACCTACACAGATTCTCCCACACTACCACCTACTCAGAGTTACTCACACACCTAATCAGTCACCCAAAAGAATCAACCACACTGCCATTTACTCATCATACAGTTATACAAACACCACCTCTTATTCATACAGATACTAACACATACTTACTCTTTTGTACAATCATTAACACAAGCACACACTCATCCATACAGCCACTCACAATAACTTACTCTCACATATAAGCACTTATATACTCTAACACTCACATATACTGCCTTTCACATATGTAGTTACTCATACATGTACCATTGAGACATCCATTCACTCACCAACACAGACAAACACACTCACCCACCCATACAGCCCCTCACAGACATACTCACGAACCCATACACCCAGTGAATCACCCACTCACACATCAATGGAGCGAGTCACACACCCCCACCCACCCACACAGGCACTCAGGCAACCATACAGGTACTTAGACAACTAAACATTAACCCCATATAGACACTCATGTAGCTACTCACCAACCTCTGCAGCCACTTACACACCAAATCGCAGAATGACAGACATTCACACAGATTAGTCACTCACCCATGCATTCACTAAGACATGTTTAATCACTCACTTATACAGTCGGTCACTTACCCACAAAGTCATCCATACAGACACTGATACACCCACTCTTTGTTCAACATACCTTGGCATATATATAGATAACATTCTTAAACTTTTCAGAAACACTCAGTCACTGGATCATGTCATCAGTGATGTAATATGCAATGTCATCAGCAGTGCATTGCGGGGCACGAGTTATAGTTAGCTCTACTAATTATAACGGCCGAATTTCTCTGGTTTTATACGAGTGAAATGTTTAACTATAACGTCCCTGAAACCAGTGGGTTTTTTTCTGTGAATTTCTAAGGTTTTTTAAATGCTAATTTCTGAAATAACGTCCCTGAAACCTATTTTTCTTTTTCAGTGAATATATATAATCCACAGAGCTCAACACGGCAGCAGCTACTCTGAACACATTGTTGAGTGAAGGAGATTTATTGATGATGTCTTTGTGATTTGGAGTGGGAGTGTATCACAGGCCCAGCAGTTTGTTAATCAAATCAACGATAATGAGCTGAATTTAAAATTCACTGCTCACATTGACCCTTGCTCCACCAACTTTTTAGATGTCCAGGTATTTATTGAAGGTAAAATTGAGACATGTCTTTTCAGGAAAATTACAGCTGGTAATTCTGTGCTTCATGCACATAGTTTCCATCCCCGCCACATCATTGACAGCATCCCATATGGGGAGTTTCTCCATATTCTGAGATCCTGCAGCACAGAAAGGGATCTGAAGCAACATTTAACTGAGGCCAAACAATGATTCATTGAAAGAGGTTATAAACCTAATATATTAGAGAAAGCCCTTTTGAAAGCGAGTAGAACCAAGATAAGGCAGACTTCTGAAAGCAATATGAGAGGAGACATTGAAGATAGTAGGGGTAGTGATAATGCCTGTATAGAGAAAAGTGACAACCATGACAATGATCACCACTTACAGTAGGCAAGTGAAAAGGATAATGGCTATTATCAACCAGCACTAGCCTATGGTCTTAACAGACCCCACTTTAAGGCATATATTACCAGCCAAACCCACTGTCACGTTTCGTAAGGATTTTTCCATGCACAATGAGCTGGTGCGCACCAGCCCAGAAGTCTGCAAAACAGCTAGCTGGTTAGCACCAAACAGGGGGTTTTATAAGTGCAACACATGTCGGACGTGTACATTTGGAATAAATGTCAAGTTATACAAAACTGCTTTCTCCAACGATACAATAGAATTAACTGGGCACTTCACCTGTAGAACTGACCATACAGTCTGTGTTGAAAGGCAGTTGTGTTACGTTGGCAGCACCAAGTTAGCCATACATGTTCGCATACTGCAACATTTATGAGCAATAGTCAACTCGGATCCATCCTATCCAGTGGCCAGACATTTTACATCTGTAGATGACAATAATCTTAAATGTCTACAATACTAAGTCATAGACTCTGTGCAGGCCAACCCCAGAGGAGGGAATCGGGAGAAGCAGTTGCGTAAACTGGAATCCAAGTATATTATGCTTCTGGACACCAAGGCCCCCTCAGGCCAAAATACAGTGGAGGACCTTTACAATTACCTTTAATGTCCATATTAATGATAAGTTGTCGGAATTTAACACAGGGTTTATTTTCAGCTAAGGGTCACATGATGTGACCTAGAGTCGCTTGTCACCTGCATCATTATGAAGAGGCGCGAGATGCTTTTATTCCATCTAGGTACAAATAGGCTTTACTAACAGTTCTAGGTATAGACTAGATCCATTTTTATTTTCACATTAGGGTGTAGGATTCTGGTTGATCTCACTTATTTCATCACAATAGTATTCACAGGAGATTTATATCAATCATGAATGAGTATTGGGAAGATAATATATGTATAGGGTCCTAAAAAAAACCTTTAGGAGTATGGTGATTTTATTCCTCAAAAACCATTCGAATTTTAGGAGATTTAAAGCAACTATATTGGAAGTACACCAACATGGGTTCCTATTCCACCCGTTTCAGGTCATAATTGTTTTGTTCAGTTTTTTAGCATTATCCTGTGACCTTAAGGCTCTTTACATGTGATGTACTAATATTATTAGGGGTAGAACAATGTTTTATGCATAGTGGCCGTTTTCAATACATTTTTCACTAAGCCTTAAAAAGTACTGTAAGATTTGCGTATTTGCACAGCCATTTTTAGAACTTTGTAATATTGAGTACTGTGGTATTAGCGTATTTGCACAACTATACTGTTCAAAGCCTTTTTGCACATAATTATGAAATACCACAGTACTGTACAAATTGCGTATTTGCAGATATACAGGATGCTGCTGAAAGGCAAAAGCTTTTTTGTAATACTAGCGAATTTGCACATGATTTCATTTTTAGTATTGTATCATCTGTGTATTTGCACATTCAAATTGAACATAATGGGACAGTTGAGCCTATGCTTACTAAAAAGGACTTGAGGGTTGGCGTTATGAACTAGCGTGGCAACTTTTTTACATTTGTGGTGTGTATAATCCCCTTCAAAAGGTGCTCACACATCATCTAATTTACTCAGAATGTCGGGTTCCAGTGTGACATTAATGTAATGTCTTTCTAAAAAAATCTCCAACACGATTATTGATGTTAATTATTCGTTCAAAATTTTACCTGATTAATGTACTCTTTGTATATCGCCACGTACTTATTTAAGTAGGTCTTCCTTTTTCATGATTACGTCATCAATCATGTGAGGCAACTGTTGGTCTTAAATAACTGAAAGACGCAGCGTGATCATGTGATCAAGTCCATTGTTTGGCCGAAACGCGTCATGGGCAGCACGAGCACAGAATAAACTTCAAAATTTTGGCACAGCTTACTATTGGAGTCCGTTGAATCGGTAGGCGCTTTCATATGCGTTGGATGCATGTTTGCTGAGATATATACATCACAACTTCAATATTTCAAAGCACAGCATCAATGCACCTCACAGGACCACCTTTCTTTTTTGTGTGAATATCCAAAATCTCTCAGCAGAGCGGTCATACTTTTATTGGACCACCGCAATACTCTCAGAATGGCGCACATCCTTTAATTTGACAGTACCACCACATTTCAGCAAGGCTTCTAACTTCTAATGGGTCCCTGTCAGCATCTCACAGCAGGGCTGGTATATATATATCAGCAGTGTGAATTTGTCTTAGCAGGATTACCAGGTTATGGTGGTGTCCTTGTATAGCACGGTCACTGCCATAGCAGTCTCTTGGGGTTGACATTACTTTTATCATCAGTAAGTCTGCTATACTTCCAACAAATAGTATCAACGCTTTCCAGCAGGAATGGCAGTTTGAAGGAGCAATACAAACATTCTCCTGCATGAATGAAGTACCTTTCTCAGAAGAGGACAAACAACTGTCAGCAAGAAAACTATACCCTTCACTGACAGCATCAACACACCTCATCAGGGTCACCATATTGTTATTGGACAGTACCAACAATTCACAGCAAGGATGCCATACTTCTTATAGCACAGAATGAACTATTCCAAGCAGAACTGCTACAACTAAATAATATCCCCATCATTTTTAGAAATACCAAGTAAAGTGGACAGTTATGCATGGGCGAATTTAGCAAGTGAAGGTAGAAAGATGAAATGGGAAGATTGTGTTACTCTCTATTAACAGTAGGATCCACGGTGAAAGCTCAGTCCATCCTTGCATGGCAGAATGCCCGCTGTCTGAGCAGAGCACAAAATCCCTCAAGAGTAGGGCTTCTGTGCTGCAGTGTCACATTCCTCTGAGTTTTGATATTATGCGCATTTTTATAGCACCCCATAACCATTCAGTGTATCCTGGCACTTTTGCAGGTTTATGAGGCTAGCCTTGAAGGACTTATTCAAAGACCCAGGTTTCCAGTTTCTTGTGGAATTCAGTAATCAAGGAGGAGGCTCTAATCTGGTGTATGAAAAGGCTCAACCTCCTGACCTGCTTTTGTGTATGTGTGACGTGTACTAGTGAGGGTCTGGTTGAGCGGAGGCGCCCGTTTGGGGTGGGTTGATGGAAATGTACTCAACTGTTCAGGTAGGCTGACCCTTTGTGGAGTAGTCCATGCGGAGTACTTTTGTTTCCGAGCCAGTGGAAATCCTCCAGTGAGGTGTGATGCGAGATCCGTGTGGGAGGTTGACAAGGAGTCTGGAACCAGTGTTTTGGCCACTCTATAGTACTTTGGTGAATTGCCCAGTGATTCATGCATAAAGGGCATTCCTGTAATCCAGTCTGCTGGTGATGAGGGCCTGGGTGAATGTCTTCCTGATGTTGCATGGTAGGCATTTGTAGGCCTTTCTTAACAACCTCAGGGTGTGGAAGCAGCTCACTGCATCTGTGTTGAACTAGGCAAACATGTTCAGCTTGCTGTCGAAGATGACCCCAAGGTTTTATGTATGCCACTAGACTGAGTCCTACGGTGAGACATCCCTTTTGAAGATCTCCACTTCAGTCTAGTCTGTGTTCACCTTAAGGCAGTTGGACTTCACCCACATGGCCACTTCGGTCTTGCAGGTGTTGAAGTTGTTACTTGTACTGGGTGAATTGTCTGAAAGGGACAGTATTAGTTGTGTGTCATCAGTGCAGCAGAGTTTGTTAAACCGTTGCGTGCGTCGGACGGCCGGGAGCCGTCCGACGTTACGGTGGGCGTGTGCGGACAGCTCCGAGCCATCCTAGCACCCACCCACGGGGGAAGCGCTGGCACTCCTCCCCCAATGGTCCGCCCTTTAAGGTGCCCCCACCGGGTATGGCAGGTGAAGCCTTTCCCTGCCTACTCCACCCCCCCCCCACTTCATCTAATTAAGTCAGTGAGCGAGGCACGCGGAGTTCATTAGAGGATTCCCAACGTGCTGTAAGCCATTTGCTTCAAGCTCATCGGGAAGAGGGGAGGTAAGTTTCTCCTCGTGGGAGGGGGGAGAATTAAAAAAAAAAAAAAAAAAAAGAGGCATCAGGGGAAAGGAAAAAGTTTTCCTTTCCCCTGATGCCTCTTGAGCATTCCTGCTGCACGACCATGCGATAGGGCAGCAGGAATGCCCACTAGACAAAGGGTCGCTCCCCTATTGGGGGCAATATGTTTTGGCTGTGTCGACCCCCCTAGGGGGCAGATTGCGCCTTTTTTTTTTTTTTTTTTTTTTTTTTTTAAGTGGCCCACTAGACCACCAGGGATTAATTTGTGGGGAGTGCCCCCTTGGAGGGTCACTCCCCTTTTGGGGCAATGTTTTCGGCTGTCTGCCCCCTGGGGGGCCAGATATCGCAATTTGTTTTTTTATTTAGTGGCCCACTAGACCATCAGGGATTAATTTGTGGGGAGTGGCCCCTTCGCCAAGGGTCGCTCCCCTTTGGTGTCAATGTTTTTGGCTTTCTGTCCCCCTGGGGGGCATATCTCACCATTGTTTTTGTAAGTGGCCCACTAGACAACCAGGGATTTATTTGTGGGGAAGGGTTCCCTTTAGGGAGCATTAATTTGGCAGTTTCTGCCCCCCTGGGGGGCAGATCGGCTGGTTTTTATTTTATATGGCCACTAGGCCACCAGGGACTATGTCACTCACCAGCCGGTGCGATTGCTTTCTCAGTCATATGGGCGTGTGAACGTGATGGGCCCTTGAATGGCGCTGTGTGTGAATGGCCTGCAAAGAGGTTGGTGCCTTGCCGTGGCTTTACAGCTCACGAGCTGTGAGTCAATGGTTCAGGTTTTTAACCTTTTCAATATTAACAATGCATTTCCTTTTTGTGAAATCTCTTGTTAATAAAATTTTATGCTCTGAACCTTCACTCACCCTCATGCCAAATCCAACCAGTATGTGTGAGTACTTAAGGAATTGTTCATTTTGAAGGAATATTTGTCTTTTCTCTCTCTGCCAGGGTGTACATTGTCTTCACATGGTCTGTGGATGTGAGTGTTGTAATGTGCTGGGGCTGCAGCTGGTGGTGTGAAAGTGTGTGTTATGTATGAAAGGTGTGTGAATGGCCTGTAAAGAGGTTGGTGCCTTGTCGTGGCTTTACAGCTCACGAGCTGTGAGTCATTGGTTATGTTATGTTAATTCCACTTGTAACGCGCTCGGCTACTCGAAAGTGTCCCGGCGCATAACCCAAGGGGAGAGGAGAGACAATCAAGCGAAAAGATGTGTTTTGAGCTTCCTTTTGAATGCTGCGAGCTCATGAGTGAGGCGAAGATCAAGGGGAAGAGCATTCCAGGCCCTACTGGCTTTAACCACCAGAGAACGGCCCACGGCCCTCTGGAGTTTAAAGCGCGGGACCGAGGCTAGACAAAGGGACAACGAGCGCAAGGCCTGCGTGGGGACATAAAAGGAAAAGCGCCTCTGAAGATAGAGGGGGCCCTGATCGTGGCGATCACGATGGGCCATGACCAAGTATTTAAACTTGATCCTGGCCGCCACGGGTAGCCAATGAAGAGAGTGCAGGTGAGAAGTGACACTCTTCCTTGATGAAATACCCAGGAGCAATCTGGCCGCCGTGTTCTGGACCACCTGCAGTTTCTTAATCATGTACCCAGGGGTCCCCACATATAAAGAATTGGCGTAATCCAGCCGAGAGTGAATCAAAGTACAGGTGACTGTTTCTCTGGTTGCCTGCGGAAGAGGAAAAAAAATTCCTAAGGGTTTTAATAAGGCCAAAGCAGCAGCCAGCAGTTTTCCTGATATGGGTGGAAAAAGAAAGATTCTCCTCGAACCAGACACCCAAGTTCTTAGCAGGCTGTCCCTCAGATAGGGGAAGAGGAAGCTCCTGTGGCCACAGCTGTTCACGAAAATCGGTAGGAAAGGTGCCAAAAAGCAGGATCTCCGATTTTTGCTCGTTACACTTGAGCTGAGCATCCGCCAGCCAAGTGAAGATGGAACAAAGGCTATGTTGGGTCGCGAGGACCGAACTAGAAGCTTTATCCCAAGTGAAGAGCAGCTGGGTATCATCCGCGTAGGCCAAAACCTTAGCACCAAGAGCTTCAGCCAGATGGATCAAAGGCGTAACATAAATGTTAAAAAGCAAAGTGCTAAGGGAGGAGCCCTGCGGGATACCCGTGGTGACCGAGTGGAGGGAGGAATAGAAGGGAGGGAGCCAAATCTGCTCAGCCCGCTCCTCCAAAAAGGACCTAAGCCAGCCCCATACGGCCCCTGACACACCAATCTCATCGAGGCGGGTCAAAAGAAGATCGTGAGGGACCGTATCGAAGGCCGCCAAGAGGTCCAGCAGAATCAGAGCTGCCCTACCACCGGCATCAAGGGACGTCCGAATGGCCTCCACAACCTCAACCAAGACCGTCTCAGTGCAGTGACCCACCCGAAACCCTGATTGAGCTGAGTGTAAAAGAGCCTCGGTCTCCACAAAATCTGTCAATTGTTTGTGCACCACCTTCTCACTGACCTTGACAATAGCTGGCAAAAAGAGATGGGACGATAATTGCCTGGGTTAAGTGGATCCAAAGATGGCTTTTTAAGCAGGGGGAAGAATCTTCGCCTGCTTCCAGCCCTGAGGTACCACCACTGACTGTAGACAGATTGATAATCGAATTAACTTCAAGGTGGATACTCTCCGCTACATCGGCAAGAAGCCTGGCTGGGCAGGCATCTGCCGGAGAACCAGATTTCAGACCTCTGAGAATTTTAAGAGTTTCCAGCGGGTTAACCAGACTAAAGGCAGACAGCATAGCAAGGGGGGGCACGGCTTGGCAAGTCCGCAGCCCTACCTGTACGCCCTTGCCTAAAGAAAAGGAGGCCTGAATGGCCTTGATTTTATCTCTAAAAAACCCAGACAAGGTATTACACCAGTCAAACGAGGAAGGAGTAACACTCGCTTGAGCCAGCGGGGAGGTGAAACTCTGCACTATGGCAAAAATTTCTTTGGAGTTGTTCCTGGCCGCGTCAATGTGAGCCGCAAATAAATGACCTTTCGCCAAAGAAATGGCGGCATAATAAGTTCTTTGCATTGCTCCAAGTTTTGTTTTAGCCACAGGGCAGTAGCCACTCCTACGCCACGCCCGCTCCAAGATTTTACACTCATGTTTAACTGCTTTAAGAGCGGGTGTAAACCAAGGTTTGGAGGGTGTATCTCTGGCCAGTCTAATAGGTCGAAGGGAGGTGATCGAATTCACTGCTCTGGAGATCCAGCCCGTAAACCCTGACAGGCACTCCTCCAGACCCCCAGACAGAACAGGCCTGGCAGTATCCAAGGCTTGAGCAAGTTCCAAAGGATCAATTTCCCAAGAGCAGACTTCTGAAAACAATGCACCCGAGTCTCAACCTTGGAGACAGTCCAAGAAAAATAGGATATATAGTGGTCTGACCAAGTCACTGGGAGAAGATCCTTTACAAGAATAGGAAAGTTAGAACAGATAGGGTCCAATATGTTTCCGGCCCGATGAGTGGGAAGGCCGACGTGCTGGCTAAGTTGAGCCATATGAAGAGTATCCAACAGGTCAGTCACCTCCCTATGCTCGGGTAAATCCATATGAAAGTTCAGATCGCCCAACACCAAATAGTGGGAGAACCTGACTGCCCTAGAAGTAATCGCATCTCCCCAAGCCTGAAGGAAAGGACCAGCTGGTCCAGGTCTTTACCTTTTCATTATTAACAGTGCATTTTCTTTTTGTGAAATCTCTTGTTACTAAAATATACATTTTGAACCTTTCACTCACCCTCGTGCCAAATCCAACCAGTAGGTGTGTGTACTTGAGGAACAGGTGGATAGGCAGTCATATTGGTCTCATTTGTCTTTCTGTGCTAAGGTGTAGTCTGTCTCTAGGGAAAATGTACCAACTTTAGATATTTCTTTACATTTAAAAAAAAACCAATGGGGAGTGCTGGGTGGTGTGCCTCAAGGATCCCAACAAGTTTGTTTACTTACAATGCCATGCAAACCTCAAAATGTGACTATAGTAGCACATTTTCCTTGCATTACTGTCATAATATTCTGTTGTCAGAAAAACCACAATTTTCCTACCACCCAGCATTCCCCCAGGTCTCCCAATAAAAATGGAACCTCACTCGTGTGGGTGGGTCAAGTACCCGCGACAGGCAAGGGTCCAAAACCTATTGAGGCGACATCAAAAATAACTATCACAAAACAACCTGGTTTTGCAAGTGGGGGTCCACTGGTTTTTTGGCCATCTTGGAAAAACTACCAAACCCACACATTTCTGAAAACTAGATCCCGGGGGAGTCCAGCGAGGTATGGCTTGTGTGGGTCCCCCAACATTTTCCTGCCCAGAATCCCCTGCAAACCTTACATTTAGCTGAAAAATTAACTTGTTTCTCAAATTTCTGTGTGGGAAAATTCTGGAATCTGCGTGGATCCACTAATTTCCAACCACCCTGTGTTCCCCCCAGCTATCTCGATAAAAATGGTACCTCACTTGCGTGGGTAGGCATAGCGGCTGAAACAGGAAATAGCCCAAATCATACTGAGGGTACTTCAAAATTACCTATAACAAAACTACGTGGTTTTGGGTGGGGGGGTGGGGGGTGGTGGCACACCTGGTTTTTTGGCCCCGGGCTCGGAAACCATCTAGGGAACCCTACCAAACCCACACATTTCTGAAAACTAGACACCCTGGGGAGTCCAATGAGGAATGGCTTGCATGGATCCCCCAACATTTCCCTACCCAGAACCCCCTGTAAAACTCAGATTTAGCTGAAAAAACTCATTTTTCCTTACATTTTTGCGTGGGATCACCGTGCCGGCACAAATGTCCTACCACCCAGCATTCTCCCGAGTAAAATGATACCTCACTTGTGTGGGTGTCCAAAGCAGAATTGGCTAAAACCGTATTTTTTTTTTTAAAATGCAGTGCCTAGACTTTTTGGTGCTACACTCTAAATCCCTATGTTTTGGGCTCTTCCCAGTCAAAAACCTTTGGCCCATCCACACAAGTGAGGTATCATTTTACTCGGGAGAACAAGGTGCCAGCACTAGATGGCGGCGAGCCCGGGGACAAAAAACTAGCCCTCCCTAAAACCAGGTACTTTTGTTATAGGTAATTTTGAAGTCTCCACAGTACGATTTGGGCCATTTCCTGTATCAGTCACTATGCTTACCCACACAAGTGAGGTACCATTTTTATTGGGAGACCTGGGGGAATGCTGGGTGGTAGGAAATTTGTGGATCCACACAGATTCCATAACTTTCCCACAAATAAATTTGAGAAAAAAGTGGATTCTTCAGCTAAATTTGAGGTTTGCAGGGGATTCTGGGTCGGAAAATGTTGGGGGACCCACGCAGGCCATACCTTGCTGGACTCCCCGGGTGTCTAGTTTTCAGAAATGTGTGGTTTGGTGGGTTTCCCTAAATGGCTGCTGAGCCCGGGGCCAAAAACTCATGGGACCCCCCTTGCAAAACCAGGTTGTTTTGTGATAGGTAATAGCCTCAATAGGTTTTGGGCCCTTGCCTGTCGTGGGTACTTGACCCATCCACACAAGTGAGGTACCATTTTTCTCAGAAGACTTTGGGGAATGCGGGGTGGGTGGACTCTTGTTGATTCATGCGGATTTCAGAACTTCCCACCACAGAAATGTGAGGAAAATTCAATATAGTATGAATCAGAGCACCAAAATGAAGGGGGAGATCAGTATTTAAAAGCGCATGCACCTCAGTGGGGGAGTTTGCTACGTGAAGGACAAATGTTTCACGCGAAGAAGTAAGTGTGACTTCTTTTTGAGACTATAGAGCCCTTATTCTGCTCATCTTGTTGAACTCTGCTTTCAAGGTTGGTATGGAAGGCCAAATGGATATATCCAGTCTCCCATGCGGGGGTGGGAAAAGGACATTCTTACAACAGACTACTCGTTGTGAGACAGTTACAATGTACGAAATCCCCACTAGCATCCCGCAGCATGGTTCATTATCTAAAAGCAAATAACTACCGTTAGCTAATAACATGAAAGTGGGTGTAATTGCTAGCACAGGATTTCCCTTCAGAAAGCAAGCTAAATTTGGTGTGTGAATGTTGCAAGCGCCATGCAATTGGATGTTTCTACAGACCACTGAGTGATCAGGTGTGGAAGTGCATTCCTCTCCTTTTAAATAAACCTCTTTACCCTCTCTCAGGCATCTGTATGTAAATGGGAGTCACCAAACTTCATGCAGGAAAGCGGTACCCAATGGTTCGTACTTGCCTAAGGCATAGTGTTTCATACATGAACTGAACTTAAACAATGGAAATGGTAAAGTGATCAACCCATGGATAAGCCACACAGCCGGGTTCGATTCGGCCACAGAGAATGGTAATGGTTCCAAATTTTCAATATGCAATATTGAGTATGTTGCATCCTTCATGGACATGAACGGTTGTTTATCAGTCAGATTAAACAGCAGGAATAAAGACGATGTGTTCATGTAGTCCCAGGGAACTTTCCCAGCCTTCAATGTTTGTAAAGTCCATGCAAACTGCATTATAGAATGCAATTGATTTTGACCATGGTATAAAACAGACATATCATCATGTACAATATCCACAACAGATGAAACAATATTATCTAATGTGTAAATTCTGGAAAAAAGGGTTTTAATGCTATTATCGATGACAGCTAGCACTTTTTCTAAATTGGCTTGATCAATAGCCCTTAATCTAGAAGCAGCTTCAATTTGAGATAATGTTCAAACTTCGTTGTAAATAGCATACACCCATCTTTTGGACCTGCCACCCACAGGGCCCTTAACAAAATCATTTAAATCTACTTTGTCATTCAATTTGGATAAATGAAGTTTAACAGATGCCAAGGTGGAGTGTCTCAGCCAGTTTTTACATAATTTAACTACGGAATAGGTAGTGACCGAATGGGAAGATTCAAATCTGGGGTCTACCCTAACCTGTGTATAAGCAAGTAGCAGACCCAGAAAACAATGTTGACAGGAATCTGACCTTTTCTGCCATAACAACCATCCTTCGGGATCCAGGGTAGAAATATTAAAGGATGGATTAGTAATTTGGGTCTGCAATTCATCAAGGGACAGATCGGTGTGATTATCCCATGTTGGGTAAGCGCCCAGATCAGGAATAGAAGGGGAATTCATCTTTTTAGAAGTTGCCAATCCAAAGCAGGTGGTTTGAAAAATGGTAGAATTCAAAAACAACAGGTGGTTAGGTATAAGGCATGCACGATGCAGTGCTTCTGCGCCTTGTACCTGCCAAGCTTTAGAACGCCAAACAGATTTAAGATCAATGGTATCTTTCCACACTCATAGCCCCCTATAGCCAATTCATCCATAAAGGACTTGGAATACAACAATTTAGTATGGGTCAGTCTAACTTTGGAAGCTGGCTCAGTAGCCATTTTGAAATAACAGGCTTCAGGTTTAGATTCACTGCAATCAGTAAAATATGTACATTTTTTCACTAGAGTCTTGGAGCTGCCTTCAATGGGAGCTGGACAATGTTCCCATTGCGTATAATTAACGACATTTCTAAAAGTATTTGCTTTATGCAGGAAATGATTGCCATAGTGTTGGTAGCAAACAACTCTCCATAATTTGCTGTGTCTCTTCAGCATCAAAGGCAGCAGAATATTTCAAATCAGAAAAAAGAGCCTCAACGGCTTGGACATCCCAATCATCAGAGCGTATGTATTGTTTCACAACATCCCCCATAGAAACACAAAGTACATTGGGGACATTAATCACCTCTGTGGGACCATGAATTTGAAATTTCACAGCATCCCATACAATTCCATCTAACACAGGACAGGCAGTAATATTAACAAATGTCTGGTCCCTCTTCATGATGTGTGATGAGGAGTGGGGTGCCAATGTTCCATCAATTAACCTAATTGCAGATCTCTCGGTCAAATAGTGTCCACTCACCAAATGGAAAAAGACTACCACAAATCCAATGGACATGAACAAAAATATACATATGAGCCCCAGCCAAATGTAAGTCCAAGGGGGAATTAAAAAATGTCTTTTAAACCAAACAGCAAAAATAGACATTTTCAATGGGGCATTCGATGTTGTAGAGTTAGTGTCAAATGAAAAACGTGACTGGTCAACTGCACTTGATTGTAAACCAGGCAACGACACATCTGTGGGATAAGTATACTCAGTATCTTCAACTAGACCACCAGCCGGTGGAGGCAATAAAGGATTTGTAACTGTATGCATCTCAATGGTAACGTCAGGCCTGATGTTATTTGCCGGAGCTAAAACAGAATTTCTCAGCATTGCTGGACAAAAGACCGCTGGAGTCATACTAAGAAGAATCGTCCACTCGTTGTAGTTTGACATAGTCAATGGAGATGTACCGGTTAAACTTGCGACCAGGAAGTGGAGGTAAAATGACTGTTCTTGTACCCTGCATGCCAAGCACTGGAACCGGTGCACGATAAGAGGGGCCAAATTCCTTCTTGTTCTCTACCTTCTCACGGACCAGGTCACCAACTCGAAGTAGCCAGCCAACTACCGGAATCTGAAGTGCAGCATCAGTTGTGGAGGGCAAGTGTTCCTTTGAAACACGGTCTCTTGTAGATTCTGTAATACAGCAGAATGATCATCTACGTCAAAGGGTGCGGCCGACGCCGCCATGTCTAGACCATCAAGGTCTGGGACAAACATCTTTATGCCAAAGAGCATCTCGTATGGGGTCCGCCCACCCAGAGACCTTCAAGGGAGATTATTAAGTGCACGTTGAACGCTATACAAATGGGCCAACCAGTTCCTGCCAGTGCCTAAAACCCTAGCTGTCAGAGCCTGCTTTAAGTCACGGTTCATTCGCTGCACAACACTGTTGCCCTGAGGCCGGTATGGAGACGAAAATTTGACTTGAACCCCCAAAGATCTCATGGCATCCTTGTACGCCTTAGAGGCGAACGCTGGACCCTGGTCTGAATGGAAGGTACCACACGCAAAAATTCCCACAAAGACACGCAAATCCCTGATGACAGTTCGAGCATCAGCACTCCGTTGTGGCCAGGCCCATAGAAAACGTGTGCACGAATCCACTGCAACGAAGATGTACTTATACGCAGTATCGGAGGAAAAAGGACCGCAGTGATCTAAATAAACACATCCAAGTGGTTTATTAGATATGTACAACTGTGTTTGAGGTGGATGCGCAGCAGTCAAAGGTTTAATCTGCTGGCAAATGTCACAATTAAGGACACAAGTACGAGTCTGTTTATACAATCCGTGCCCCCAGTAACGTTGTTGTAAGATAGTAACAGTCGCAGAAACGCTGGCATGGGCAGAAGCCATACCTTCGTGAGCAGCTGTTATCAATGAAAGTCTGCGGTCCGCGTTGGGAATCAATCTGTCACCAACATCGTTAATTCTCACATAGGGAACTTTATCAGGACTTAAATTATAAGAGTATTTAGAAGGGAAACCTTGAGGGTAATCGTCTCCCTTCTCTGTCACAGCAATTGCTGCCAAGATGTCATCATTAATCTTACTTTTGGATCTTGTAACTGCTGCTACTAGATATGTTGCCACTGCTGGTTTCGCTGCTTCGTCAGCTAAACTGTTGCCAACAGCGTGGACACCTACGCACTGGTGCCCGAGAGTATGAATTACATTCACGAGCGGCAGACATTGTTTAAGTTCTGCGACTCGAACCCAAAGCATTTTATGCTTGATTGTGCTACCTTCGGAATCACGATACTCATTTTGAGACCAAAAGAATAAATTGTCGTTATAAGACTGAACATAGTAAAAAGAGTCACTCACTATAAGCGTAGTCACACGAGGATCAGCAAACTCCAGTGCAAGCACCAGAGCATAAAGCTCTGCCAACTGAGCGGTACAATCACCCAATGTCTGTGTGTGCACGACATCCGACTTGAATTCACCATTCACGAAAGTACCAGCCACTATTGCGCAGGCCGCCGAATAAGCATGCTTAGAATCCGTTGCCGGTTGCCCCGAACCGTCAGTGTAAATGACACAATGGTAATCATCATGCGGGGGCAAAGACAGAGAAGCTGGATGAACAAATCCATACTGCAAATACTCCCGAGTCTGCAATGAGGCATCAAAGATGTAAGTGACATCCGAAAACGTCAAAGAAGTGGCCCATTGTATCCAACGCGGATGCAAAGCTTTAGAATTTGGTACACTGGCTTTCGTTACTGCCTCTAGGGCAGGATACGGTGTGGCAACCAACATACTTTTCCCTTGCGACAGAGCTCTCGCTTTTAAAATCGCCATCGGCACTGCAGTCAAAACTTTTTGGACCGTGGAAAAGCACATTTCAGCCGATGTGTACAAGTGTGACTTGTAAGCAATGGGTACTGTATCGCCCTCATTGAAGGTTAAATATGTGAAACCCACTGCACCAGGCACTATTCTTATTACCAGGTTAGTGTGGTTATCACAAGTCAGTAAGTATTTAGAAGCAAGAAGATCTGCCTGCAAAGATTGCAGAATAGCTGAATGTTCTGGCAGCCAGCTCAATTTGGAAAAAGTTGGTTGTACCAAGGCATATAGCGGCTTGAAACGCTGGGCATAATCGGGAATGTAAGTATGCCCGAAATTAAAAAAAAACAGCAAAGATTGTTGTTTTATCAGGGTTGTGGGAGCGCGCAAACATGCACTTTTCTCCAGGAAGTGAGGTGCTAAACCTCGACCTTCGTTGTTGAGTTCATAGCCCAAAAACAACAGGTGTGATTTTGCAAAGTTGAATTTGTAACCGAAGTCCGCAAACATAACAATGATGCGGTTAACGCGACACAGATGCGGCCATAATTTGTCTGTGAGATAGATATCATCAACATACGAGTATGCATCAGGGTCAATGCTCTCCAACAGAGACTACAAGTGTGCCAAAGACACCTGGACTGTTTTTGTAGCCCATGGCTAATCTTTTAAACTGTTTGTTTGCCACCTGAAGTAAAGGCTGTCCATGGACTACTAATAGAGGACAGATTATGGCTATAAAAGCCTTTGGAGATGTCAAGTGTGGTTGTTGGACTTTGCCCTTTTGGGCAGGTTCACCCCTAAACTTTTTGCCTTTCCTGTGACCTGGTATTGGTGGTCCAGTGTAAAGTGCGCACTCTGAGTGAGTGTGGGGAGATTGGCCTGCCCTCCCATAGGAATGCATGGGGGATATGTGTGTCCATGGTAATTCCTGATGTGAAAGGAGTGCACGGTCGAGTTTAGTATGTGCGAACTCGTGAGAATAAATGCTGCGCAATGGTGTGCACAGATTTATGGTGACTAGTGGAGAAGTGCCACTTCTAGAAGTTGGCATTTCTGTGTGCTGTGTGTCTGCCAGACTGATGTGAATGGCATGTCTGGCTTGTGATTGACAGGAGCTGAGAGGGCTAGGGAATTCCAGGAGCCAGGGTGAGGCTGCCCGGTGGTGAATGGAGAGATCTGCATCTAGATGGGAGGGAGGAGTTGCACCTGGGACCTGAATAGGACGGTGCCTTCCCTACACAATGCTGGCTCCACCCCTTGTGGTGCATCTGAGCACCTAGCCCCCACCTGACAAAGGATAGAGGAGCTGAGCACAACAAAGTGCTCCAAAGCTCCCCTAAACTAGTTCTGACTGGTATCCCAAGCGCTGTGCCACAAAGGAAAAGTGCATATAAATATAGGGGCTGTGACCCTATGAAATTGTTCAGTTCCTGTTCTGTTCCTGACGGAGGGGGGCTGGCTGCTTGTGGGGCCCAGGAGGGACCCCCATGGGGGCTGCCTCCCTGCTGGAGGGCCCTGTGTGCTGGCCCCTGCATTGCCCCCCTGATGCCTCAAGGACCTCTTGGAACCCTTTTGCTTTTTCTTGTGGACCTTCAGGACTTGCACGGCGCCCAGCTGCAACCCTTGTGGGGGGGGGGGGGGGGGGAGGGGGGAAATCCCCAGCGTAGGGCTTCCCCAGTTGTGCTTTCGTTACGGGTGCCCACCCTGAGTTCTTTCTACGATCGCGGGTGCCCACCCCACTCCTACTTGTATTTGGATAGAGGGAGCCTACACCTCATTGCAGCATTGGGCATTTTTTTCAATTGCGGGTGTCTGCCCGCATTCCTCTTTGTTCCCGTGGGTGCCCACCCCGCTTGCAACATGCTACAATCGCGGGTGCCCACCCGGCTTATTCTGATGGTGGTATGGCGGGTGCCCACCCCGCATAACGCCGCTGCTAAAGCCTTCTCCGGGCCACTATCGGCGTGACCCGGAAGACAGGCGCCGTGCCTTGGGTGTGGGCGGGGCTCGTGAGCGCGAGCCGAAAGTCACCAGAGGTTCCCGTGAGCTGTGGGAGCCCCAAATGTGCTGAAGTCCGGCGGGAGCCCTCCCCGCCTTCAGGGATACCGCAAAGGGAAGCGGCCGGAGCAGGCAGCACCTGCACAAATATCCCCTACGGGGTTCCCATGGTGAAGAGGGAGCCCCGCATCGTCCTAGCCTTGACGAGGGAGTACACCTGTGAGGCAGAAGAGTCCCAGTTCCCAGGAGGGAGACCGTGTGAAGAGGGAGCAGCAGTTGTCCGCCCGGATGAAGAGAGGGAAGCCGAATCACCAGCAAGGCTCTCATGAGCGAGAGAGCCCCGCCTGCTGCTGCGGTGCCTGGAGTACAGAGGATCGCCTCCCCAGACCAGTCCGGTGAGTGGGGGCTCTAGGGGGAACAATGTTGGTGCCGATCGCGGCCCCTTGCCGGCAGTCCAGAGTCTGAGCAGCCCCAGATGGCAGCGGGCCGCTCCAACGGTTGGCATAGTGATTTCCAGAGCCTATGGGGATCCACAGAGAGGGGCATCTTTTGTTACAGAGCCTGGGTGGCTCCAACGTGGGCGATATTTTGTTTAAGGGCCCCAGTGGGGGGTCCCGAGGGCCAGAGGAGCCCGTGTTCTGAGTTGGCCATGCCCATGAGCGGGTCTGCCGTCGCGTGCTGCTCAAATGAGAGGGGCAGTTCTTTTTGTATGTGAGAGGGCCCCAGAGGGCCACGTTTGGGGCACATTTGCATAAGAGGGCACAGTGGTGCCCAGCCCTCATTGAATTTCCAGCAACCCAGCAAGTAGTGGGCAGCTGCATCGTTTAGGCCCTCCTGTGATATTCCCAGCTGCCCAGCAAGTAGTGGACAGCTTCACCGTTTAGGTTTGCGCAAAGTGCGCACTCGTGACTTCAGCTGCTAGGCAGCAGCCCTGACTTTTGGACATAGGGCAATTGAGCCCCTTTTTGGTTGGCCAGTTGGCCAGGGGGACTGGGAGGTTTGTAGGGCACCAGGCTCTAATGTGATGTATGTCTACTATGGTCTTTATTAGGAGACTATGCCCTAATGTGATTATGTGGTGCTAGGAAATGTAACGTATGTAGTCCGATTACGCACCCAGTGTTATACCTCTAACTGTGGTTTTGATGATTATGAGGTTGTTTTGCATATTCTTGTTTATGCTAGTGAGATTATGTTTCACTGTGTGGTTTATGCCCCTAATGTGAGTTATGCTTAGGAGGTTATGGTCTAATGCATTTAGACTTGTGAGATGATTGCATAATGTGTTTATGCTGGTGAGGTTGGCGCAGAATGTAATTCGCACCTGATGTGATACTGTGCATAATGTAGTTTATGTTACAGGCTGATGCCGAGTACAGTGGTTACCAGTAGTTACTGGTTGTGTTCTATGTTTATGATAAGTTCTAGATTTACTAAGTTCACTTTGTGATGGTACTGACAGTGGTCCAGTTGGCCCTGTCCGGTGTAAATAATCCCTTGTAAATATGACCTAGTGCCAGGTGGCACCATGTAAATTATGTGATTACTATTCTAATGTGTTATGAGAATACAAAGGCTATTTTTGATATAACCTTGTGTGGAGTTCCTTTTGTGGTGTGCCTGGGATGTGGTTGCTGTGTGCATGCGCAAATGCTTTACATATGGCCTCCGGGATCAGCCTGACTGCTCGTACCAAGCTACCAAGGGGGTGAGCCGGGGTTATCTTTGGCATGCAACTCCCTCGCCCTGACTAGAGTGGTGGTCTCTGCCTGGCTTTGGCGCAAGCCTTAGCCAACCAGAGATCCCATTTCTAACAGTGGTCTTAAACCTTTTTCTCATGAGACTATCAATGAGGGCAGAACTGTGGGTATTCTGTACCGCACACGTTCGACAATGAGAGTTCAAATGCCGATAATCCAAAACCAGGCGGTACGACCCATCAGGTTTAGTTACAGTGAAAAGAGGATTATTCATGGGTGACACACGTTTCAATTACACCTTGATATTCCAATTGTTCAAGGATTTCTGCGACGTGAGATCTAGCTTCGCAGCGCATGGGATATTGGGGTTGTGGCTGGGGCATAGACCGTAATGGAATCTCATGGCTTGGTGACAATTTATCCCAGCCATCCGGAGTACGGTACAACGCCGGAGCAAGCACCTGTGCCGACTCTTCTGCAAAGTTCTGAGCTTGCTCCTTCGGCACAGTGTGCGTGAAAGATGGGAGGATTACCTCCTCCCCTCTGGGAGCTGCCAAAACGAAAGCTGGGGCCAGTCCGCCTCCGCTAGCAAAATGTCATATGAGGTCAGATTTTCCCAAAAAATAGCTTTTACGGTACGTTGTATGTCACCTTCAATTAAAAGGATTATGTCATAGTCTATCATGGGGAGCCCCTCTAGTGTCAGCAGTTTCTACAGTAATAAACATGTCAGTTGCTGCCGCCTTCAGATATGGATGCAGTGCTTGCCGCACTATTGTAACCTCCGCTGCGCAGCAGCGTTAGTGCCAATGTCAGGTTCCGAAGCTGCGTTCTCAATATCTGTGGCACACCTCGCTGTTAGTGCAGCAACCTTCTTTTTCTGAAACGGGGGTCGCTGACATGCAAACTGTTCCTGCTTGCCTTTACCGTCAGCCGGGCGGGGCTGCTCACGTGCTTGTTGGGCACCCCGACCTTTGCCACGTTCTCCTCCACCGGACTGTGAGACCGATGTTTCCTGTGAAGAATGAGGAGAACGTTGTTCAGGAACCTGAAATCTATCAGGAGACCTAATTCTAGTGCGATCGCGCAATTCATATGTGCGTTCAGTAGTCACTTGTACTGGTGACGCGGGCCGAGACCCCCGTTTCTGTTGCTGCTTCCCCTGTTTTAGTTTTCCAATTTTGTTTAGGAAAAGCTGGACGGCCGTCTTTAGTAGACGTAACCATCTGAGTTTGCGGTTGCGCTGTTTTAGCAAAAGGCTTAACCCCTAAACTATTGCGGCCAATGGTCTTATAAGCCTCCGCAATAATTTTCGGTAACTGCCGGGGTTTATTGACGTCGGCGACGAGGCGCAGTTCATTGGACACTTGAAAGTTAACCGCATCTCCATTGACGTTAGCAAGGATGAGATCAGCAACTACGTCTAACACACCGACAAGCCTCATTCCTAACTCGACCGCCGCCTCCGGACCGTGTTGATCTTGAACAAGTTTGATCACAGAGGGCAGTACAGTCATAGACTGTGTGCCGAAGCACTTTGAGTAGACTGCTGCAAACACTTTACCCCAGTTCTGACAATCATTAACCTCAGGGACCAAGTGTTTCTGCAAACTAATGGTAAGGATCCTGCGTTTTCCTCAGGAGTAGAATTTGGAAACACTGCTTCCAGCTGGTCAAATTTCTCAGCAAGCCAATAAGGCATATCTTCCTTATTCTGGGGGCACTTGCCAATTACTGAATTAACCATGACGGGACTAATAGTAATCCTGGCGGGGCCCGCTGGTTGCGCCGCAACCCCATGTGCCCTCACCTGGACATTGCGAGAGACGTATTGCACTAAAGCCCTATGTACCGTAATCAAGGCGATATGGAGTTGACGCAAGTCATCCAGCGGGGTTTGCAAATAACATGGATGTGGTGTAAACCCGGTCAAGACTGGCCAAGTGGCCCCTGGAATGGACAAGGGACCCAAACGAACCATTGTAACGGTGTGGGGGGAGGGCGCTATTGAACCAAATACGATGCTGCCAAGGAGAAATAGGAATTTCCTGTGTCCTATATGGCGTGTAATTAGCTGGGACTGCCGTAGGAGTGTATGTGTGAAACGTCTTATCATCCGCATTCACCTCCGGCAAAGTAACCCAAGGGTAAACCAGCTCATAGGGAAACGACGCATTGGCACGCACTACAAAGATAATAGATAGCCCATCGTCAGGCACCCCTTACTGCGTCCAATGACGCCTGAGAGGTGCGCGACTATGCACTGCAATAGCGACTTCAGCCATAAGGATACAGAGAAGAAAAACAATCTATTTTAAATCATAGCACAAAAAGGGTAGAATTTAAAATGACACCTTAATTGTCAAGCTTCAGAGAACCTATATATTTACTATTTAGGTAGGTTTAAACCTTCACTCCCGTCAACCAGAAACAAGAGTGAGGGTGTTGTGGACATATATAAGCACTACTATGGCATCTCAATCATAAGACCAAAACATCGGGTGTACCATGTTGCGGGGATTCTGCTCATGCATAGAACTATGCACAAGAAACCAAAACCACAGTGAATTGTGGTGTACCAAAAAACTCACCTCAGTACCCAGAACCCCAATCCGACTAGCATCAGTGTCTCATTCGTTCTCCGTATCATCTTGAAGCTACCAATGATTAGACAACCAAGAACAAGCAACTTCGAGCACTCTCAGGAATGGTGGGAATCAGAAACACATTTTCGTTATTATTCTCATATCAGTCCACAACAGGAGTAGTCAGACACGGAAAAGTTTAAAATGTTTGTTTTTAACTACGTGCTCTAAGGCGTAGTACTTTGGCTAATATAAGCAGGCAAATGATTAAAAATAAAACCATCGGCATTGTTACAATACCATAGAAAATGAAGGGAGAAATCATATTAAAAATGATAGTGGAAAACAAGTCCTATAATACTTTGTGAACCACCCTCCCTTGGCTAGTAAACTAGTTTTATAAACGAATAGAAGGTCTCTAGGTTTGAATGGGGAACCCCATACCTCAGAGATCAGCTTAGGTGAATCACAGCACAGGATCAGCTCTGCTCTCTCTGTCTGGAAAGGTTTTCTCCAAGTGTCTGACTCATGCATGCAAATGCAATATTAAAGGCACCAGAGTTTCAGATATTTGCATCTGTGTGCATCTTGTGTCTAGAGCATGGGCGATCAACCTGAATTCAACAGCATACATTGTTATTTGACCTAGACGGCTTCTGCACACAGTGTTCAGACTAAGGTTGCGGTGTACGTCTAGAGATGTGAACAACAGACCGTTCTCATGTGAAGAAAAAGCAAGCAAGCAGTTTTACTTGTAATAAATACCTGTAGTGTTGTGTGTAAAAGCAGCAAAGTGGCAAGATGGCGTTTAGCTTATGAAAAGCTTATGCTAACATAGCAATTTGTGCATATAAAACCCCGTCTCCACTACAACTTTTACAGTGATAACATAGGGTTAAGTGAAACAAAGACCACTGATTTGTTATAATGTGAATGGGAAAGGTGAGTGGGGACAGACGAAGGCAATGGAAACATCAAGGGAAGGGATTTATTTGGACGGCAATAGTGAGGGACAACGGTAGAAAAAAACAGAAGAGAAAGTGGTAAAAATGAAAAAGGGGAGATTAGAAAAACCAAAATACAATTCTAAACGAATAAGTAACAACAAACTGTGATATTGCACTAAATCAGTAAGCGAATTAGCATATTGTCCAATCTATTACATCCAGTCAATCGGTTTGCCCTGATCATGATCACAATTGAGGTAAAAATGGCCTCGTCTTGGGGTAAAAATAACATCCATCAATTTAATAGTTACATAGTCTACCATTATCCCAGACTATTGCCTTCCGAATAAATCCCTTCCCATGATGTTTCCATACAGGCGAAACACGTCACTGTTTTTTTTGTTTGAATGTACTTCTGGAATAAGTATTTAAAACGGCGCACTACGCTTTAAAAAGCACTTTGGAAATTATTATCTGAAATATTACTATTAATTATCAGGCATAGCCTTCTCTCCAGGTCAAAATACTCTTGCAGTCAGTATGTTGGTCAGGTAGTGTCTCCAAGACTAGTTTGTTATATGTAAGGAAAGGTCTCAAAGTCGTAAAAAAACTCCGGAGATGTGAAAACTGAAATCCGGTTTGTATCTTGTTCTTATAAATCTTGTGCAATAGGGTTAATATTTGCAAATGTAAGGCACCAATATTTTATAAATCAAATACGGATGTCATTTATAATAGTTCAAATGCGACATTGAATATGCTTGCTAATTTTCCGGATCAAGTAGGCCTGGAAACCAGAGGGCTCACTTTTGCACATTTCCTAGTAGTGCAAGCGGGATTTCAGAAGAATGAGTCTCATACTGTATGTATGAATAAATGATATCTTCTCCTCAAGAACGTCCAGCAATTCATTTAAACTATCATGCCACCTGCTCATTAGTATGCTTTCAATAGGTGTAACACGTTTGTCACGTGATTAAGCTCCATTGACTTGTAATAGGAGAAAGTATAAATATACTGGTCGGAAATGCTATGTATTTTAGCACTATGCTCCATCTGACTCATTGTCTATTTGATCATGCTCAGACCTTTCTTGAATTCCACACAGTGGTTTTTACTGACAGCTCAATCTGGTATTCTGCTCAAGAGGAGTTTTCTGTAAATTTGCACCTAATCAATTTAGTAACAAGAATGGGCAGTAGCCAGGATTCGATAGCCAGCCTTTCTTGTATATTGGGACTACTATTTGTGACCTCCTTGTGCGAGGAACATTGCCGCTATTGTAGATTATGTTGAAACCTTACTTAGGACTGGTGCCCATAGGTGGGACCCTGTGCGACGGATGCCAACAGGCAGTCTTTCAGGTCGGGGGCTTTTTTTTAATATTGGAATGCAGCAAAAACTTCCTCATTGGTGAACTCTGCTTCCCTTTGCCTAAACTCAAGATGTTGGCCTCTACTTGCAAAAACATTTGCTGGCTTCTTTACAGTCGCTCTTATGCACTGATCTAAAATGTTTTTACTATTCTTTTGCTCCAGCATCCGCAATTTAACCCTGGCGGGCCTATGATCTCAGTTCCCAAAAACTCCTGCTACCCTTTTCGCTTCGTGTTTTCTTTCGGGCTTCTCAAGCCCGGATACAAGCCTGCTCTTCATCAAGCTCTTGTATACATGGCTACTCATCATCACTTGGGATTGCTTACGGGCTCAGAAATATCCCCTACATGCTGTACAGTCCCGATCCCCTCCCCAGAGTGACCCACTGCAAATATCTGATATTCTGCTTTTTGGATTTGTGCTCCAGCCTCATGCTAATTCATGGTGTAAGCAAATGCCAAGGCTTGTCCTTTGACATGAATGAAGGCCTGTGTGATCTGAAGGGGTGCGCCAGGTGTGCCTTCATTTGCCTGAGAGTGGACAACTGTCCCGGTCATTGGTTTGGCATATAAAGTGGTGACGGCTGCATTTCATGTTTTGTGCATCAGTAGTTGTGAACAGACCCGTTTGTGTGCATCACTGAAGTGAAGGCCTACAGATGAGCTGACACATTTCTGCTTCTGTGCGCGAACAAGATCCTTCTGCTAAAATCCCAAGTGTGTGTTATGTGCACGAGGCCTCTGTGGTGCACACAGTGTGTATAAGAATGAGCCAGAGTAATGAAGGCCTGTGTGTCCCCTTCTGGAAACCCCGGGCCTGTTCCTGCACACCACACGGAGGTGAAGTTGTTTTCCCAGACAACAAAAGTGTATTGCTGGCATTCCTGAAGTTGAAGGGAGAAGACAGACACTGAAAATTGGGTTGAAATTCAATTAGGTCATTTTTGCTGCTGATTAGTATTCCTGTATCACTGCAATTTGGAAACAGGTGGAGGAGAATGCGGGACTGAAGTTGCTATTGTTCAGGGTGCAAACGGTTCCTTAGTGGACATCAGGCTTTTCTCTCTTTCCTGATCACTGACAGGGGGGCAGTTGATGAGCTGGATACAGAAAGCTCATGCCCCTTTGTGCCTCTGCTGTGGGTACTGCAGGCTGGAGATTGCCCTGCTTTGAGGATAATCTCTCTACTTAAATCCTATGTCCCAACCTGCATAAATATGAGAGGTACTCCACTCCCCTCTGGTAATAATGATTCTATCGTACTGTCTCAAAATGTAAGTTACATTGAGACATTGATTGATTCATCCCCAATTGTTTTAACTACACTCCTTAGCCAAACTGCCGAGCCAGTTGTTTCTAATGGGTCATTATTACAAGCTAGTAAGTCCCCACCCCACAAGGCTAATCCATCTAGGCAATTCAAATTCACGGGCCCATTGCCTAACAAACGGAGAAAGATAGATTCGGATTTGTCAAGGAATAGAAAAACAAAACGTAGCCGCAATTCTGGTGTGGCACCCATTGACAAAGACCTTACATATTGTACAGTTAATTTATCTTCTCCTGGTAAGCCTACATCTTGTTTTTTAAACGACATAAATATTAAAGAGTTAATGGGTAATATAGACCAGATACTGAAATCTCTGTTGACACCCGTTGTTGAGAGTTTAAAAACAATTGAAAAAAGGCTGGAGAAAGTAGAACTCCTAATGAGTAGCAAAATGGAATTAACTGCGGGTTCTAGTAAATTACATACAGCGCCTCTTGTTGGTCTAGGTCCTGTTGAAGTACCCCATACTGCTCCTCTTAGTGAGACTAATTCTCAAATCCACCCGAGTACTAGCAAGATAACCTGCACTAATGCAGGTGGAACTATAATCCCCAACCCAATGCAACCCATTATTGCAAACAATACCAGTGATCACTTGGGAGCTGATGTTCTGCCACAAAAAGGCCCAACGAACGACAGGAAAGGTTATAAGTTAGCTCCTATCACTAAACTACGCGGAGCTTCTTTTATTAACCTGCCACCAGAAGCTGTCCCCCTTGTGGTAGTCCTTGCGGGTGTTCCTACTCTAAAAGATGGCGCAACAGAGGGATATCTTCAGCTAAAAAACAAGGTGATCCACTGGCTCGCCCAGAACCGCCCTCTTCCCTCATATATTAACGGGGAAATCTTACATGTTCGGCGTTTACCCTGGCTGGGAAATACACAAAAAAATATAGATGGGGATACCATTTTAATTAACTTTAGGGACCCCAGAGCTGTCAGTCATATCATTAATTGTCACACTAATCACACAAGGTCTTTTATCACTACATGGGAACTAACCTATTTCTATCCTAGAAATGAGATAGTTCCCAATATTAACATTGGGGCTCCACTTTTTAATCAATCCAACCCTCCTATTCCGTTTAGCAATCGGTATGAGGTATTAGCAAACCTCGAAGACGTGGACTGACTTAATAGCCCTAAGGCTTCCCCCTCGGTCCCTGGAAAGCCATCTTTTGACACACTTTTAGCTTCTAGTGATCTAAGCAAGCCAGTATCACAAGCAAGCACAGATACCTCCAACGGCTATTTCCCTGCCCCAGACATTTTACCATCGGTTGACAGTTTGGCTGGTACTAAGGCCATCATGGGGAATCTATTCTCCTGGAATATTGCTGGTTTGTCCTCTAAATTGGATTCTGAGGATTGAATATCTTTTGTTAACCGTTTTGATTTGTGCATATTCCAGGAGACTTGGCTATGTGAACCACTCTTTGTACAGGGATATTTGAATTACTCGGTGCCTGCATTAAAAGGACTTAGGGGAAGACCAATGGGGGGGGGATTAACTATATGGGTTCGTCAGAATTTAAAATTATCTATTAAAGTCGTAGAAACTAATAAATCGAGATATCCAACTAATTAAATTGAACCTAGAAAACCTAGGTATGTTGGATATTTACAACATCTACGTTCGAAGTAATAGGGGGGGGAGCTCAGAGACTTTAGCAGCCTTGAGCAGTCTTCTTGATACCCACTCTTCAAACAATAACATTGTCATTGCGGGCGACTTTAACAGAACATTTGAGCCACTAGTTAATGAAGACAATCTTTTTGGGGAGGAAGAGGATTGTCAATGGGGAGTCCCAAAATTAGAGCTTAATGTGGTTGTGCGCTGGACCAATGATGTCATTGCCCTAAATTCCCTCTGCTACGAGAAGGGCTTAAGAGCTCTGAATGGAAGGACTAGTAGTGACAGGAATGGGGCCAGTACATTTGATAATGGGCGTTTTAATAGTCGAATTGACTACGTTTTATGTAGCCTTAGATTGTGGTCCTCGATATGCGACATGGAGGTTGTAGGGAGAATCAGGAGTGATCATAATCCCCTGTGTACAACACACAAATGGTGGCCCCCTACCAACCGGCCCGTTGGCTCTTCTGAGTTGGTTCCTCCTCCGATCGTTCTGACCAATGACTTACGTAGATTAAAGTGGGAAAAGATAGCAACTAATCATCAAGTCATTGCTGATATATCTGATCTGGTTGATCAAGCAATACTGGCAATTGAGCTTTCTAGCTCACTCGATACTGGCTTAGACAAGGTAGAAGGAATACATAATACTCTCTTCTGCACAATTAAAGATTACTTTCTTAAACCGGCAAAAAAGAATGGAGCTAGAGCCCCTAAGCCCGTCAAGTGGTACAACAAACAGTGTAGAGAAGCACGTCTAAACTTGGGTAATGCCATTAAGGGCGGTCAACCCTCAGTAATCCAATCAGCTAGAAGGGATTACAAAATTAGCATATCCAAGGCTAAGAAAGTATGGGACGAACACCATTGGTCTGAGCTAAAGGTAGCCAGTAACAAAAGGGACTCTCGGTTGTTTTGGCACATTGTTAGGTGGGGAAAATCTGGTTTTCCAGAGACCCCATATAATAATGTGCCCGAGGAAGAATGGGTAACATTCTTCAGAGAGCAGTATGCTGACCCAAATAGTTTCAGTCCGGGGCTAGAAATCAGAGCAGAACAACACCTGGAAACTTTTTTTAGTATCCCTGAGATTATGAAGGCCCTTGGCTCAGTGGCATGTGGACGTGCTCCTGGCCTTGATGGAGTCCCAGCGGATTTATTTATCAATGACAAAGAACGCTGGAGTAAGTACATCCATCTCCTTTTGAATGCCATTGCTCTGGGCGCATCGGTACCCACATCGTGGCAGGGTGCAGTAATTATACCTATTTTTAAGAAAGGCGATCGGTCCCAGCCGGGTAACTATAGGCCAATAAGCCTTATAGATACTATCCAAAAAGTTATGGGACGCGTGATCGTCAATAGGCTCCTGGACTGGGCGGAGGAGTTTAATGCTCTTTCACCCTTTCAGGCAGGTTTTCGTCGCTCTACTATTACGGTAGATCAGGTCTTCCGATTTACACTGTTACAATGGAAGACCGTAGTGCTGGGCGAGGGAAGTTTGTACGCGGCCTTTGTTGATCTAAGGGCTGCTTTCGGTCTTGTCCCTCGTTCTATGCTATGGTCGGTCCTCAAGAAGCAGGGACTTCCAAACGAATTATTATCCCTCATAATGAGACTCCACGAATCTAATTATGCTAGAATTCAGGGGGGGGGGGGGGATGGGTTCGGTAACTGCGGACTTTCCTGTTGAAAGGGGAGTTCATCAGGGTTGTTCGATGGCTCCCGTGCTCTTCACACTGTATATTAACGATGTAGTAGGCCGTATGCTTTCAGCACAAGTGGATGCCCCTTTTTTAGCAGGGATTAAAATCCCTATTTTAATGTTTGCAGATGACACGCTCATCCTATCGAAAACTCCTAGCGGTCTACAGCATGCCTTGTCCATTTTTGATCAATTTTGTGGTGAGTATGGCCTAGAGGTTAACACAGCCAAAACTAAACTTATGATTTTTAACCCCCATCGAAGTTTCAAATCTAAAATTACTTTGAATAATCGCCCGCTAGAGGTAGTGAAAACTTTTACATACCTAGGCATACATATATCTAAAGATAAGAGCTGGCGGCACCATATTGATCTTGCAACACTTAGACATAGGCAACTGTCTGGAGCTATCTGCACAGAGCACAGAAAATCTTTAACTAAACCTGTTAAACCCGCCCTGCAGATTTATGAAGCAAAGGCTATTGGCTCTGCGCTTTACGGCGCCGAGCTTTGGGGCTTTGAAAAGGTGGCTGCACTCCAATCCTCGGAGAATAAATTTCTCAGGGCTATAACTGGTGTTCCCAAAAGCACCCCACTATTGCCCCTAAAATATGATTTGGGTAGAAGAGCAGTCACAGATTTAGTTAAATTACGCCCGATTATTTATTGGCATAGGCTTTGGACTACTCCTGTACTTAATCATTATGCCGAGGGTTTTTTTAGACATCATAAGATCTGATGTATACCACAAAATTGGTTGGTTGAAATCACTAAAGATATCCCTTATTGAGCTTGGTATGCGCCCACTCTGGGAAGACCCTGCGAGAGCAATCTTCCCGTCTAAAAGTACTTTAAAGAGCGTTTAATGGGAGATGGTTTCCTCCCGACATTGGAGAAGCTCTAGTGCTGGTTCAATGTCTAGTGAATTCTTGGAGGCTAAAATGTATCCCTGTCTAGAACCTTATTGGGATACTAGAACCAGGCCAGGTGATAGGAAGCTCCTCTTCCAACTTCGTGCAGGTGCACTCCCTCTTAAATTTTTGACAGCTAAGTGGGAAGGTGGATCTTGTGCCACCTGCCCTGTTTGTGGCATTACCAAAGAAACTATTGGTCACTTTTTATTTTCTTGTAAACCCTATGCGGTACCATGGCGTATCTGGCTGTCCCCAATGTGCAAAAATTTTGGGACAGATAGTAGCACCGTGGCTCTGCGCATCATATGCACCAGCACTTTGACATGGGTTTCAGTAGCCACCGCAAAGTATTTAGGTTGGGCGTGGTCAATCAGAAGGAGATTGCTAGTTATTTAACTACTCTCTTAATTACAGCAGAGACTGCTAGCTATTTGACTATTCTCTGCCATGTTTTATTCTCGTTTTTTATCTGTGTGCCATTTTCTAGATTATTTTAACTTATGTATTTTAACATTTTTCTCCTTACTGATACAAATAGAACAGTACAAATAGAACAGTACACGCATACAGGATTAATAATCTGAGTTAAAAATCTTTCTTGAAGTGTGCTTTGCACTTTGTTGCCAATGATTGAAATGTAATTTTGTTTTAAAAATTGTTGTATGTATTTGTTTTATATTGTATTTTGTTTCTTGCTTTTATGAATGAAATTCAAATAAAGCATACTTTGATTGATTGAGAGGTACTGAGCCACTTGTTCCAGTTCTCTTCAACCAAGAAGGAGATGCGCTACAGAGCGCTCAAAGGGCTACCGTGCACACAGAGCAGGTGTCTGCAGGACAGCCAGCTCCCGAGAGGAGAGGGGACACCACCTGGAGGGTGGCCTTCCTGGAAGTAGTGGAGTCTTCGGTCTGAAGTGCACTAAAGCCAACCTGGTGATGAGAGGGGGGAAAGGAGCCCAATTCTACCACCCCATGCTGTGTGGAACTGCAGAAAACGAAAGAGCGATTTTCATGCCCTAAGCTTGCTGGCAGCAGAGTCTCCATGAAAGCAGTTTTAGGAGGAAAACCGGATTAGCTGTCATCGCCACAGTCGTTCAGAAGTTACACCAGAGGCAGGGTGTGGAGCCACCCAGAAAGTCTGCTAAGGTGGGCCGTGCTGCCATCATTCAGTCCTAAAAACATGTGTGCAGAGCCGCTACCGTGCGGCCTCAATGGGACTGCCCTCGTGCCACTGTGACCTTGGCAGACCACTTATTTCACCTCAGCAACCCAGATCACCCATTGTTGCCACGGTCACGGCCTACCTGCGAAGCTGTCGGACAGCTGCTCCGGTTGTTGTCCTGTCCTTCCCCAAGATTGAGGGTTGAGCCTCCGGCTGGCCTGTCTCCTCCTAGAAGCCTGAGTGAAGTGAGTGCTGGGGGTCTCCCTTCTGATCCGGTCCATGGCCTTCTTCAGGTCTGGCGACCGTGCTGGCAGCCCTAGTGCTCAGTACTGGTGTGGCAGTGGCAAGGGCAAGGAGAGAGAGATGATAGTGTCATGCAGCCAGGTAAGGTTATGTGTGATCAGTTTGCCAGATTTGCATTTGGTTTAGATTAGGAATATTCAAATTCGCCTCCTCCTCCTCCAGTTTTTCCTTGGACAACACACTGTAGAAATACAGTATTCTAAAATGTTACTTCGACTAGAACCTAAATCGGGTTTCTCCAAGGATAGCAATAGTTGATCATACCCTTATTACTGGGTTGAGTGCAGAATTCAGTATTTTCATTTTGCATAGATTGCTTGCAATAGTAGTTTCGTTTCTGGAATATTGTACTCTCAGGTACAATTCTGCTCAACTCGTTTCCCGAGCTGTTGCAGTCCATGCAAAAAGTTGCTTTCTCATCCAACCAGGCCTCAATCGATGTTATACTGTGAAATAGGATGGGTGTTTGGAGATTAAACGTGCAGATGGGGTCAGCAAATATATACAATATATATCACTGTGCAATACAGTTACATTATTTTGGATCAGTGTGCTTGAGATTGTACTTGAGCCTGTATGGCAACCCTGGGAAGATGACAGGCGACAGGATTATGGGCACCAGGGGGCGGGAGGCCCTTCGCTAAATGAGGCAGTGACAAATGAAATGAGACCTCAAATGAGTCTCCAAGCAAAGGTCCTGGCTCCTCCGTGTCGCAGACAGGCATCCGCATCTTTGCAGCATCCGGTCACTGTGCTGTAGCTGTCCCGAGGGGGGTCAGACTAGTTCCTTAGTATTGGTCCCTGGGGGCCATCTGCCCTTCACTGCCCCAGCCTCGGAGCCTGGGAGGCTGTTTTGGGTCAAGTCAGATTAGATCTTGAGGGCGGATGGCAGATAGTCCCATTCCAGCCCCATTTGGAACTGCGGTGCTCCTCTCCAGGTGATTGCAAGTCACCTTGCCTCAATTCAACTCCTTGCTGAGCCACACCAGACGCTGCTCTCGCCACTCCACAGGACAACCACCTCCAAAAGCACCAGCGCCCCAGTGTGGAAGACAAACAAAGACGTGATTGTAGAGTTGGGACAGTGAGGACCGCTGAGCAGGGGCACGAGTGCATCCAGCAGATGCTACATGCATGCAGCCCTCCACTGGGGCCTGGAAAATGGAGGAGGACCAGTCCAGCAGGAGAAAGAAGAACAGACAGGGTATTTTACCTGGATGTTCCTTGCCTCTCTGAAGACAACCTCCTGCAGAGAAACTAACGTTTATTGATGTGGTTTGGAGAGGGTTCCCACAAGACTGATTTCAGCAACACCACACCAACCCCTTTGTATCCAGGGAGGGGCCGGACAGTTTTAATCTGATCCAGTCCATATAGAAAGACTCACTGCCTTTGAGGATGTTGCAAGTTGGAACATTCTAAATCTGTGACAGTGCTTTACCAAAGCCCAAATCATACGCGCTTCACAGCTCATTCTTTCAAACCCCAGCCCTCTTTGTGCAGGTTATGTTTCATCCCCATGATACCAGGACCTTCTCAGCTAAACAGCATCCAGATTTCAAGAAGCAATTTCGCCAGCAGGCAGTACTCATCTGATACCGGTTCGAATATCCCTGCACCAAGCTGGCACACTGGCTTTGCCAACTCTGTAAATCAGTCCTGAAAGCAAGGATTCAAATTAGATGTAGGACCCACCATCTTAATTCCTTACAATTTACACCTAAACGTGCCCGTTAGCATTGGCACATCCAGAACTGGGTGTTGGCAAATAGAGTTCTGGAAAATCAACAGTGTATGTTGAATGGATCAATCAACTGAACATTAACTTCCAACTACGGGTTTACAATTTGCATAAAATTAGATTTCCAGCACCTCATTGAACATATAGAGAGTGTTTACCCATGAGTGCATGCCACACTCACAACTGTGAAGTACATTATAAGGCTCTGAGCTCACCAGTTCAGTTGTTAGCATCGCTTTCTCAAATGTGTCGTTTCAGGTGGCTCCTGGGACGTAGTTCCACTTTATAATAACTAAAGCCTCTGATAATTTTTATATCTAAGCTCATTAACAATGCTTCTCAGAAGAGTCCATTTAATTCTACAGAACCCCACAGAAGACAATCTAGAGGAGATTAAATCAATGTGTGGCTAAATCCAAAGTGTGTGTGGTAAGCTAAAATGATTTTCTAATCAAAGCATTTAGCCTGCACAAAGTTCCAATAATTAACCTTCTAGTGTCCTAGAAATTTCTAAAGCACTAAAATAAGTTCCTCGAAATATTGGTGTAATGAAAGGCCACCCTTTAAATGCAATATTCGAAACCCTACCAGGACCTAAAAGGCTAAAGTGGCAATTCTAGAGCACTTTTTCTTTTCAACTGTATTCTCATAGCTCGATGCCATATCAACCTCTACAGTTTGTAGATGGACAAACCCTTACATCCATATAGGTTACCCAATGTGCTAAGAAGCTCAATCTCATTACCCACATCATTCATTTTTCTTTAATATAGGGTACCATTCCAGGCGAGCTGGAGGAGGTTTGGGCAACTTACTCTTTAAAATGACATTTTCTGAGATCATCCTAGGTTGCAATAATCAGCCTTTTTTGAATGTACAATTTCGGCCTCAATACCAGTGAAGACGTGCACTGCCCAATCACAGGCTTATCTGAAGTCCAATAACATTCTTAGCAACTGGCAGTCAGGATTTAGATTTACAGACACAACAGCCTCGCCAGACGTGTTGGCTGTGCAACAGTGTTGGTGTTAGTTACCTTTCTGCATTCCACACCCCTGATCATAGTAGTAGTGGTAACCTTTTAGTTAATAAATATTTAGCACACAATACTCCGTCCCCTATTGAAGCCCACTTACAGAAGAAGAGGAGGGATAAAGACGAGGGTGGGTTGCAGGAAGAAATAATGAGTTTGAGGCAGAAGGTTGGAAAGGCAATGGAGGTAGCAAGGCACAGGGGGCAGGCTATGGGGGAGAAGGACGGGTAGCGAGATATCACATCTCCATAGCCCACTGTGTTAGGGGGCTTCTGCTATCCCATTATACGTTTTCTCCAGGTTGACCTCTTCCGGGTCTTTTGTATCTGCTTTGGCTGAGTTTTCATGCATTCTGACTCAGGAACATGCACAGTAGCTCCCATCTACGATGTTACTTGAATAGAACTACGTTCAGAGATTCAGAGAGCCACCTTGAATGGGGCTTCAATCTTCCCATGCGTAGTTCCACCTTGGAAAGGATTGCTTGCGCAGTTGAATCGCTTCTGAAGCTCAAGGGTAAACAGACAAGCAACTGCAGAGCCCGAAGATCTGCTCCAGTTGCTCATGCATTCCTTTCCCAATGCGGCAAAGTGAACAGGAGTGGGTCTAGTGGAGTAGACACTTTGTCGCTACAAATGGCTCCGTGTTCTGTAAGGCAGGCTGAATGAAATGGGAGTGATTAACACTGATCGTCCCGATGCTACTGTGATAGTTAAAGATGCTTTCATTGGGTACTCTGGATAGATTGTAGGTAGCGCTTACAACCACAATATCTGACCTTCTGAGAACAACGCTCCACAAAATGTTCTTTTAAAAATAAACGCAAGACGGCCTTACCTCCTTCATTTAATGATAATCTCTTCACCACAGGAGACTGGACCAGAGCAGACCGGAAGGAAACGTATTCGGATTTTGCAGCAGTCAAAGAGCAGCTTGGAGTTTTTGGGGCGCTCTGGTCTTCGTCAATGCAGCTCATCAAGTCTAGGCTCGGTGTAGAACAGGACTGTAAACCATAACTCATCCCCGCAGTTTTGACCAGTGGTGTTGAGCAGCTTTGGGATCGACGCGGCAACCAGGGCGTCAAAGATTTTTCTTTCGTTGTCACTATAATTGAATACGTAGCATTATAGTCTGCAGCTGGCATGAAGCATGGTGAAAAAGTCCTTGTATGAGAGTAAACACTGTCACTACAAGGACTTGAGAAACTTATAGAATCCCTGTCACAGCTTTTTACTGTCCGGTTCTTCAAAACCACCTCGAGGTTCTTTTTGTCATTATTCTGGGGGCTGTCAAAATTCCGCGACTGGAATTTTGGAATCTGTAAAATAGGATTACATTCTTGGTTCCTCATCTGTATGGTCTTGATCTTCCTGCAAATGCTGTCCACTGGGTTGTGACGTTTGCCAGCACTACCTGGACCACTTTCTGAAGTCATTTTGTTTCAGCAGCTTGTATCTAAGAAAAAGAACGCATACTCAATTACTAACTTTGCATGTATAAGCAAAAGGACTACAATGTCAAAGGCCAAGCAAGAAATACTCCAGTTAAATTCTAAAGAGAGTGGGAATCTATGTTTAATTGCCAAAAAGAGCAAATTATGACACAAATGTTAAAATCCCTTTCTATGTCCTACTACACACTTACTAACCTACCTAAAGTCTGAAACTAAACACTACATTACAGCACCTGTATCCAGCTACTTCAAGTCTGGATGTCACCAAAACACTACATCCAAGTTAGGCCGAAGGGGGAACGCTTCTAAAAGAGAGAAGGCCCTGTGGAGTTTCTTATTGAGATGGCTAGACAAAGAGCCATTGATCCTGTTGCACTCTTTGCCTTATGAATAAACCTCTTTTAATTTGCTCCAGGCTGTGATGGATTGTAAGCCCTGTTCCCTAAAGCCCACACCAGTAGCTGCCAGAGTTTTACCGGACCAAATTTGAGAGTGACTTTTACCTGTTTGGGACAGTACTCTCCTGTGTGCTAGTGCACCCGCAGTTGGGTAGTTTCGATACCTAGTTCGAGGTATACAGGTGCAAGCGTCGGGAGTGGATATTGTGGTCAGAGGTGAATGAAGACAAAAAAAGAAAGAAAAAAAAAAAAGGAATGGATGTCACTGGTATGCAGCCTTTAGTGTTGTGGTGCCTGCATCCTGCTCTCCCCACCTGCACTTCAGTGTGAGATGAAACATGTTTCAAATATAAAAGCTAAAAAGGGGTAGTTGGGGTAAGTGATAGGGCAGGAGCCCCACACAAGAAGAAAAAACAAGCACAGGCAAAACCAATTAGTCTGGCCTTTCATATAGCTGAATAGCTCCGTAATTATTAGATGTCCTTTTCAAGTCAGAAGAAACAGTGTTAAGTCTTTAACAAGAATTCAGCACTTTACTAGGTACTTCTCTCAAGTCAGAAGCAACTGCTTCACGAGCCTGTCACAAAGCTGCAATAACTCACCTTGTTATTAAATGTCCCTCTTGACTAAGCTGCAACTGCTTCAAATGTCCTTGACAAGTTGAGGGGGTGTAAATAAAATGTACAGCTCCACTTTTGCTACTCTAATAAATGTCATTCAATTTAAATGGGATAAGTAAAGTTGCCAATGCTGGTGTATGATAAATCAATATTGTAACTTTCAGTAAGTGTTGTGATTAATAAGGAAACACTTAATAAGGAAACACTTGTAAAGACAACTATATAAGTATTAGCAATCATTGGTTAAGTCAACTGCCTTCTACCGTATTGTTGGTGAACTGTTTTTCTGAGTGGCACCATATTTACGTTCCAGTAAAATGACCACTGCCTTATGCTATGGACTGTGGTAAGAAGAAGCAAAATGAAAACCAACAGATACAGATCATATTTGGTGAAAGAGAGATGTATAGATATATTTACATATTACACACAATACTCATTTCCAGATACTGCCCATGCAATCATCTAACCGATCAGTTATGGGCAACACAGGAAACCTGCACACGTGGAGGTATGAAGATTTCAGCTGCAATCTTTATTAATTTATTATATTTTTTTCTGTTGCAAAGTGAACTGTGGCCAGAAAAACAGACCTATGCATTTTGTCTGAAGCCTTCAACTGGGAGATTATGATATATATATACATACTCATTCTTCTGTGCTTTTACCAGCTGCCACACCACACATGCCACTCCACGTGAGGGGGAGTAACATACAAGTGCCAAGTCTGTGGCCCAATTCTGGCCACACGAGATGAAGCGCCATCAGCAGAGCTCATTTTCCATAGTTAATTGCCACCTCGATGGACATTGAGAAAGGCGAATGTGCCGATACAAGTCTGCCCAGAGTGTTTGTTGAGATGGCAATAAATTACTATTGAAAACAAGCTCCGCTGAGTGCACTTCATCTTGTATGGCCAGAATTCGGAGGTGGGACTTTTAAGTGGATGGAGATGTATATATGTATATATATATATATATATATATATATATATATTACCTACTGGCGATAGCCAGTAGGTAGTTATAGTTAGGACCACGTTTCCATAGGAAAACCTCAACATTCTATTTTGAATAACTTTGGCGCCGGTCGACGAATCCTCGCGAATTTCTCAAAATAGGTGGGGCGCTACGCTCCGCTCCTACCCTGAAAGTCTCGGGGGGATTCGTCAAGCGGGGGCTGAGATAAAAGGGGGGTCCCAAAACGCGTTTTTCCCATGCATTTTTCCATAGGACCTTTAGAACGAGCTACAGCCCGAATGGCTGAACAGAATTACTCAAAATTTGGCAGAGAGGTAGTCCCTAGGTCAAGGAAGTGCCTTTTGTAGGTTTGGTGTAAATCTGTTCAGTAGATTCTGAGAAAATAGCCTTTAAATCAATATATATATATCTGAGCCAGCTTACGGTACGCTTACCGTACGCTTACGGTAAGCGTACGGTGGCGTGCGCGAGCGCGATTCTGATTGGCTCTTAGATCTTAGTAAACATTCGAATCGGCCGAAACCAGGAAGCGGCGGCCGCCATTTTGTCTCTCGCACTGAGAGAGATTTTTAAAATCGGAAGCCCAAAAACATGTAAAGGGGCTGTTTTGACAACTCCCTCCCACATAGTCATGTGGAGGGAGTCCCCAAACATCCCCCAAGTGCAAAAACGGTTTTATTTTTTTTTTCGGCAATTTCGCGGGGTACGCTTACCGTACGCTTACGGTAAGCGTACGGTAAAAAAATAAAAATAAAAAAAACACTATCCACACTTACCCCACCCCCTGTGCTTTTGGTGGCCGAAGGCCACCAAATGTGCTGGGCTTATTACAATGGAAAAAAACACTATCCACACTTACCCCACCCCCTGTGCTTTTGGTGGCCGTAGGCCACCAAATGTACAGGGCTTATTATAAGGGAAAAAAACTTAGCATTTAAAAAACCGTACTAATTCACTGAAAAAACCATAGGTTTCACACACGTTATAGTTAGGAATTAGCATTTAAAAAACCTTGCAAATTCACTGAAAAAACCATAGGTTTCACACATGTTATAGTTAGTGGAAATTTTACTGATAAAAAACCAATGAAATTGCCCCGTTATAGTTAGCGCAGGCAACTATAACTCACGCGACCGCAATCCTCTGCTGATGACATATGTGTCTTTATGAAAAAAAAATATTTGTAATATATGTATAGCTAAAAATGTATGGAAGAAGACATGGGCAAATAAGTGTCTAAATACAGTATTAGCATCAGCAGAGGATTGTGGTCGCGTGAGTTATAGTTGCCTGCGCTAACTATAACGGGGCAATTTCATTGGTTTTTTATCAGTAAAATTTCCACTAACTATAACATGTGTGAAACCTATGGTTTTTTCAGTGAATATATATATATATACACACACACACACACATACATACACACACACACAGACACATATTTTCTGTTTTTGGGGGGATTATTTTAGGTGCATGTGTGTACATGCCCCAGAACTTAGGAAGGAATGCAGTTTGCTATCCTTCAGGAAAAAGTTAAAAACTGTACTTTTTAAGCAAGCATGGAGCAGACCCTAGGCGCACTGCTGGGATCAAGTGAATGCCATACCTCACTACGTAATCTGGACAAACAGCGCTTAGAGACCCCGGTGGTTATAACGCGCTATATAAGTTAAATAAATAAAAATAAATAAATACATGTGGAAGGAAAAAACAGTCAGTCAAAGTGAAGGCATCCAATGGCTGGATGGGATCTATACCTTCTGCTGGGGATGATGGAGGGGGATAGATTTTGAGTAACACATCAACTGATCAGTGGTGAAAGAGTGTTGCTTCTTCTATGACATTATTACATATCACTCTTGGTACCAGCACCCTCGACCTCTTACCAGTGACCGGACGTTTTAAAATGTCCAAGATGAACTGTCTGTTACTCGGCAAAGTATTTTTCTAACAGGTTCGAGAACTGTAATTCAGGAGAGTTTGCAACAACAGATGATTGAAGTGGTCAATGGAGAACATCATGGAATTGTTGCAACCAAACAAGCTCTCAAAAACAGAGTCTGGTTTCCACATCTCTACATGAGAGTTGAGAGAATTAAAGGCCTGTCATCTCTGCAGCTGCCCGTCATGGAAATCCACCCCACACCCCTTAAACATGTGAGAGTTGCCTACACATGCATGTTAAAAAATTGCAGTTGACTTCTTCAGTCCTCTTGACAACGAACATCGCCTGATGGCAATCATTTATGAATACTCCCATTTTCCATTCATAGAAGATCTATCTATCACTCAAGAACGTGAGGCTGATCGATTAGACAGCATCTTTGTGACACTCTGGTGTTCCTGCTATCTTAAAGTCTGACAATGTCCCACATTTCTACATTCGAGAATTCAGAGACTTTCTCAGTCATCTTAATGTGAACAATCAGAGGGGCACACCTCTTTGGCCACAGGTTAATGGCCTTGTTGAACGTTTCAGGAGTACTCTTGAGAAAGCTGTCCAGCGTGCTGTACTAGAAAAGCTCGACCTCTCAACTTCAACTCTTCGAGCTTACCATTCGACCTGTCACTCAACTACAAGAGAAAGCCCTGAAACCTTGAAGTTCAAGAGAGCAATGACGACCAAGTTACCTCAATGGGCCAACAGAAGAAAAAAATACCGAGGAAGAGACCTGCATGAAATCCTTTGATTGTAAGAGGAAAATGAAAGACTATGCAGACAAGTGTAGACATGCAAAAGATGTTGCATTCATTAGAGATCGAGTCCTTCTTGATCGGCATAGACAATGAAAGTCTGATTCTCCTTTCGATGCTGAATCATTTCATGTTGTGACCAGCAAAGGACACATGGTGACAGCTCAACATCCTGGGAAGTTCATTACGGGAGATTACTAACATTTCCAACACGTGGCCCATCACTAGTCAGGCACTGATGTCAATGTAGAGACTGGGTCTGAAAGGACAAGTGAGGAATCCCTGACTTCTGCAGTTTCTACATCACCAACGCTGGTTATGGATACTTCTACTGTCTGTCGCTAGTTTCCGAAGACAGTTGGGATGCATGATCAAAGCACCACAAAGTATTATTGAAGAGCTATATTTTGAATGACGCAACCCTTGTGGCTCCTGATGGACTTTGTGGAACTGTGACCTAAGCATTGGAGGGTAGTGAAGTAAATGCAGGTTTAGAATGTGTGGTTTGTGGTAATACGCAGAAGAATAAAGACATGTTATACTAAGCTCCGTGTGTGGTGTAGTCCTTAGCAAGTACCTGGGCTGAGGAGGACGCTACAGCTTACCATGTGTATTCATAAAATGACATTTAAAAAACGGGCCTTGTTACATATTAACAGGGCCACTGAACGCACTTGTCTGTGTAATGAAGTATTAAGGCCTAGAGAACAAGTCTACTTATTTCCAAGTGCGGTTTAAATTGTGCAACTAATAAAAATATGTGCTTGTTATGTTTTCTGTGGCTCATGTTAACGAGTGGAAGACAGGAAAATGGCCATTCTCTGAAGCTTTTGATTAATTAGCTGAAAGGTGGCTATGACGAGAGGACTTTCGGAGATCCCTTTTGAAGGAAGGAGAGGAGATATGGTAGCAGTAAGCTTCTGTGTAATTTCTATTGTTTGAAGAGAATTGCTCACTGCCCTGTGTAGAAAACAGGAGCTGAGTGCGAGAAGACCCCCTCCTTGCTGCATATGGCACCGTGCATAAGATAAGTAACATACTGCATTTTAGGACAGGGTGGGACACACCGATTGTTCCTGAAGGATTGTAGAAATATGGAATTCAGACTTCAGGTGTGAAGGCAGAATGAGGAATGTGGGATACTTAGCACATATATACATATAAACTTCTACAAATACACTGTAAAACAGCTTGTTATAACTCAGGTATGAGTTAGGCTAATCAACAATAGATGTCTAATTAAATGATTGGGGTATATGTAGGTGTTCCTAATTTGAATGTTATCTGCTGAGCTGTTCATATTATTCACAATCACTCGTATTCACATATGTAGATGAATAATGCACAAGACAATCCTATACAAAAAGGTGTGCATGGTGTGTAACGATTTTAGGGTAACGGCCCCACACTTTTGGAGGGAGACAATCACTTCAATATTCTTAGGATCCTGTAGCTTGATTCATGTCTTAGACCTTTCTGGTGATGGTTTTGTCATCACCAATTTCAACCACAGAACTGGCCCAATTTACCCATAAAACAACCACTATTTTTTAATCCTATTTTACCTGTTCCACTCTTGCTGCCATGGGAGACATTACTATAATATTACCTTGGTGTCAGAGGCATTGCGGCTGAGGCGGGTAGGTCTTACCCTTGTAGAGGCATTGCAAATTGACAAAGCCTTTTTACATTACTGTTGGCCATCCAGCACGGCGATGCTCACGCCAGCTAATCTTGCATGGGGTGGTCACTAATGAAATCTTGTTTGTTGTGTACAACACTAATAATGGTATCTTGGAATTATTGTCATTGAACATAAGTAGCTTTTTTTTTTTTACTAAAAAAGGTTGGAGACTCCTGGTAAATACATACGAATTGAGTTACAAAATTGTTGGTGGAGGTGACAGATTACAGAGTCAATGTACACTAGTCCATGAATAAAATCATGAAGTGGAAGATTAAAATGCATCCCAGAAGAGTTTATCATTCTGAATAAGCAGTTCATCAGTAAAATGTGTTTGCACTATGATAGGTTTTTCGGGGGGACATGGTGCCCCACTCTGGACCCATCCTTCTTCTCCGCTCATATTCCTCCTCCTGCTTGCGGCTCCCACACCTTCACCAACACCCCGGCTACCACCGACCCTCCACTACCGCCGGCTCACCGAGGATTTTGGGGATGGGATGATGAAATAGGAAGTGCCAGCACTTTATGGTTTCTGTCGTAGGACAAATAGTAATTCCTCACGCAAATGTTATCAGAGACAGGAATAGAAGCGGAGACTTGGTTGACATTCAGCCGGGTATTTTTTTACTGGCTAGGACTGTATGTTAATTTCACGACATGTACACAAATAAACGTAAGTCAATAATGCCGTATTTTCCCCGTGCAAAATATAAACCCAAAACAACAAATAAAAGACGAAATCACTTCGAATGGGTTTTAGAGCGGTCTACGTGGTTTCTGAATAATTGAAAGCAAAGAAAGAAATCATATGAATGCAACAAAGGGGGTAGATACAGAAGCTTTTAAAACGAATCCACTAACAACAGGTCCTGCCCCTTCCAGAACCTCAAATTAGCTGGGACCCGAGAATAGTAGGCAGGCTGTAGCAGAGACTAGGGGGGTGGGATTGTAGTAGCAGAGGTCGCAGAGATGGTTAAGAGGAACAAACGAGAAAACGGGGCTGGAAGCAAGGGCCAGGGGTTGCATAGGTGGGTACTGGGCGCACAGAGTCGAGGGCTGGTACCTTTTAACGCGGTATTGGGCGCCGTGGGCATGAATGAAGAGATGCAGATAAATCATTTTACCCAGGTCCATGCATTAGTAGCTCATCCACTCTAGTTTTTTTTTTCTTTGCAGTCTGGGATTTGTAGATCCCACTATAAAATACGGATTACAACAATTCCCTGGGCCTCCAGAGCTGCTCACCTTCTAAGCTGGGACACTTGCGAACTCTGGAGATGTGAAGTCGGGTTCTCGAACCGCGAAACAAAACATAAATCAGCCACGTGCAACAAGCATGCAACGGAAAGCAATATTTTATAACGGATAGTTAGGGCACAGGACGCAACTTTCAATTTTACTTCGACTATAAGATGTAACGCTGAACTGTGCGAAATACCAAAAGTAATTCATTTAGAGCTACATTATTGACGGGAGGAGAAGGCAGCGGTTGGCGGATAGTGTATCTCCAGGGTGCTTCGTGCAGCCGCACATAATCAACAACAAAACAGACGTGTACTGGGTCACGAGAGTCGTGTTAATGTGATCAGAGACAGACACGCAGCGGTCGGCAGATAAAAATCCTTCCTTTGGGAGATTCTGCTCAACGGGGAACCACGATATCAACAAGATATGAGCCACTTACTGACTGACCTCCCCGCGCCGCCGTCACTCTCCTCACTCCACTTACACACCTGTCTGCACTCCTCCCCTTCTACAATCCGCTGATGCCCCGCCCCTCTCCGGCCAGGTGTATATCAGGTCTTGCATACACTAGTGCGTCAACCCCTGCGTGAACCGAGCCATGGGAAACTCACTGATGACAGACAGCGTTGGCGTGCATCCCAGCCAGGATCTCGGCCCTATTAAATAAAAAAAGAATGCGCAGGTATAACATGACTTGGCGTGCTCTGCGAAGGAAGGCATTAAGAGCATCAAAAGAAAATTCTTGATTCCGGCTGCAGCTCGAACAACTAACGTTACACGTAGCCATTTTTCAGACACAAGTGGGGCCACGTTGTATGCTCAGCAAGTAGACTTCTGTGTACATTTTGACGAATGAGGTACACTACACACTGTCATTTTTCCAAATAAGTATTGACTGGCTTTTCTCGTTATCTGTACCGTATTGCAGATGTCTGTCAATGGGATAGACTCCGATACATGTGATGACAAAAATAGTCTACCGACTCTAAAATATTGGGCCATATTATATAAATAAAGCCCTTTAACAATTATTAAAAAACATGTAAAAAATCAGCTACATTCTTAACCTCCCACCCCCATCCCCAATCCAGCGCTGGAGGTGCATTAAAAAAAACAAAGGTATGGGAACTGTGATCCTGACTCCAAAGGGGAGCGCGGGGTAAAAAGCTAAGAACAAAATAATCTGTAACTATTTTGATGGTCTTTCCCCTAAAAGTAACTGCATATAAAATAAAAGCCACCTTAAATGAAAAATTAATGCAAGTTAAACTAATCAGTAAGAAATGCACTGTTTTAAGCTGTATAAGCCTCTATTTGTCAATGAGATCACTGCAGATATCTGTGTGTGTAACCAGAGAGCAGCATATATTAATAGTCTTCCAGTAACTCTATCAAGCCGGCTTTGCATTTGCAGATTTACTAAATGAGCACATTTACATTTCTATGAGGCAGCAGACCCCTTGGCAAGAAGGCTTGTTTCTTGTTCAGCTGTCTGCCCCTCCAGCGGCTTCACAGTGAAGGAGACTCTCTCCGCTTCCACTGGGACATCTCAGATGACGGAATTGACTGTGCCAGGAGGGTTGCATTTTAACATAAAGTAGGGTAAGTGTTTTTGTCAAATAAAAAATGCATGGGCAAGTCATGTCCCCTCAGATCCTGCCCACTTCGATCTCTGACTTGATCGGGCATTAATGAAGCCCTTACCAAACAGTCAATAACTAGCTATATAGTTCTCCAATTAGTTATTTATGCTCAGGGCGGCCCATCATCCATTGCGCCCTCCAGTGCAAGCAGGATTGAGTCCAATGAATCAACCGAAGGTCCTTTATTGTTCCTCCTGTATGTAGCTATTTCTGCTGAGTCCATTTTACCACTCCCTGGAGCCACTTGTGGACACTGGGGCAGTTTTTGCTTTCCACCCCATCGCTAGATTTCTCTTGATGAAGATCAACGGTATATCAATAAACTTACAGATCTGCCTACGCAGCTTGGGTCTGCAAAACTGCTCCAACAGACCTTGCACTGATTATTCTCATTATCTCAATCCAGCACGCCTGGCTATGGCAGCACTCTCATGCCATGTGATAAAAGTGAGCTTGTGCCTCCAGGCACCTAAAACATGTATCGTTTGCCCCACCAATATATCCTGGTAATCCGGCGTATGGACAGGTAAATCTGGTGGATGTTGTTTATTTGAGTCAATTTAAACCAGGCATTCCTGATCACTGATTTGGCATGTTCCATTATTTTGTCCCAAGTTCTTTTGGTCCAGCTCGTCTCCAGTTGATACCTCCTTGACCAGCTTAGATGGTGTAGTGTCAGCGTGGAAAGTGGTTGCTAGTGAACAATATGAAAATAAACTGTGCACGCAGTTCTACAGAGAAAGGACGCCTGTAACAATATGTGATGTCGGTGGTTCACTGGGTAGGACTGCTTTCTGTTATTGCATCCAGATATATACCACAACAACTGACAAACATCAAAAATCGTCCAGGACTATTGGTTTTGTCAATTGTTGTTAGCTGTTTAAGACAAATGAGTAACAACAATGTTTTTGTTGTAAATAATTAATATTGAACATTTTTAAATTCTGCAATTGTGAGACTGAAATAAACATTTCAGAGGCCTGTGGAAGGTGTAGTCGTCTTCAGAGTGTCTCCATCACTCCCATTATGCTCACTCTATATTAGACATGTTTGTTCCTTTTCTATCTACATCTCTTCCAACTGCATATGTTACACCTTATCTTTTTCCTCTTCAGTACTCTCTTTAAATTCTCTCCAAAAATAACTTCCTCTTATCTTGTTCACTTCTCCACCATTCAAACACACAACACACCCGCTCATCTGTAAGCAGATCATACGTTGCAAGCCTTCTAATATAGCACAGTGATCTATTTAACAGCACCAAGGAGCTGCATGCAAACTGTAAGTCGTGGGTTTAGATCCTTATTGGTTTTTTTCGCAGTCTGTTGTTATTCTAAGATTGGGTTCCTTTGGGAAGTAATTACATTCTTGTGGGTACAGACAATCACCATCACTATATTACGTGTTATATTCTGACTTTGTGTTTCTTCCGACCGTTCATCCGTAATAAATAATGTCTACAAGTATCGATGACATGTGGTTCATACACCGTATAACACTCATTGTCTTATGTAGCATTTCCTGTACATTGATTAACACACTTATATGATATATTGTGGCTGTGTTTGTGATGTAAAGTGCTCTGACACCCTACACGGGGATAAGTAGCGCCAGAAAATGGATTACATAAAAAAATAGGTGTCATTAAAACAATATTTGTATAATTACTCATATAGGCAGTTGCATCTTACATTCTTAGAGTGCAAGCACATCTCTTACATAGGGAGTTAGACAAAGTTCAAAAACCTACCTAGTTTCTCTAAAGTACATGTGAAGTGGTAACAAGTTTTGTGCCTTTGTTTCCTTCTATTGCTTTGGCGTCAAGGTGTAGGGATCCATATGTCTCCCAGACAAGATGATACTTGAACTAATGCTTTATGCAGCATGATGTTGGTTCATTAACAGTTCCATTTCAATGTTTTAAGTTTATTGTCTGATTATTTAAAATCTTCACAATATAGTCACAGAAGATGAGAATTAAAGATAGAAATATTTATATTTCATAGACATCAATCATGCTTATTGAAACCAAGCAGACTAATATGCAATATTATTTTATCCCTGATGTCATAAGTGTAAAAAGAGATTATTGTAAACATTAAAATCAAACAGACTAAAATGCATTCAAAGGGTCAGGGATTGTGGATGCGCTCATGCCCGGTTACTTACCGGTAATATTCATTACTCCGAGTCGTAGACCTCCCCGTCACAGTCCTTACGTAAGTGAGCGACAGCTCCCCCTCACAGACATTCCCAAGCTGAATCTCCCCAGCCCCCATCCCTACCCTCCAGGCCATGCCTACATCCTATGGAACATAACCCCTGACCTTACCTCCGGACACACTGTAAATCCAAGCATAAGAAGACTAAGACAGGGAGGGGGGAATGGGAACCAGGACTATGATGGGGAGGCCTACAACTCAGAGTAATGAATATTACTGTTAGTAACTGGGCATTACCTCCTTGTCAGACCTTCCCGTCACAGTCCTTACGTAAGTGAGCAGATACCCAAGCAAGAAATCGGCTTTAACCTCAGAGCTGCAGAACAGACTGTATTTTGATCAAGAAGCAGCAAGTTACACCCCATGCACAGAATGCAAACTGCACCCCAAAACTGGAAGACACATCACCACCCACAACCAAGCGATAATGTGACATAAAGGTGTGAGGAGAACTCCAAGTGGTGTCCCTCCAAATCTTCGCCATGGAAGGCCCCTATAAACAAGCCCAGGAAGCAACCATCCACTGAGTAGAGTGGCCCTGCACAGACCCAGGCACCTGCTCCTCCCGGGATTCATAAGCTGCCAAAATTGCCCGCTTCAACCAACTACTGAGAGTAGCAACAGAAGGCTTCAGAATCTGATGCGCCAAACCAAAAGTAACAAAAATGGAATTCACTTTATGAAACGGGCGGGTATGATTCAGATACACTCCAATAGCCCTCTTGACATCCAAACGGTTCAGCATAACCTCCTCCCCAGACCCAGAATCTGCACACTACACAGCAACATCAGCTCCTCCAAACAATGGAAAGTGCAGGGAATCGTAGAAACAAATGCAGGATCAGGCCTGAGAACCATCCTCTCCGGATACCACCTCAAAAAAGGCTCAGTACACAGCAACAAGCCCAACTCCCCTACACATCGGGCCGACGCTATAGTCACCAGAAAAAACACCTTGATAGTCAGAAATCTCAGGGAAACCTCCAGTGGCTCAAATGGCGCAGATTTCAAAGTCAGCAAGACCACCAGCAGATCCCAACCTGGAGTCAAGGACTTAACCACCAGCTTTTTCAGAAAACAGTTCTGCAAGAGCCAGGCCACCAAAGGCACTACCGCCTCACAGTCAGGACCCCGAAAAGCACGCACAGCCACCCACTGAGCCCTCAAAGAGGAGACAGCCAAACCAAACTCAAAACCATCCTTCAGAAATTCCAAAACCTTCATAGGTTCCACAGTCAAGGCAGACCAGCCCCTGTCATAACACCAGCCATGAAAAGCAACCCAACGCTTAGCATAATATTTTAGGGTAGATTGTTTACGAGACTGCTAAATAAAGAGAGCCACCTCAGGAGAACAACCCAGCGCCACAAGGTTCATCCTTTCAACATCCAGCCCGCCAGCTGCAACCTGACCACACACTCCTGAGACAGCCCCGGAAAACTTAGCAGATAGGGGTCCATGAGAAGCCTCCAGCATGGCAACACCAACTGCAATAACAGAGGAAACCAAGGCAGCCTGCTCCAGACCGGCACCACCAGGATCACAGAAGCCCTGTCCAGCTTGATTTTCAGGAGAACCCTCTGAATCAAAGTAATCGGATACATCAACCCGGTCCTCCAAGGAAACAACAGAGAGATGACCCACCTTCCAAACAGCCTCTGATGGGCACAGAGAGCAAAACCTCCCCCTCAATGCGTTCTCCTGTGTTGTAAACAGGTCCACCACTGGCATCCCAAACTTCTGCATGAGGACCCCAAACACCTTCTTGTCCAAACACATCTCCGACATAGAGGCAAACAACCTGCTCAACTAATCGGCCTCCGAGTTCAACACCCCAGGAAGATGAATCGCTAGCAGTGACAACAAATTCATCTCTGCCCACTGGCAAATCTGCTGAGCTAACAAATTCAGAGAAGCCACTTTTACACTCCCCTTATGGTTCACATAGCACAACACCTCAGTACTGTCCGTTCTTAACAGAACATCCCAATGTAGGACTCAAGGGAGAAAGTGAATCAGGGCCAGCTGAATTGCCTTCAACTCCCTTAAATTGGAAGACATCCGAGTCTCTGGGAACGACCAGATAACCAAAATTAATCCTAAGCCAGCACAGCACCCCGACCCAGTTTGCTGGCATCCGTCGTCAGAACCAACCTGTCTCGGAGCATAAACGGAGACCCCTTCATGAGATTCCCCACATCCAACCACCAGGACAACTCTAGGGAGATACTCCCCTCGGAATCAACTGGTCGTAAACCTGAGGCCCCGGACACCAGAGGCCAAGGATGTGATTTACCAAGGGATATGAGTGCAACCTTTCCCAAAGAACAATCATGACCGTAGCCGGCATTAACCCCTGACTCCTCAACCACTGCCATGCTGTGGAAGCGGGAGAGGCCGCAACCGCTGTCACTTCTTTCACAAGAGTCACCCTGTGAGGTCCGGAAAGGAACATCTTCCCCATTCTTGTGTTGAAGACCCATCCAATGAACAACAGTTCCTGAGTTGGAATTAAATGGGACTTCTCCAGGTTTAGTATCTACCCAAAATGCTGTAGGAGACTGCAGACATCCTGAGCTTGAGATTGAGAGGAAGATATCAACCAGTCATCCAAGTACAGAAACACCTGGCTCCCTTGTGCATTTAACAACCCCACCAAAGGAGCCAACACCTTGGTAAACACCCTTGGTGAAGCAGAGAGACCAAAGAGCAATACCTGAACCTGGAAATGATCGCCGCCCACACAGAACTTCAGAAACTTCTGCGAGTCATTGTGCACCGGCACATGAAAATATGTGTCCCTTAGATCCATTGACGTGAGAAAGTCCCCCACCGACAGGAAGGGAAGAATCAACTGGAGTGTCACCATGTTGAAGGACCGGTGAGGAATGCACAAATTCACGGCTTTCAAATCCAACACAGGTCGGTAATTGACATTGGTTTTTCAGATCAGAAAAAGGATAGAGTAAACCTCCTTACCCTGTTGCCACAGGGACCTTCATAATAGCCCCCTTGCTCAACAGGTCCTGAACCTCGGTCAACAGAGCATGATGCTTCACCAGCAAACTTGGAACAGAGCTAGAATGGAAAGCTTCCAAGGGAGGCTCCACAAACTCTATATCATGGGTACTCACAAACTTTCTGTCGGGGGCCAAAATTACAGTGTGGTTTTTGGCCGAGGGTCACACCGGTAGGGGTGGAGTCAGTGGGGGGCGGGGATACAGTAAAAAAAATCAAACCCGTTTCAAAACATTCGACGATGCGACAATGCTGTAATTCAAAAGCAGGTGTAACTACAAAGAGCACATTTTGATTATACATTTTTATTAGCAGACAATAGCAATCTTAAGAGGCATTGCATAGCTTCATACACACTTTGACCCCAATTCCATCACAGTCTATCTCTTGCTCAGTCAGTCTCTCTCTCTCTCAGTCAGTCTCTCTCTCTCTCTCTCTCTCTCTATCTCTCAGTCAGTCTTAGTCAGTCAGTCTCTCTCACTCTCAGTCAGTCAGTCTCTCTCAGTCAGTCTCTCTCACTCTCAGTCTCTCTCACTCTGTCAGTCTCTCTCACTCTCAGTTAGTCAGTCAGTCTCAGTCAGTCAGTCAGTCTCTCTCCCTTAGTCAGTCAGTCTCTGTCTGTCAGTCAGTCAATCAGTCTCAGTCAGTCAGTTTCTTTCAGTCAGTCAGTCAGTCAGTCTCTCTTAGTCAGTTTCTCTCAGTCAGTCAGTCTCTCTAAGTTAGCCAGTCAGTCTCTCTCAGTCAGTGAGTCTCAGTCAGTCAGTCTCTCTGTCAGTCAGTCTATTTCAGTTAGTGAGTCAGTCTCTCTCAGTGAGTCAGTCTCTCTCAGTCAGTCAGTCAGTCTCTGTCAGTCAGTCAGTCAGTCAGTCTCTCTTAGTCAAACAGTCTCTCTCAGTCAGCCTCTCTCAGTCAGTCAGTCTCTCTCTGTCAGTTTCTCTTAGTCAGTCTCTCTGTCAGTCTCTCTCTTAGTCAGTCTCTCTCCAAGTCTCTCTCTCTCAGTCTCTCTGTCTCTCTCTGTGTGTCTCTCTGTCTCAGTCTCTCTCTTAGTCAGTCTCTCTCAGTCAGTCTCTCTGTCAGTCTCTCTCTCTGTCAGTCTCTCTCTCAGTCAGTCTCTCTCTCTCAGTCAGTCTCTCTCTCTCTGTCAGTCTCTTTCTCTCAGTCAGTCTCTTTCTCTCAGTCAGTCTCTCTCTCTTTCAGTCAGTCTCTCTCTCAGTCTCTCTCTCTCAGTCTCTTTCTCTCAGTTTCTCTCTTGGTCAGTCTCTCTACCTGTCACTCTCTCTGTCTCTGTCTCTCTGTCAGTATCTCTCTCTGTAAGTCGCTCTCTCTCTCAGTCAGTCTCTCTCTCAGTCTGTCAGTCGCTCTCAGTCTGTCAGTCTGTCTCAGTCTGTCAGTCTCTCTTTCCTTCAGTCAGTCAGTCTCTGTCAGTCAGTCTCTGTCAGTCAGTCAGCCTCTCTCTGTCAGTCTCTCTCACAGTCAGTCTCTCAGCCAGTATCTCAGTCTTTCAGTCAGTCAGTCTCTCTCTCTACTCTCTCTCTCCACTCTCTCTCCACTGTCTGTCTCTCTCCCTCTCTTTCTCTGCGAGGCCATGGGTACATTACTTGCAAGGTCCGCGGGCCACCAAGGAAGGCCAGCCGGGCCGCTGGTGGCCCGCGGGCCTTACAATGAGTACCACGGCTCTATATGATACCCACCCTGATAATCTTCCGGATCCACTGATCTCTGATAAATTCCTCCCAGACCTGCAAAAAATTCCTGAGGTGACCCCCGAACAGGCCACCCACCAGAAACACCGGAGAGTCATGATCTTGCTTGACTGGCTGAATCTGAACTTCCTTAATGGCCTCGGGACTTACAGAAGGAAGGGACACACCAGCCCCGTCCCCTACCAAAAAAGGGCTGAGCGGCCATTTCAGACTGAAACGGCTGACAAAAAACTCTCTTATAGCCAGCAGACTTGCTCTTCAGCTGCGGCCAGATTGGAGCCAACAATTTTTTGTCCTCCGCATTTTTCTTAATCATAGCCTCCAATGGGACCCCAAAAAGTTTAAAGCCCGTGAATGAATTGTCATGAGAGCACTTTTCTGTGCCGCCTCCGCCTTCCAAGACTTAAGCCATAAATGTTGTCTAGCCACCACAGAGGCCCCCACAGCTGCAGCTGAGGCATTAAATGAATCCAGTTCCTTTGCTTGCTGCCTGGTGCTGCTGGCTGTCTGCCACATCGTGTTAAAATCCCCTGGTGGGACAATGGACCCAGGGGCGACGCCATCATCGCTGTACCACCCACGCTGGCAATCACACTCTGGGGACTGCAACCCCCAGAGTGCACCGCTGTTTCTCCCATTCCCTGCAGCTGCCGCGAGTGAGGGGGAGGCGGGGCCAACATGCTCATAGCGCAGCCTCTCCCACCGCGATGCGGCACGCGCACGGGACGCAGTCCGGACGAAGCCCAGACCAAGGGCGGGCCCGTCTGTGCCCATCAGGGGCCGGAAGAGGCTGAACTGGGCCACTTCTCTGACATCCGCTATTTGAGGAAAGCATCTACTCCGTAAGTTCCAAGTATTATTAATTTATCTGTTATATCTTATTGGACAGTCCGCCACCACGTGGCCCTATAATTGGACTGTTTAGGTCTGCTGGAAAATGAGCAAACGCAGGGGAGCAGCTGGGACACTGGACGCTTTTCTTGTGAGGGCTGAGTCCCTGTTAACCCATGAAATTGAACTGACAGAGCGTCGTCTGTCCCTCGACCCTATATCCTTACAATCTCGTCTATCATTAGGTGGTTTGACTACAGATAGTGTAACTTGCGCAACTCCAAATAATGTGCCAAATAATGTACCGTTAACGGATGCACGCACTGCTCCCACAAGTCTATCCACACCAGATCTGGGAGCCTCTAGTAAGGCTGCCCCGGACGTACCTAGTCTTAACACTATAGCACGGGTGGCATATCCACAAAGGAATCCCCAAGTGAAATCACAAACCGCCAAAATTGTAAAAAGAAAGACCAAGACCAAACCTATTAAAGACCGCCAACCTGTTAATAATGTATCAAATCAGTTGGCGATTCCTACCGTCTCAGTGGGCATACAGACTGATGTTTTCTCCAACTTCGCCTGCAATGATCTTAATATAGACACCATGGGAGCTGCTGCTGACACCAACTTTGCAGTAGAATCTATTGGAAATGCACTGGTAAATCTCAAGGATTTAATTAAATCGAATTTTGACGCACTTTGGGAGAAACTGGAGTATCTGGACTCTGAATTGGCCAACCTGAGGGGGAGGAAGGTGGATTCTGTTCTTAACGATGGTGGGGGAGGACTCTCCTCAATTCCCCTGGGCGGTACACTTGGGTATGAGCCACAATCTAGTCTTGTCCTGAACAATGATGTCACAAATTGAAGCAATTTAAATGTATTTCCAGCGCCACAATTTATTAGCGAGCAGAGGGGAAGACAGAGGGGAAGACAGGACGCTCCCCAACCTAATACAGTTAATGTCCTAGGAAGCAGTAATTTTACCCAGCCACGGACTAGTGCCCCCGCAAGTGACCTGAGTGTGAGAAAGGATACTTCTAGCAGTCTTGGAAAGGCCCATATGAGGCCAAATACTGATGTGTAAAGCTTACCTCCTGCCTCTTGTCCCTATGTGCTGGTGTTGGCTGGGGTCCCTAATTTAGTGGAGGATCAAAGAAAGTCTTGGGTAGACCTGCATAATAAGTCCATAGACTGGCTTTGTAAATATAAGGGTATTCAGCCTTCTAACATGAATGACATTCTTATGGCCAGAAGAGTAGCGTGGGTTAGTCAGTCTGCCAAGAATATAAACAGTGACTGTATTGTTTTGAATTTTCGCAGACCTCATATGGTTCACGGCTTACTGAATATTTCTGAGCATCACTCCACACAAAATACCTGTAGTAGTGCGCTCCCCTTGGGCTATTTTTACAAGCCACCTTTTAAATCTGTTAGGGACACTTACGTCCTCCCTTTGTTAACCAATAGGTTTAATGCACTCTCCAGTTTAGATGCACAGGATTGACAACCCCCATTAACGACTGACCAACAGTGTCATCTGACCTATTTGGCGGACCTTCCTGCTACTATAGTACCAACCCATAATGATAATGATAAGTCACTCCAAATTAAGACAGTTTCTCCAGCTACTATGGCATTAACTTATAATGCCAATGACAAGCCATCTTTAATCAAAAGCAGTATTGGAGCAGAATTGAATATCCTAAATTGGAACGTAGCAGGGTTGCAGTCTAAGCTTGGTGACCAGGATTGGTTGCGCCTAGTTAAGGAACAGGATGTAGTTATGTTCCAGGAGACTTGGGACACACATGACTTGCATATTGAGGGGTTCCATTGCATTAGCGTAGCGGCATCCCACCACAAACCGGGCCGCTCATTGGGGGGACTTTTCATTGGGCTTAACGTAGCAGCTGGAGGGAGTTTTAAGGTCTTACCAACAAATAGTTCCAATTATCAAGTTGTATTTTATAAAAGAAGAGTTTCTTTTTATTTGGTGAATTTTTATAATAACGATTTCCAATTTGTTCCCAATAGAAATGTTATTATGCTTTTTGATTTTATCTCTAATTTAGATTGTCAGCAACACTTGGGCGATACTATCGGGACTATTCTAGGGGGAGATTTTAATGCAAAACTCAAAGATACACATCATGGGGTAGAGACTCTTAACCAAGGTTCCTCCTCTTGTAGAGCTGCAGAGTTGGCTGCGTTCTTAAGTTCACATGATTTGGTTAATGTTATGGACCAGATGGGTCCAGCACACGCCATTAACTATCAACCTGCGACATTCAGAGGTAGGGGCCATTCCTCTACAATAGATTTTGTTTTTATCTCTTCTGTGTTTGTGGATTACTTAAAGGGCGCTGAGGTTATGGCCACGACCCATGGGTTTCACAACCCCATCAAATTAGCAGTGAAATTGGCACCTTGACCTGTGTTTTCAGCTGAATGTGGGGCTAAAGACCTAATGCCATCCACCGATAATTTAAGATTAATATGGAGGGGCGTTGATAGCGATGAACTGTTTAAGTTACTAGTGAAGGATAATCTGCCCCTCATTAACTCATGTCTGTTATTCAAAACTCCGCACCTAGAGGTAGTCAATGATTTCTCTAACCTCTGCACGGTCATCAAAACCTTACTGTCGAAGCCCGCTTCTCTGAGGAAGCAGGGCCTCAGATGGTTTGATGACAAATGTTCATTGGCAAATAGGAACCTACGTAGGGCCCTTTCAGCCAAACCCAGTTGTGCTCCAGATGTGAAATTGGCAAGGCAGAATTATAATGCAGCGGTTAGCATTAGGAAGGGAGTACTCTTAAACGATCGTTGGGAAACCCTATCTCAGGCAGCCACAAATAAAAAGGGCAAAATGTTTTGGTCTGCTGTAAGGGATCTCCGATCTACAGAACAGTTAATAACCCCCATCAGCTGTACCATATCCAGTGAATGTTGGGAAAACCACTTTTCTAATATTTATGCCACTCCTTCATCGGAGACAGACCTGTACAAATTTGGCCCATCTGCTGGCATCCAGATAACACTCCCCGATTAGAGGAAGCTATTCATCATAACATCGGGAATAAGGCCCCCGGCCCAGATTGGTTACCAATAGATTTAATCAAATGAAACCCGGATTTCTGGGCCCCGCTCATTTTGAACGTTTTTAACAATTTAATGCACGCCCCGCTACCCAGCACCTGGGCAAAGAGCATTACTGTCCCAATATTTAAAAAGGGGGATCGGTCACAGCCTAGCAATTATAGGCCAATCTCATTGATTGATAATACCCTTGACATTTTGGGCAGAGTTTTATACAAAAAGATCCTGGAATGGTCAGAGGAGTGCAGTATTTTAGGGCCTTGCCAGTTAGCTTTCCGTAGCAAGGTTGGCACTAACGAACACTGCCTTAACCTCAACCTTGTAATTGGGAAATACACTATCCCTCGGAATTCCCCAGTCTATTTGGCTTTCATGGATTTGTCCTCAGCATTTGACCTTGTGAACAGGTCAAGGCTGTGGGCTATCCTATTGTCCTATGGGCTGGATGAGCCACTGGTTCATTTTCTGGCATACCTCCATAAAGACCTTGAGGCTCAGGTGAGGATAGGTAGTGGGGGAGAGGTATCGGGAACCATTAAGGTTGGAAGGGGGGTCAGGCAAGGATGCGTCCGGCCCCCCTCCACTTTATTATTTATATTAATGGCCTAAATAAGTCACTAGTACCTATGACCCAAGATGTCCCCATGATTCATGGGAAACCCCTTCCTGTACTACTTTACGCAGCTGATGTGGTTCTTATAGGCCGCACTCCTAATTCTCTACGTATCCTAGTACAGTCCTTTGTTAAATTCATGGATAGTTTGGACTTGTGCGTAAATTTAAAAAATCATTTTTAATGTCCTGTGGCCCTAGAAATCCCCAGCTTAGTTCTATTGTTGCTGGCAATCAAACATTGACAAGTACCTGTAAATTCCCTTATCTCGGAGTAGTCTTTGCTGCGAACGGCTCCTGGACTGAGCATCTTACTCACACCAGGAGCAAGTTCTCAAAGACTATTAATTCTATTTTTAGTTTTCCCCGCCCAAAGAACACAGGTGCTATTTTAGCTATTTAATTTTTTTTAAAAATTACAATGTGTCCCTGTGGCTACGTACGGAGCTGAGATTTGGGGCACCACAGATAGCTCCTGCATTCAGCAGGAAGAAAAACGGTTTTGTAGAAAGCTGTTGAGTATCCCAATCTCGACCCCACAAGGAATTGAATTTAAATTATATATCTGATTTTATACGCGCCCGCCCAGCTCTTTTCTGGCTATCAGTCTGGAAGAATCAGGCAGCTACCTTAACAAAAAACATTATAACAGACTGTTTGAAGTGTGAGAAGGGGATGGACATTCCCTGGTTATCTGGAGTGTATCAAAGCTTATGCAGCGTCAATAAGGGCTGCATTTTCTTAAATTCTAGCGAAGCCAAAACTGTAAATAAAAGAGAACTTAGAAGCGCTCTTTATTTCTCATATTGCACCGTAAGAACTGTGTTGGAATCAAACAAACATACTGTTTCCAGTTATATGGCTTACGAACGGCACTGCTACCACCTACCAAATTATCTCACCCTACCCATGAGTCGGTGGGAAAGGAGCCTCTTATTCCGCCTGAGGGCTGGGACAGTTAAATTTGCATTGTGTTTCCCTCTGGGTTATCACCCGAAACTTGATTCACTACCCTGCCCATGTGACGGGGTGAGTGGGCAATCAATTCAACACTTTTTGTTTTTCTGCAAATATTGCATGAAATTTATCAAGTGGCTTCTTCTCCCATTTTATAATAAGAGCAGGCCTATTAGTTTGGTTTCTGCTTATTCATGTATGCTTGCCCTAGCTGATGAAGAGCTGTTTTTTCGCCTAAGTAAATTTTTGAGAATTGCCACCAGGGCGCGTAAGACAATGTCTAATCACTGAGTTTTATTCACGCAAGGACAGTTCATAACCATCGAATGGATTGGTTTTATATATTAGTGATTTATTTATTATTGATGATTTTTGTTTTATTCTGTCATCTAAATGTTATGATTTTGTGTTTATACAACTGTAATTCTTACTATTATGTATTGCTACTTTTTTCTCTGTCATTTTTAACCATTGTCGCACTTTTATGGATACTATGTTTATCCGAATAAAGTTTGTGAACTGAACTGAACTAAATCAAAAGACAGATCGGACAAGAAAAACAACTGCTGTTCCATCACAGTCAATGACTCAGAGGGATCTCCTTCCTGAAGCAGCAGCTCCGAGGTACTTTGACAGTCTTTAAGCAGCGACTGAACCAGATAACTGGTATACGCAGCAGATTGCACTACCAGATTGGAAACTGCAAAAGATCTCTTCATAGCCTCTTTAATCCTCTTATCCCCAGGATCCGAGAGTACCGCATCCTCCAACACCACAAGGCTCTGAGAAGAAAGGCCTGCCAACAGGGAATGAACCTTCACGACGGAGGGGAACTAATCCAAAAACCCTTGTAATGGATAACGTTTTGCCAGAAACCATGGCAAAGCATGTTTGTCCACATACCTCTATTCCCCTTGCAGCCCATTCCAGACCAACTGATGGACAGGTAGATATTCAGACTCCTTTCATCCACAGGACAACCACCGGCGGCAGATCATTTCCTACCTCGCCGCCAAGACATGGAACACCCTCCCCACCCATCTGCGACAGACCCAGGACCTGCTGACCTTCAGGAGACTTCTCAAGACCTGGCTGTTCGAGCAGTAGCTGCACCCCTCCCCCCCTCAGATCCTTGAGACTCTCAAATGATTGATTGATTGATGATTGGCAAAGAAATCTTCAGATTCCTCAGCCATCGAGGACATAGGAAAACCCAAGTTGTCCCATACATGCTGCAAAATACAGCGAAGGTTAGTCACATGAATAAATCGCCCTTTCACTTCCTCCTCTGAATACCAGTCAGGATCAGCAATTTCAGGGGCATCTAACTTCTGCCTTTTTGACCCCACTGCCTCCCTGGTTGAAAAGCAACAGAAACAGCGGCTACAATCATCCTCTGGATATCAGCCAAAGAAGGAGTAGCTGGAGGCCCAGCCAACACCTCCTCCTCCAAATGCTTACACTTCTCTGACCTCTTCCCCCATCCATGATGAGGCCAGATGAAGCACACCACCTTATATACCATAAACAATTGGCCAGCAAACTTTCCCAAATCGTTCCCCAACCATGGTTGCCAAGGCGCACACTACCCAATGGCCACACAACAGAAAACAACACCCCATCCTGCCGGCCAATCACAGCGTTCACTTCACTCACCTCACAAACTACAAAAAAAACAATCTGGGCCACCCGCAACACGCACAGTTTTACATAGCCCTATTCTGTAGAAGCACCCTTCAACTGTCCGCAGCAGAAGAGGCCTGCCCCCCAACCAGGTACCAGCATCCACCACGCCCCTGGTGCGCCAGGTACACAACGTGGCTCAAAGGGGAGGATCGGAGCCTCCGGCTGTCCTGCTGTAGCAGGGACACAATCCACGCCTCCCTCTTTCACAGTGAAGCACCACTGCTTGGAGCCTGCGGTTCCAACTGTCTCGCATTTGAGGAGGCCAGCCCCAGCAATGAACCCGCACTCACCAAGCTCAAGGTGCACCGGGCAGTCACTACAGATTTGCACGCCCTCACCTAAGCATGAGGAAGCCTGGCCACAAATTACCGAGGCTCTGGCGTGAATGGAGCAGAGCCCGCTGCCATCTCGCTACAGCAGGGACTTAAGTCACGCCTCCCCCTCCTACATGAAAAGGCTGCTATAGCATACCTCAATGATACTTTCCAACAGCAGTCACCAACCAAGAGTACAACAGCTTGTTCCAGACACAGAAAAAACACAACAGGATGTCCGGTGGTAAGGTCAGGAATTATGTTCCTCAGGATGTGGGCATGGCCTGGAAGGTAGAGATGGGAGCAGGGGAGTTTAAGCTGCGGAATGTCTGTGTGGAGAAGCTGTTGCTCACCTACATAAGGACTGTGATTGGGAGGTCTGATGAATAGGTATTGGCGATGAAAGCTTGGAAAGCATCATCTTTCGGTCAAGCCCCATGCTGCAGAGAATCATAGCTTCATCATCCATAGGCTATCCACACTATTAGTCTTTTTTTGGTAATAATTATTTTTATTGATGACAACTTTACATATACAGTTATTGCATAATCATAATCAGTAAGGACTACTTCTGTGCCTTTGCTATGACCGCCAACCATGGTTTGTACCTAGTCACACAGGGACCCGCTGAAGTGTATGCACTCTCGCTAAGTGAGGTCCAGCTCCTGTTCCACCCTCGGAGGATCACAGATTTTCCCCCTGTAAACAATCCACTTTCCCCACACCTGCGACCAATTTTTAGGTCATCCTCTATATTCATAAATCATGCGCTCCATCAACATACACCAGTCCATGTCTCTCTGCCATTCTACAATGGTTGGCAACTCTTCGAGCCCCCTATCTTTGGGCGATATTCCGGTTTGCAATCATGGTCCCCAACATCACCCATAGTTTCTCCTTACTGGTTAGGTCTGTGGGACCCCACATATTCAAGAGGCACAGCCTTATATTAGGTTCAATTTTAACACCCATAACGTCTTCCATGCACTTTATCAATTCCAACAGGTAATCCTGTATACGTATACATTCCCAGATAATGTGAGCAAAGGTACCCTACTGCCTACATCTCCTCATGCACCCATATAGCCCAATGCGCACTAGTGCAGGCCCAGTGAGGTAAATTCTGTGAAGCATTTTCAGCTGTACCAATCGGAGTCTGGAGGAAATAGCTATCTCTTTGGGGGAGGCCAGGGCCTCCATCCACTCATCGTCTTCCAGTCCTGCTACGTCATGTTCCCATTTGGCCCGAAGCCGAACCAGGAGATCTGACATGTTGTTAATTAATTTTGTATATGTCAGCGAGATAGATTTTTGGGGCATGTATCCGTCAAACACCCTATCTTCTAATGGAGAGGACTCAGGGAGGGATTCACCCCTAGGGACCACTGCCTGCTGGGCGTGTTGTATTTGCAAATATCTGAAGCGTTCTGTGTCGGCCATCTTGTATTCAGTCTGAAGCTGTGTGAATGTGACCATGCCGTCCATCCCCCATAGATCACCGACCCTAGAGATGCCTATTATGTCCCACCGATCAAAGCCCTTTGTCTTTCGCAAACTACCATACTTGTCCGTATCCCAGAGTGTAACTCGTTCCTCCCAACCCAGGCTCTTTGTAGCTTCTCTCCATATGTGCACCACATGAACAGTGGGGCCTGTCAGGTGTACCCTAGTTGGCTTGATGTATAGTACTCTCGTGAAATCCCCTCCAGGGAGCTGCCACCTGTCCATCTGGTACCCTGGATCCAAATTTGGGCCTATAGATGCAATGATTAATAGCGGTCAGTTGCGCGGCCCAGTAATACCTCCTGACATCAGGGAGACCCACCCCCCCCATCGTACCATCCCCTTGTAAGCTTCTGGGTGGATATTCGGGGTGGTTTGCCATCGCATAGGAGTTCCCTCTGGTAACTTTCTATAGCTTTGAAGTATGAGAGTCCAACTGGACTTGGGGTGTTGTATAGGACGTACAAAATTTTGTGGCAAAGACAACATCATTTTAAAAAGCGACGCATGCCCCAGTAGGGAGAGTGGAAGCAATTTCCAGTGTCTGATATCACTTCCGAGCCTTTGTAGCAGGGCAAAAGATTCCGCACATAGAACCGCGCCGGGTCCTTGGTGATTCCCCAGGTAGGTGAAGCCCTCGACCGCCTCCATAATAGTGTAGCCCTTGGGTAGGGGAGGGAACTTGCCACTGAGGACATAAATGACTGACTTTGACCAATTAATACGATAACCTGAGTGCTTTCCGAAACATATGTGGATATATGTATCGCTCTGTTGAGAGACGGTCCCGGTGACGCCATATATAATAAGATATTACCAGAGTATAGGGAGATATGGTCCTCCCAGTCCGCTGACCACCGGAGGCCCCTCGTTATGGGATCTTTCCTTATGCAAGTCTCAAATGGTTCCATCAGTAAAGCAAAGAGAAACAGAGAGAGGGGGAAACCTTGTCTGGTCCCCCTCTCGAGGGCGAACACTGGGGACCTCTGATTTTTAACCACGACCTGAGCCATTGGATCCGTATACAAGAGCTGTACCCGAGTCGTAAAGCCTGGGCTAAACCCAAATTTCTTCCGAACCGTGAACACGTAGGGCCATTCAATCGTATCAAATGCCTTGGCCGAATCAAGGGACACCACTACAGCATCCTCGCGTAGCGTATCCAAACGGCCCATTACCCCATGTAGCTGACAGAGATTAAGAGAGGTATTCTGGCTGGCATGAAGCCAGACTGAGCTGGGTGCACAAGCTTGGTTAAGACAGGTAGCAGACGGGTTTCCAATAGTTTCGCGAGGATCTTCGTCTCTGCATTAGGCAGAGAAATAGGGTGATATGAGGGACATTGGTCTTTGGGTTTTCCACTTTTATGGATGACCACAATAGTGGCCAATCTCTGGTCCGGCGGGAGGGACCTCCGTTCTTGACTCTCTAGAAACATTTTTGTGTGGTTTGGAGCCAACTTACTTGGAGCCAATTTATATAATTTGATAGGCAAGCCATTGGGGCCCATTGCTTTACCCGCTTGGAGATCTCTTATTGCTCCCTCCACTTCCATACTTGCTAGCTCTATGCTTGTCCACTTCCATACTTGCTAGCTCTATGCTTGTCCACTTCCATACTTGCTAGCTCTGCCTCCAGGTCAGTTCGGTCATCAAGATAGACAAAGGGCAGGGGTATATCAGTCAGCATGGAGTCTGCATCCTCCATCGTGGCTGTAGTGTGAGATTTATAAATCCGTTCATAGTAATGCCCAAACTCATCAGCAATCTCCTGTGGATCAGTAAGTCGCCCACCTGAATTGTCTATCAATTCCACAACCAGTCGGTTATTTTGTTCACAGCGATCCAGCCATGCTAGCAGCTTCCCTGCCTTATCGCCTACATCGTAAATTCTACTTAGCGTGGCCCTGTGCTGTGCCCTGGCAGCGTCTGTCACCAGGGACTTGTATTCCTATATTTTTCATTTCAGCAAGTGCTGAGCTTCGTCTGACTGTGAGTCTTGCATCGTCCTTTCCAGGCGCAGTATATCTGCCTCCAATTCTACTAACTGTGAGGCCGTCTCTTTCCGAGTTCCCACTATCAGGGAGACCGCGTAGCCTCTTATCACTAGTTGAAGGCCTCCCACAGGGTCAATGCAGACGCGACCGAGCCCTTGTTTTCCAGTAGTAAAGCTAAAAAATGTTGACGATTTTCTCTCTGAACAATGAGCTTTTGAGGAACCACAGGTTTATTGGAGCGATCCTGCCCACCTGCTGCTCCCCAACTGCCACCCGGACCCAAACAGGGGAATGGTCCGAGATGCCCCTCGCTAAATGGCACACCTCACTAATCTGTCCCTGCTGAGCTGCAGGCATGATAATATAATCAATCCTAGAAGAGCTATGAAGAGCCAGAGAAAAATGTGTATTGGGTTTCCACCGGATGGAGAGCCCGCCAGGCTCTACCAAACCCATCGCCCCCATAATGTCGTGTATTTGAGTACACGCAAGGGTGGCAACTCCCTCGGCAGGCATCGGTCCAGTTGGCCAGAGACGATAGAATTAAAGTCCCCACCCATAAGGAGCCTCCCCTCTGGAAGGTCAAGTAGTAGATCTACTAGGTCTTGGAAGGCTAGTCTTTGGAGACCCGGTGGCACATACACATAGGCAAGAATAAGAGTTTGGCCCTCCCACCTCCCCGAGACTGCTGCAAACCTGCCCAGGTTATCTGTCCATGTGCGGTCAATTACCACCTGAAACGTTTTTTTCATCAGTATACCCATGCCCCTGGAACCCGAGCTGAATGCGGAATGGAACGCTAGGTGGCATCCCCAACTGTTCAGTGCCCTACAGGTGTTCCACATTAAGTGTGTCTCCTGTAGAAGGATCACATCCGGTGCATGCCGCTTTATATATTGCAGTACAGTGGACCTCTTTATTTTGTTGTGCAGCCCATTGACAATCCAGTATATTATCTTAATACTTCATCTCAGCATAGGCCCCATTACTGTCCGTGTTGATACCTGATCCTATCAGTGGGGTAAAAATGGCCGAAGTATAACTGCTGCACAAGGTATACAATACTCCAGCGTTCAAGGAGAGATGTGTCCCCTTGCCTCACAGGAAGAGGGGACTGTGTCCTTCCTGACGCTTCTTGTTAGTGTCACCTAACCTATGTGTAAGTCTTATCAAGCTCCCCTGTCCCCCCTCCCTGACCCAATGTTTCCTAGGCTGAAAACTGTCCAGGTTCCTCTAAAAACAACAACGTGACCCGGAGAACAGGTCTTTCCCGCCAACAAACCCCTCCCCATCCCCCCTCCCTGCCTCCCTGCATTGCGGGATTCAAACCTCCCGCCTCCCCAACTCTGCAGAGCGCCTATCGCCCACCACCAATAGATTCATGGTGCGTGGCATGACCAGGCACCCGATAACCTTCACCAATCTTCATGAGTCATATCAGGTAGTCCAGAGCCAGAATCATATCAATGTCCTGAGCGCGCGCATTGTCGTCCCCACCACACAGACATCCCAAAGAGTGTCACAAAATGTAAGAGGTCTTGACCCACAGCTAGTACAATATTCTAGTCATTATCACCAGTCTTTCTTGGGCCAAATCCCAGTAACGCCGCTGCATCTCGGTCGAGGGCGGGGTTGGCTGGGCCCCTCCGATGATCTATGCGGCTCTTCTTCCGCACTGTGCGCCATCCCTCAAGCCAGTCCCACGCTTCCTCCGAGCTATTAAAAAAACACACCTTCCCCTCCGCCTCGACTCAGAGCTTGGCGGGGAAAATCATTGCATATTTTATCTCCTGCTCCCGCAGGGCTCTCTTCACCTCGAGGAAGCTGCGGCGTTGGTAAAATCCAGAAAAAAGTTCACTTTACAGTTCTCATAGTCGACCGGTGGCACAGTGCGTGCCGTCTGCAGTATATTGTCCCTGTCACAATAATTAAACACTCTGGCCACTATGGGTCTAGGGCGCGCCCCAGGCTTCGGCCAACCCCTGGCACCCTGTGTGCCATCTCAATCGTGAAAAACTTTGACAGGCCTATGGGTTGCAAATGTTTCACTGTGAGATCCTCCACAAACAGGCCAGGTGTTTGCCCCTCCGCTCGTTCTGGCACACCTAGAATCCGGACATTATTCCGGCGTGACCTTCCCTCGTAATCGTCCAGTTTGTTTTCTATTCTTTCCATATGAACTTGGAGGTCTGCCACTTTCTGTTTTAAGAGTTGACATATCTGTGACCAGTACGTTAGATGTTGTCTCGATCTCCTTTATTCTAGCTTTCATGTTCCGCATATCAGCCCTGATCAGGGAGACCTCCATCCAGACCGATTCAATTCTGGTTTCTAGGGAGGTTCGTACTGCGGTAATGGCTTTCATATTATCTTGAAGGGTCAGCTCTGATTGCTCGTCTGCTCCTTGCTTCTTCCCGGTCTGATCCTCCGTTTCTGTGGGCGGAATTTTTCGAAATTCACTTTTGCAAATTATCGCGAAAATGTTAAAAATCTCCGCAAACACGCGGAAATATTGCGAAGATGCGGAAGTTTTTTTCCCGCCCGTTCGCGGTATTTTCTGCGTGGTCGCGGCTCGCCAACTTACCCATGCGGTTGCTCGCTGGCGCAACCATCTTGTTTTCACTTGTCTCGCGGTGCATGATCGCGAGAAGAAAGACGTGATCGCGCGACGCATGACGTTACTGCGGGCGCGAACTGTCGTGAGACAGCGCAAATGGCTACCAACAATCCAACATCTCGTGGAGAACGCGACCGGATCGGCAAAACTTGTCGGCGAATGTGGGGATTCAGGTAAGGCGATCACGCGCACGCGAGAATGTATTATTTTACAGTGCGAGCAAGAAACAAATTATCGCTAAGCTGCGGAATGCGTAAATTTTGACATCTTCGCGCTTTCCGTGGAACGCGAAAATGCCAAATAATCGCAATTTCCGCGAATGGAACGGAATTTTGGCCCAGGCCACTTGAGCCTTTTTGCCAGGCGTATTTTTCCATTGTGGTCTGCAGGGCAGCCCTGCCGCTTTTCCCTCCGCCCATCTTGGCCCAAATATACTTTGCCCAGCCGGCAACCCTCAGTCGCCTGCACGGGGCTGGGAATGCCCCAGCCGGCCTGTCGTAGGTCACCCGCACCAGGAAGTATACCAATATTTAATCAGGGCCTCAAAGGTGGTCCGAGGCCCTGCCAGCAATCTGTGCCACGGTTTCTTACTTGCGGGCTCCCTGAGCTCCTGCGATGAGCTCTGCAGTTCACAAGATCTCTGTGCAGCGTTGGTGGAGAAGCAGCCGTTATGTTATGCCTCACCGCTTGGCCTCCGGGCAGATCGTTATCACTCAGTGCACGCAGCATCCACAATTACTCACGATGTATCCCGGCCAAGCCAGGGAGTCGCCACAGCCAGATGCCACAGTTAGGGAAAGTAAAGGTCATTAGCAGAGGACCTCCAAGCGCCGGTCTCCCCCTCCACACTCCTTACTTGGGGGCTGTGATGCGTGACATTGGCACAGCGCTGCCCCAGCTCAGTGCTCCGTAAGGCCAGCAAATTGGCAATGCGGGCGGGCTATAGTCGGTCACGCCCCCTACACTATTGGTCTTAATGCAGTAACTATAAAGGACATTCAAGGTAAAATCCATTCATGAGGGTTGGAACTATGTTTGCAATCCTAATACAAACAAACATCACAAGTGCAGTTTGATAAGATTATGATGTTTAACAGCATACAGTCTAAAGTGCAAACAGGCTGTATGTGCGATCGTAATAATATCAGTTTTTTCAGCATTGTCTAGATCTTAAAGCCACACATGTGATTCCGCATTATATAGATCATTAAGGGCACACAAAATAAAGTGCAATACAGAGAAAAGGCTGTGTGCGCAGAAATGGCAATTTTAGCAACATTGTCTTGAACTAAGAGTAACCTGAATGATCTAACATTACTTTACTCATTTAGGCCCTCCAGGCTAAAATGTGTTCGGAGGGTTTGATACTATGTAAGCAATAAAAGTAACAGTTTTAACAGCATCATCTTAAACCTAACGTCACAGGTACAATTGTTTTTGTTTTTGTTGTTTTTTTTGTGTCCTCATTCTGCCAATTCTCTTGTTGGTAGCACCCTATTCCCAATTGCCAAATACCAAAGTATGGGATAGAGCCATTCCATCCAAGAAGAACGCTGTTTCCTCTTCCAACCCTTCACCGGTGTGCCCGTAGCAAAGAAGGGACCAGGACCGACAGCAATTATTTGGCTTAATCATTGGACCTCCTGGAACTTTGACTCCAATCGACCAACATTATTGACACTTTCTCCTGACTACTGGGATCACAGGCCATATCAAACTGACTTGTAGAAATTATATTTTTATACAATCAGAAGAACGGGGGGATACTCCAGATTTCCAAGACCTGCAAATCTCTCGTCTCCCTAATAGGATCGCATAGGAAATAAATCTGGAGATAACAGTGTTAGGTCGAGTAGGACAGTCCTGACGAAGTCCCAAAAATATAAGCATAGGGCTTAACTTGCAGACCTGTTACTTCAGTCAAGAACTTACACAGCTCGGTCCAATAATCAGTGATCCAGATCCATAAACATATGCATATCATCTGCCAGAGGGTACATACATCTTGGGCATGTGTACTGAGTTCCTATGAATCTTGATAGTTTTGCTGGAGACCAATATACTCTGTGCATAGTGAAAAAGTGATTATGCTTGAGAAAAGGGGGTTTTACCACCGCTCCGAGAATGGCAAATGAATCAAGCCAGACTGCTCTAGCATTTAGATCAGCTATATCTTCTGCCCAAAGCTTTAAAATATCTGTATCAATGTCATCATCCGCCTCTAGCAAAGTAAGATACCACAAAGAGACTTTCTTTTTGATAGGGCCAGTTCTAATCGCCTGGTCTAGCCAGGAGTCCTCAACCTCCTCTTCCCCAGCCTGTCTTGCCCACCAGGAGGAGACTTGATAGTATTTAAATCTGGTTAATTGACCCCTGGTGCTTTGACTCAGAACTTCCCAGCTGACCAAAGATGAGGCCGATTTGAGGTCCCCCCACGGGGACATCCCTGCAGATTTCAAGGGAAGACTGAGCAGATCTTTTAGACACCCAGGGGTTCCTGGTGAGTCCCAAATCGGTGCCTTGGAAGAATAGTAAGTAACTCCAAGCTTTTTCCGAATAAACACCCAGGTTCTTAAGGCCCGTGCAAAATCTTCAACCTCACTTTAAAAAAAAACTTTTGGTATCCATATTTAAAAAGAAACTGATCGTATCCCTCAACATTGCCCCAAAAAGTGTTCCTAATGGTGACCTATCCACTTTTTAACGTGAAATGCACACCAATATGTCATAAGATCAGGGAGAGCCAGCCCCCCCTTCTCCAGCCTCCTCCCCAGCTTTTTCCAGGATATCCTTGATCCCTTGGAGTACCAGCTAAAGATGCCGATCTTCCCCTGCAATTTAGCTACCTCTCCTTTGTCAAAAGATAAGGGTATAGAATTAAAAAGAAACATGATCTTAGGGAGGACAATCATTTTGATGAGGCTAACCCTACCATATATGCTTAAGGGTAGGTGCACCCACCTTACGAACAACCTCCCAATCTCCTGACACGCCTTCTTCCAATTAACTCTGGGCACATCCACTAATTTCTGCATGATTATAATAACCAAGTAGCGCATTTGCAGCTTAATCCCCGGGGTTTGCCTAGGCTGGTTCCATTCCCTAATTTCGGTCTTCCCTCTATTTACCTTATACCCTGATATCTTCCCAAAGAGTTTAGCCTTAGCCATTAAATTTGGAATAGCCACCTCAGAGTTAACCATATAAAGTATGAGATTGTCTGCATATAATGCACACTTTGCCACTAAACCTGCAAACTTGAACAGAAAGATGGTAGCATCTGCTCTAATCAGGGAAGCAAACGGGTCAATGTAGAGATTAAATAAAAGCGGGGACAGGGGATACCCCTGTCTAGTTCCCCGCGTTATATTAAACCAATCTGATAACTTCTCGTTAACCAATACCCTGGCTATATTTGTATTTGTATTTGTATTTGTATTTGTATTTAATTCTTGTAACGCGCAACTATCACCCAACGGGTATCTTGGCGCTTGGACTGTGATGGAACAGAACTTTTAAACCAACAAGAAAGTGCATCAGCAGAGCCAGATAGAGGGGGAGAGATAAATGAGCGGAAGCCAAACAAGAACTAGGGAAGTTAAGAGGCCATAAGCCCCTCGCTAGGAAAGAGCCAGGTTTTCAGATTTCGCCTGAACTCCATCAGAGAGTTAGCCTGTCTGATATTCAAAGGGAGTTCATTCCAGTATCGTGGGGCCACAGTACTGAAGGCCCTACCTCCCATTCTGGCCTTCTTGATCCTGCCAGTGTTTAACAAAAAGGTGTTCGAGGAACGGAGTGTCCTTTGAGGTTTGTACCAGGAAATCTTCTTCTGTAAGGAAATTGGGCCTGAGCCGTGTGCCGCTTTATAGACAATACACAGGGATTTAAATTTGACCCTTTCCCTCATAGGAAGCCAGTGAAGCTCTTGAAGTGCCAGCGTGGTTGAGGAGCCACGTTTCCTAGTCAGCGCCAATTTGGCTGCCATAGACTGGACCCTCTGCAATCTCTGAAAGATGTAAAGAGGTGCTCCTAAATACAGAGAATTGCAGTAGTCCAGCCTACTCAGAATGATACTGCGAACTACCAAAGGTCTTTTCTCCACCGGCAGGAGAGGTAGGATCTGCCGTAGAGCTTTCATAAGGGCAAAGCACACCCCCACGGTTTTTTTAACTTGCAAAGCCATTTGGAGATCATTATCGAACATGACCCCCAGATTCCGCACCGTTGTCACAGGGACAATGGGTTCCATTTCTGGGGCCAGTCTAAAGTCAAAAGGCATATCCCTTACTCTCGCTGGGGAACAGTAGATCACCTCAGTCTTGCCTCCATTAAATTGCAGGGAGTTAGCCCTGAGCCAGTCCGAGGTCTGACTCATACATTTCTGGAATTCATCCATAGTTATGGCATCCTTTCCCTCTAGTGAGAACACCAATTGGGTATCGTCCGCATAGTTGACAATATCAACCCCGTGCGCCTTGATGATAGGAATTAATGGCCGCAGATAGATATTGAAAAGGATGGGGCTGATGGCTGATCCCTGGGGGACCCCATGTCCCACCAAGGTCTTGCTGGAGGTAAAAGGGGGCAAGGAAACCAGTTGTTGTCTCCCTGTGAGATAAGATCGTATCCATCTCAAGGCACATCCCTTAACTCCCAAATGCTCCAGTCTGTTCAGCAAGATTCGGTGGTTTACCGTATCAAATGCGGCTGACATGTCTAAGAGGACCATTACCGATGAGAGGCCTCTGTCAGCCCGCATCCGAAGGTTGTCCAACACAGTGACCAGAGCTGTCTCCATTCCATGACTTGGCCTAAAGCCAAACTGGCTCTTCTCCAGGAGATGGAACTCCTCCAGATACCCAGAAAGAGAACTACTCACTACCTTTTCAAGCATTTTTATAGGAAAAGGTAGCAGGGAAATGGGCCTAAAACTAGTAGGGTCTCCTGGATCCAGAGATGGGTTTTTTAATAGTGGAGTAACCACAGCCAGCTTCCATGTTTCGGGCACCATCCCTTCCTCCAAGGATTGGCAGCATATCTGCCATAGCCGAGGGAGCAATGCCAAAGCATGATCTTTCCAGATCCCATTAGGTATGGGGTCTAATGGAGACCCTGACCTCACATTCTGTGCACATTTATTAAACAGCTCATTAGTGAGTGGTGTAAAGTGCTCCAGTGAGGTTACTCCCCCTAGTTCTTCCAGGGGCGATTGTCCAATAGCATTTAGCGGAGGGGTGTCGCACATGGTAAGCCCCCCAACAATATTAGCGATTTTCTCCTCAAAATGGGAGGCGATTTTATCGCATAACATCTGTGATGCTACCACCTTATTTCCCACACTAGTGGGGTTAGAGAGGTCTCTGATGATCATAAAAAGAGCTCTGGCGCTATTTGGTGCTGACAAAATAGAATTGAGGAAAAAGTCCACTTTGGCCTTAGCCAACAATTCTTTATACTGAGCTTGTACTTTTTTAAAGGCCACTTTATCATGCTCAGCATAATGCCTGCGCCATTTTCTCTCTGCCTGCCGAGAAGCTCTACGTATGATACTCAGCTCTTCAGTAAACCACGGCGCGGAATGTTTTATTCTGGCCTTCAGGCGTTTCAGAGGTATGAGCTGATCTAATACCTCAACAATGTAGTTCTGGTACAGACGATAGTTTAGGTCCACTGACTCATGAGGATCAAAAGGAGGCAGATTTTGAAAAAGTGGCTCAACCCTGCTCCTCATGAGTTTATAGTCTATAGGCAAACAGTACAGGTTTTGGACAGCCCTTACTATATTCTCCGGAAACCCATAGGTCTTTAAAACTTCCCAGAAGTAGGGCCAGTGAACTTGATCAAATTCCTTGGTGGCGTCAACAGCTACAATAGTTATAGGTAGATTATAAGCTTTCGCCAGATCCACAACCCCAAGCATCCCGAAAGTAAGCTCATTGAGCTGCCTCCTGGGGATAAATCCTCTGATCTTGGTGAATAACCCATTTAATAATCTGGGCAAACCTAGAGGCCAATAGCCCCAAAAAAACCTTATAATCGGTATTCAATAGCGATATTGGCCTGTAGGAATCCACTGCCAAAGGGTCTTTATTGGGTTTCAGGATCAACGTTACCTGGCCTCAGCCCAAGACAACAGGGCTTTTCCCCTTCCAGCAATATTGCGTTAAATAGGTATTTCAACACTGGTACTATACTATCAAGAAGTTTAGAATAGATCTCAACAGGCAGACCATCTGGTCCGGCAGCCTTCCCCTTTGCCATCTTTCTCAGCTGTACCCAGACCCCTTCTTCCGTTATCTCGGCCATTAAGGCTCTCTTTTGATCATCATTTAGACTAGGGAGTTCAAACTTCCCCAGCCAGGCCCCTATCTTCTCCCTTCCCGGTGAAATACCATCATTGTATAAATGACTCCTATATCTACAGGCTTCTGTGCCTATTTCTGCGTTGGTATCTAGTAGGGCTCCTGTGTCTACGTTTCTTAAATTACAAATTACATTTCTAGATTTATCAGATTTGGCTTTCCAAGCCAGAAGTGAGCTGCTCTTCTCTGAAATGCTGCAGCTTACTAACCCTCCATCTATCCAATAGCCTTTTATCAAGATCCCCTTGATATTTCGCTTGGAGCTTTTCTAACTCTTTACCCAGCAAAGAAACTTTACAGGAGCCCTCCAATGATGCCTTTTGTAGCTCCTGTTCCTTACACTTAATCTTTTTGGAGAGTTTCTCCTCCTGCTGTTTCATGTCTCGTCTTTCCCACTATTATAGAAGTACCTATAGCTCTTAAATTAGCTTTAAAGGCATCCCAGAATACTTGGATTTTTGCTGATCCCATATTAGCTTGAAAAAAACAAACAAAGCCTCATCTCTTATACTTGATACCGCCCCTTCGTTTGACAGAATAGCTACATCTAGGGTCCACCTTTTCATATCAGACCTACTTTACTGCCTAAGGGAAAAAGACACAGCCGAATGATCTGAGAGGATGTCAGGGAGATGTTTAACCTCTTCAACCGTTGGTAATAACTCCCGATCTACTAAAAAATAATCGATACAGGAGTGGTGGCCATATTTTTTACTGTGAAAAGTAAAGTCTTTTGCCTCCCCCATCTTGCTTCTCCAAATGTCTACCAAATTTAGCTCTCTAATCATGGTCTTAACTACCGCCGATGTTCTAGGGGGACTGGCATATTTAACTTTTGAAGTTCTATCCAGATCCTTATTTTTTACTATGTTAAAGTCACCACCGATTATAACTGGAGCACTAGCCAGTATTAGACATGCTTCAAGCTTAATTAAAGCATCTGGAGCATCATAATTTGGACCATAATATTTGGCGTAAACTATTGACAGCCCCTGTATCCTCAGGTTGGCGACCAACCATCTCCCGGAGGAGTCTGTCTGATAGCTTTTTATCTTTATGCCTGAATTATTTCATATAATGACCACCACACCTCTTGTGCTGCCTCTTTGGTCCAAACAAACTGCTTCCTGGACCCATCTCAATTTACTAAAAGTGGTACCATACTCCCCCCTATCTAAATGGGTTTCCTGGAGCAGAATAACATTAGCCTCGCTATTCTTAAGGAAGTCCGAAACTCGAGCCAACTTCTTCCAGGACCTCAGACCATTCACATTCCAGGATATAAAATAAACCGGGTTTATTTTACACATTTCTACAATACCATCCCCAGCTCCAGAAAGACCACCTTAACCTGTCTTCATTGCCCACTCCCACTCTAAAAAGAGTCAAATGACCCCTTGTAATTAGGACCATACAAACATATGACAGAAAGAGGAAAAGATTTTCTATTTTTCCCTCATGCTCCCACCACCACATCACCCCTCCACCCACCCCCCTTGGGGAACTCTCCTCCCTATCCCCAGGCGGAAAAGAAATCGCCTTTCGGAAACCCCCGCACTAGAGGAGGGGGAATCCAAACCAAAATTCTAAGAAAAATGTAACAAATAGTAGTGAAGAAAAACTTGACTGGGGCTCAGTGATCTGCTCATATATAAGGTAAGTCCTCTACTCCCTATTCGGGCCTATATTCTGAACCTTCCATCTGCGCCAAGAGGGAGTCCACTTCCTCTGGATCTCTAATATTGTAAATTTTGTTCCGCTACATTATCCTCAGCATTGCAGGAAACCTCATCTGTACCTGGGCTCCCTTACTGCGTAAATCATTCATTTTTGTGCCCAGCTCCCACTGCCTCTGGGCTGTTCTCTTACCCATATCGGATTGAATTTGATAATAAAGGTCTCCAAACTTCAAAAATGATCTTTTAGGGCACGCCCCTAGACTAACTCCCTGACTGAGAAAGAGAGAAAAGTTTTTTTTTCTTTTGTCCTCATCAGCCTAGGTCCACAAAAGGTATAGAAACGAAACTCCGGGGTCTCCCTGTAGATAGCACTGTCCGGAGCCCTTTTGTACTCAGACCTAAGATAGGTCACTCTATACCTTGCTTCTAATACTCCGACCATAGGAAGCCTTGCAATCGACCAGATCCTCTTCAGGCCACCACCGGGGTAATCAAGCAACTTGGTATAAAGGCCTAATCATAGGACTATAATTATGTATTTACATTTACAAAAGGGTTATCCAGTTCTCGAAGGGGAAGCTCTGTCCATCCTAACTGTATATTTTATAGAAGCTAACCATTCTGCTTTATTTGGGGGCGTAGCTTTAATTCAATACTTGCAGATTTCTCTGTGGGCAAGCAATATTATGTAGAAAATTAATTTTTCTTGTGTTTTGCGATAGTGTTTCATAATTAACTGGAAGCCCAAAAAAACAAGGCATATGCTTACCTGGAACGGGTCTCCAGGTATTAAAGAAATCATATTACTCACATCCCGTAGTACCGGGCAATCCAAGAACATATGTTCATCATTACTTTTTTCTTCCCCACACTTGGGACACCTTGGCGTGACACCTTTCGCAAATTTTGCCATCTTATATGGCGTCCAATAGACCCTGTGGAGACAAAAGAGGTGGTTTCGCCTTAAATTTGCGGCACGTACTGTGAAGTATAGCATGTTACAAGATACTTGCCATAGGTCTATGGACTGCTCTCCCGGCAAGCTCTTTTCCCACAGTGTTGCTGGCAGATTAAAGTCACCATCCGAACTCTCCACTAGGCTCCAGTACCATCTTGCCACCTCTTTTCCACGGGATCCTTCAGATTTTATTGAGGATTCTAGTACGTTAGATTGTCCTGCGCCTAGCCCATCCGTGAGGCTCCAACTTTTAATTTGAAGATATTTAAATTTTGACAGTTGCCCATCCCCTATCTCCTGGGCCTCCTCCCAGGAAATCAGTACTCCATCGACCACCAGTTGACCCCAAGAATTTATCCCTGCTTCTTTCAGAGGACAAGCCAGGCAATCTTTTGACCACTCCGGGCAGCCCGGGGAGTCCCAAATAGGGGCCAGTCCACTATAGTAGTTTATATTAGAGTCTCTCCTGATTTTGTACCAAGTTATTGCAAAACTTTGCAAAGTCTTTAGCCTTACTTTTTTTAAATAGTGTGGATCTCCATATTTATGTATGAACTCATGCTCGCCCCCTTGTACATCAGATAACATAACGTTGAACATTCTCCCAATATCAGAGCTATCTGGCTTACTTAATAAATATTATCCCCCTTTTAATAAAAACACCCAAGCATAATAAGACAGATCCGGGAGTTGTAGCCCCCCTTTATCATATTGTCGTCTAAGCTTTTTCCAGGCAATTCTCGTACCTTTCGATGCCCAGATTAACCTTTTCGGTGCTCATGACGGAACGGTTCCGTCATGAGCGTCGGTTGAGCTGTGCTCATGACGGAACCGTTCCGTCATGACCCCGCCCGCGCAAGAAACGGTCAGCGCTGAGCGGGAATCGGCGCCGCATCGAAGAGGTTATGCTCGTTATCTTGGATTGGGATTTTTTAAACCAAACTTCCTTAAAGGCCATTGGAATATTTTGAAACAAAAAAGTAAACTTAGGAAGGATTGGCATTTTTACAAGGTTTACTCTGCCATAAATTGTTAAAGGAAGGTGAGACCAGCTAAGTAAGAGTTTCCCTACTGCCTTGTTGACCTCTTGGAAATTCATTTCGGGAATTTGTTCTATTTTCTGCACAATTTGGATTCCTAGGTGTCTCATTTCTTCCTTTACACATCTAAATTGCGAGTTCATATTCCACTTCATCACAACTGTTTTGTTTTCATTAATCTCATAACCAGAGATCTGCCCAAAACGTGCTGCCAGATTGTATACTATTGGCAGTGCTGAGTTAAGATCTGAGGTATACACTACTAGATCGTCTGCATATAGCCCTACTTTTTTCTCCCACTCCCGAAATCTAAACGGTTGTATGCTCTCATGACACCTTATCTTTTTGGCTAGTGGTTCGATATACAAATTAAAAAGTTGAGGGGATAGCGGGCACCCCTGCCTGGTCCCTCTATAGATGTTAAAACTATTAGAAATTTTACCATTCACCAACACCCTGGCAGTAGGATTCTTTTATAGAAGAGCTATTGCCCTACAAAAGTTTTCCCCCAAGTTAGAAAGCTGTAAAATTTCCTGCAGATAAGACCAGTTGACCCGGTCAAATGCCTTGGTCGCATCTACGGTAATAATTGCCAATGGTACTTTGAACGTGGTTGCTATGTCAACAGCACCAATTAAGTTGTAGGTTAGTTCCTCAATACCTCTGCCACGTACAAAGCCCTTCGGATCCTCATGTAGCAACACGTCTAGTACTCCACTCAGCCTATCTGCTAATAGCTTCGTAAAGATCTTGCAATCTGTATTAAGCAGCGAGATAGGCCTGTAAGAGTCACAACGGTTAGGTGGTTTATCTACCCTGAGGATCAGAGTGACAATGGCGTCATTCCAAGATTGAGGGATCTCCTACCCCCTTCAAAAATCTCAGTAAACAATCTAACCATTACTGGGACCCAAAATGTCTCCAGTTTTTATATACCTCTGCCGGGATACCATCTGGTCCTGCAGCCTTACTTGCTTTCCCGGCTTTAATAACATTTCTAATTTCAGAATCTAGAATTGACCTATTCATCTCTTCCCTTTGGGGTTCAGACAGCTTGTGGGGAACTTTTTGACCCAACCACTCTATCTCTTCCTCTCCCTGCGTTACTAGATTTTCGGAGTATACTTTCCCCGAAATGATTGATCAAAGCCTCTTCTATACCTTCCCTTGACCTAGCTAGGTCTTCTGACCAATCTAACTTTAGTTCTTTTACGAAGTTTTTAACTTGATCGTTTTTTATCTTCCAAGAAAGTAGCTTGCCACAACCTTCTCCGTAGTTAAAATGGGCCAGTCTGCTCACTTGCCATCTCTCTTGCATTCTTCTTTCCAAGACGCCTACTAACTCCACTTTAAGGGCCTCAATAGCAGCAACCCCGGACTCCTGTACTATTTCTTTGTCCTGTATCTTTTGTTCTATCTGCTTGATCTGATCTTCAATGGTAGCAATTTCACCCCTCCGTTGCTTGTTTTTATAGGACTGGATAGATGTTACCCTCCCTCTTAAAAAGGCCTTATAAACATCCCATACTGTACCTAATGGGGCACTATCTAGGTTCTGCTCAAAGAACCATTGAGATTCCACCCCCAGTTTTTCCATCACCGCCTCATCAGCCAGTATGGTACGGTCAAAGGCCCATCTCCTTTGGCGCACCGTATTTGGGGGAGCCAGACGTATAGAAATGGCCGAGTAATCCGACAAATGAGACCCCATATGACTAGCATCCCTAACCTGGCCCGGTGCATGGCACAGGAGGCGCAGGAGGCACAGTAGGTAGGGCAGTCATTTTTGGGGGCAAAAACAACAAAACTTGTAAAACCTGGAAAAGCTCTTGCGGGGAGAAATTTTGGGTGTTGTTTTGGATGGGAAGTCGTGTAACCTTATGATCGACAGAAAAGAGGCTTTTCTCCCAGTAAAACAGAAAAGCACCTCTTTGAGCTCTCAATCTAGGGGGGCAGAGCTAGGTGAGCCAAGGAAGAAAGTCGCTCTGACTGGTGGTTACTATTTAAGAAGTTTGGAGGCTAGAAAAAACGGAAAGAGCACTCTGCATAAAACCCACAAGAATATCTGCAGGTTAGATCCTAATCTTTCTCTTAAAGTTGATGAAGGTGAATGGGTGACCCCGAAAAAGAGAAGGTCTAGAGGGAAAAAGAGGGAGTTACAGGTATCTAACCTAAAAATTATCCCCTCATTAAGAACATTTTTTAAAGTGGTACCTAAGACTCTGGAAATAAAAAACCCCTACCTTGGCTTTGGGGGATCTAGACATTTTGAGCCTTAACTAATATCAGGTGCTGGCAGAATCTTTTGAGGCCAAAAAATAGCCCCTCCCTGTACCCCCAGGAAAACAAATAGCAGCATAGGAAGAGGGAGGACCGCTTTCCCCTTCTGCTAATATGGATGCGCATGTTTCTCACCCAGAAATAATAAATGGGGAAACCCCACCGGAATTTCAGGATGGTGCGGGGGGGGGGGAGCCTCTTACAAAAGATGTATGCCATTCCCAGATGCAACATAAGCCCCAAGAACAGTCTCAATCCCAGTCAGTTTCGGATCTCATTCATTTGCTAACCATCGAGGTTAAGAATAGATTCGAAACCTCCGAAACGAATCAAAAATAGATTAGAGCTTCCTGTGACAGTCTGGAGAAAAAACTGGATGACATCGCAGTTTGGACATCGCAGTTGGAAAGCTCAGTAAAGGATTTAACAGAACAGACTGAGGCCAACTCAAAGGAGATCATGGTTTTAAAAGGGAATGAGGCTACATTGAAGGAAAAGCTGGAATCAATGGAGAATAATCAGAGAAGAAACAATCTCCGTATTCTAAAAATCCCGGAAGGTCAGAGGGGGAGGCTATCAAGACCTTTGTGGCACGGTTGATTAAACTGGGAGTGCATATGGAATGCTCTGAAGAAGACCTGGTTAAAGACATGAAGAGGGTTCACAGGGACCCCTTCAGGTTAAACACAAAGAGACCAAAACCCAGGAGAATCGTGGTCAATTTCCTAACGTATAAAATAAAGAAAGAGATATTATCAAGGAGCCTTAAAACAGAAAAACCTTTCGGTACATGGAATTAAATTCGATATTAGATCAGATGTCTCCCAAATTACAGCCAACAAGCAATGGGAGTTTGGTAACCTGATTGAACCTTTCAGAAAATGGGGTGCGACGGCACAGTTAAGATTCCCCGCCAGTTTGAGGGTGATGCATAACAATAAAATGCAGACCTTACGGAGAGTAGATGAAGCCGAAGAATTCCTTAGATCTTTATCTGACACTGACACTAGTGTGAAGTAGGAAGCTGAGGATGGGTTCTCTCGGTGTTTTGGTTCCTTTTGACTACTTTTTTTTTTTGTAGTCTTTATCCCCATACCTATATGCTGATATTTTCTTGATATCCCCTTTTGCTCTATTTTGGTGTTGTATTTTGTTCTTTTTTTGCACTTAGTTCTGATTAAGAAAATTCACTTCTTTCACTGGGTTTTTGTATATTTTTTAGCAATAACCTCAGGAAGTCTCCTTAAGGCTTAGGCTAGGCATAGTTTATGAAGGAGAAGGAGGAGGGTTTTCCATGGGAGGGGGAGGGGATGGCACTTGTGAAGGCATGGGTGGGGGAGCAATGGGAAAAAATACAAACAAATATTTGGCCTCTTCTAATGTCCAGGAACTCCGGTTGCAAGGGTTGGGTGAAAGCTAGGAATGAAAAATGAGTACCAGTAGAGAGGCCCAGATAGAGTTATTACCTTGGAACGTTAATGGCCTTAGGGTGAGGCAAAGAAGGGAAAAAATCTTGCAATATATAACGGATGCCCCTGCCCAAATCATATTCCTCCAAGAGACTCATTTAACGAGTATGGAAACAATGGAGATTTTTAAGTCTAGAAGATGGCTGCAGAGAGTAATATGCACGGATCATCAACTTACTATAAGAGGAGTGGCGATTCTTGTAAAACCCAATCCTCAGATAATTATTGAAGATACCAGAATTGATAAGTCAGGCAGATGGGTAATAGCGAAAACGAGATGTTATAATCAGAGCTACGCATTGTTAGGCTATTACGGCCCAAATTTAGATAATCCTACCCCGTTTAGTAATTTACTCTCGGAACTGCTGGACTTCCCGGACCCTATTATAGTGGCAGGTGATTTTAATGTGGTGCTAGATGACAGGTTAGATCGATCTGCTAAAAGTAGAGCGACCACTCACAATAAATCACGCTCTCTTATTATAAATTCAATAAAGAATCTAGGTTGGTGTGACATCTGGTGGGAAACGCAGGGGTCTTTAAAAAGCCTTACGTTTAACAATAAAAAATATGGTCACCAATCACGAATAGATTATTTCTTGGTAGTCGAGAAAGAGAGAAAGTTTATCAGTATTTTCCTTGGGGTCTTCCTCCCAGGATTTAACCTAAATGGGTCTCTATGCTCCCTTTGTATCTCTCTGTCCCAATCAATATCTGACCTATCCTGAAGTCGACCTCCCAACAACTTGCACACAAAAACCTTGATGTCACCATTTTCAGAATTTTCGGGATATTCAAGAGCCTCACACTATTGCGCCTAGCTTGCAGTTCAAGCCTCTCCAGGTCCTCTTGCAACAGCTTATTTTGCCTTTTAAGCCCCACTGGTGTTCACAGCTGTCGCAGCTGACAATGACTTCACCTCGCCCTCTAAAGCTGAAGTCCGTTGGGCGATTCCATCTATTTTCTGTTCAAGTATCCCACATTTTTCTTGAATGTCCTTTTGAATATATTCAGAAGTCTCACATTTAACCAGGATATCTTGTCTCAAAGCACAGAGCAGATCTGCCAACTGGTTGAGACTTTTCTTGACAACAATGATCCGACCCAGAGCTCTCGCCGTTGCTATGGCTAGGACTGTTACCTTCAACCCCCCACCCACCACACCATCCAGAACTACTTGAGTATGGGGTATGATATCGTCTCAGTTTTCTGCCAGTGGGGAAAAATGATTTTCCAACCGCAATGGTTCAGCCTGGGATGGCAGTTCCACAACTTTACCTCCCATCCTCTCTGAGGAACCTGCAACCTGCTCCATGATTTAAAGTAAGACCTTAGGGAGGGGAGGCTTAGGAAATGGAAGTGTTTTCCCAGGCCTGCACCTCTTGGTTCTCCCAGTCCCTCTAGCTGCTTTTTTAACAGGGGTTACTGCTTGGGGCTCTCTAACTACAGGGACCTTTGCTCTTCCAGCAGTACCTTTCTTCTCAGGCACAGAGCGCAAAAGATACCGGTTCCTAACCGGCGGAAATTGCGCCTCTCTAGCAGCAGCAGACACTGTAACTTTTTTCTCCCCTGTATGAGCCTGATTTGTGACTCCTCTATATCTATCACATTCCAACTCCTCATTCGTTAAATTTACGCAGGAGGGAAAATCCTGAGAGGGGATGTCGTTTTCCATCCACCCCCATTTACCTTGACCTTGCTGCTGTAACACTGTTGCTGCGGCCGAATCTCATCGGGAAGACCAAAAGCCAATCCTTCTCGACTTGTTGCCTGCTCCCCATAGTCTGCACTCAAGCCTTTACCGTAATTTGCTTCCCAAATTGCAGGTCCGGCAGATTCTGTACAGGCCAGGGTCTGCCCCGCCTGAGCCCTTCAACGCCGTCACCGCCGGGGATCTTCGTAGAAACGCCGCCACCCAGCACCAATTCCCCTGAGGGGCGGTGCTGGCTTCTGTAACCATGTCTGTGCCCCTACACGTTGCGAAACAAAACTGTTGGCTTTAGTGTGGCTCACCCCTGTTCTTTGCCGCCGCCGCCAACCGCATTATTACCCCTATCCGAAAGCTTCACATCGATGGATTTTCCACTCCTCCGATCAGGAGCTCTCGCGACCGGCCACCATCTTCCCCGATCACGTGCAGCGTCACAGGTACAATTTTAACATTGTCTAGCCTGTGAGACCAAAAAGGCTCAAATAATTTCAGGGGAGAAAGGAAAATGAGAATAGTGTTGCCAGTTGCATTAATGAGGAAAATAAGTATTTATTTTTCATCGTACAGCATTGTACAACAGTCGTTCTTGGCTACATCCTCATTTGAGGCCTCAAATTCCTTTAGTATGGCAAAGTAATTAGAAATTCTTGCTAAGTTCACGGAAATGCATGTGGGTCCCGCATCGCAAGTGAACCTGACAGGACGCTGCCCGTGAACTGTTGTTCTGTTGTCCCAGGAGGGGCTTACCTTGCCGCTTGCTATCTGGCGAGAGGGGTTTCTACGAGGAGAGGAGAGCAGAAGCTTCACGGGACTCAGGTCCCCAGCAGCCCCTGCGGCGCAACACCTGTGCTTTCCCCCGCCCACCCACCGCAGCGAAGGACAAAACGGCTCGCGGAACCCGCTGACGTGGGTCCCGCATCGCAAGCGAACCTGACAGGACGCTGCCCGTGAACTGTTGTTCGGTTGTCCCAGGAGGGGCTTACCTTGCCGCTTGCTATCTGGCGAGAGGGGTTTCTACGAGGAGAGGAGAGGAGAGCAGAAGCTTCACGGGACTCAGGTCCCCAGCAGCCCCTGCGGCGCAACACCTATGCTTTCCCCCGCCCACCCACCACAGCGAAGGACAAAACGGCTCGCGGAACCCGCTGACGCGGGTCCCGCATCGCAAGCGAACCTGACAGGACGCTGCCCGTGAACTGTTGTTCGGTTGTCCCAGGAGGGGCTTACCTTGCTGCTTGCTATCTGGCGAGAGGGGTTTCTACGAGGAGAGGAGAGGAGAGCAGAAGCTTCACGGGACTCAGGTCCCCAGCAGCCCCTGCGGCGCAACACCTGTGCTTTCCCCCGCCCACCCACCGCAGCGAAGGACAAAACGGCTCGCGGAACCCGCTGACGCGGGTCCCGTATCGCAAGCGAACCTGACAGGACGCTGCCCGTGAACTGTTGTTCGGTTGTCCCAGGAGGGGCTTACCTTGCCGCTTGCTATCTGGCGAGAGGGGTTTCTACGAGGAGAGGAGAGGAGAGCAGAAGCTTCACGGGACTCAGGTCCCCAGCAGCCCCTGCGGCGCAACACCTGTGCTTTCCCCCGCCCACCCATCGCAGCGAAGGACAAAACGGCTTGCGGAACCCGCTGACACGGGTCCCGCATCGCAAGCGAACCTGACAGGACGCTGCCGGTGAACTGTTGTTCGGTTGTCCCAGGAGGGGCTTACCTTGCCGCTTGCTATCTGGCGAGAGGGGTTTCTACGAGGAGAGGAGAGGAGAGCAGAAGCTTCACGGGACTCAGGTCCCCAGCAGCCCCTGCGGCGCAACACCTGTGCTTTCCCCCGCCCACCCACCGCAGCGAAGGACAAAACGGCTCGCGGAACCCGCTGACGCGGGTCCTGCATCGTAAGCGAACCTGACAGGACGCTGCCCGTGAACTGTTGTTCGGTTGTCCCAGGAGGGGCTTACCTTGCCGCTTGCTATCTGGCGAGAGGGGTTTCTACGAGGAGAGGAGAGGAGAGGAGAGCAGAAGCTTCACGGGACTCAGGTCCCCAGCAGCCCCTGCGGCGCAACACCTGTGCTTTCCCCCGCCCACCCACCGGAGCGAAGGACAAAACGGCTCGCGGAACCCGCTGACGCGGGTCCCGCATCGCAAGCGAACCTGACAGGACACTGCCCGTGAACTGTTGTTCGGTTGTCCCAGGAGGGGCTTACCTTGCCGCTTGCTATCTGGCGAGAGGGGTTTCTACGAGGAGAGGAGAGGAGAGGAGAGCAGAAGCTTCACGGGACTCAGGTCCCCAGCAGCCCCTGCGGCGCAACACCTGTGCTTTCCCCCGCCCACCCACCGCAGCGAAGGACAAAACGGCTCACGGAACCCGCTGACGCGGGTCCCGCATCGCAAGCGAACCTGACAGGACGCTGCCCGTGAACTGTTGTTCGGTTGTCCCAGGAGGGGCTTACCTTACCGCTTGCTATCTGGCGAGAGAGGTTTCTACGAGGAGAGGAGAGGAGAGCAGAAGCTTCATGGGACTCAGGGCCCCAGCAGCCCCTGCGGCGCAACACCTGTGCTTTCCCCCGCCCACTCGCTTTATTTAAATATTGCTTGCGACCGCTACGCGGAACGCGAGCGGAACGCGCCGGACGAAGCCCGGACAAAGGGCGGACAGTCTGTGACAGTCCGGGACAGGAGGGGGCTGGAGGGGGCTGTGGTCTTCTTGATCCGCCTAGAGGTACTAGCTAGGCTGTGTACATATTGTTGTGTTTTAGGATTGCAGCACGAAAGCCGATAATACGCAAGGGTTGGCAATTGCTTGTGATTTGTGCCTAAACTATTGTAGGGCTGTATTAGTTTTACCCATGTCAAAAGCTAAACCTATCTCGGTAAAATCAACAATGGATAATTATCTTGTGAAAATGGTTGACAAGATAAACCAGGAGCGGAGAAAGTCATTGGGGCGGCCAGAAATCGTTGACCCTGCCCCGTTAAATATCAATTCCCCACTCCTTCAACCGTTCCTAATCAGGATGTAAGCAATGAGCTTAATGAGTCTAATCATGATATAGATGGCACTACTGTGGTTGCCTCCTTAGAAGGAAATAGTCCCGCTGACTCCTCTCCCGAGGATTTATTATGTATACCAGATCCATCGACTGTCACTCCGACGGTTACAACATCACAGAGAGTATTACGTTCTAGCCGGACCCATAATAAGAATGTATATTCTAAAAGGGGGGGGGTGCCATCATCTAAGAGAGCTGATCTCATACCTACCAACTCCGTTCGTGACTACACTGTAGTGCAGGATAGTAATCCAGTCACCATAGATAGTAGACAGTTGTACCTTTTAATCAGCATGATTGATGCCAAGTTTGATCTATTAATCAGACCATTATTGAACAAACTTGATATGGTAACCAATGAAGTGGCCAGACTTGGAGGCCTGTTAGAATCACACTTTGATGCCAGTTCTGGCACCAAAGTAAATGATGAGGCCTTAGAAAATAGTCATGTCCCCCAACAGGTCTCTAAGGTTGCTAAATCAACAGTCAAGATTAACCCCCCTAACACTTCATATGGAGAACACTGTGAGGAGAGAAGTAATGCTCTAGACTCCTTGCAGACCCCAGGACAACATAAATTGTCAGGTAAACCTGTTGTCGAGAACCAGCAAGCACCTAGTGTAAAAAATGTTGGTATCTCCAGGCCTGATTTGCCCCCAGCTTGTGCTCCATTTGTGGCAGTCCTTATCAATGTCCCACCAGTTATTGAGACAGGTCGTAATTATAGTGAAACCCATTCTTCCTTGAAAAACAAAACTGTGGATTGGCTGCATCGGGAATGCGGCTTCCCAGTTGTTTTAGCAAAGGATATATTAAGTACAAGAAGAGTTAATTGGATTGGGAGTTCGCGTAAGACCTGTGGGGGTGATTGTATTGTAGTTAACTTTCAAAGTCCTCATCTTGTATCTACAGCCTTGTTAAGAGCACAAACATCCCCTTCACGGAACCAAGGGATATCTCTCCGGCCTTTAGGGTATTTCTATAGGCATCTTAATTCCCGTTCTAATATTGCACATTTTGGGACAAGAGAAGGAGACATAAATATCTTTCCTGGATCTACTATTACCATGTCAAACCGGTTTGAAGCACTTAGCGGGCTGGATTGTAATGATTGACTGGTGCCAGTCCAGTCTAAACTAGCGGATGCTGTTGATGCCGTTAGAGGCACGGGAGGGGATGTTATCCCGAGGGTGCTAGACACAGTAGACGTCAGTGAGAATGTTAACCCCTCGGATACTACCAGCGGGAAGCCCAGTTGCTGTGATAGAGAGAACTGGGTTTATCCGGCTGCGGATCAGTCTTGTAATCTTGCCCCCTCTGTTCCTATGAGCCCCATACCTTTATCCAGATCCTGTGAACAGAGTGCCTGTTTGATTGCTAGCTGGAATATTGCGGGACTCTTATCAAAGGATACTTGCCTGGTATGGTTAGAGTTTATTAACACTTTTAATATTGTATGTCTTCAGGAAACCTGGTGTGTTGACCCAATCAATTATAATGGTTTTGTTTCTTTCAATTTACCCGCTGTGGCTTCACCGTCGGGCAGGGCAAAGGGTGGGTTATTGGTTCTGATTTCTGTAGAAGTACCCATCAAAGTTAAGAAACATGTTTTGGTTGGTGCACACTCCCAGATTCTATGGCTTCAACAGGAGCAGGGTAGAAACATCCTTTTAATTAATTTTTATAATAATATCTTCGATTGTTCAAGGTACCAGGTTGTGCTTGCTTTGGAGTCTGCTATGGAAGATATTATAACCAAATTTGATATTGTTTTTGATATCATTTGGGTAGGGGATTTCAATACAGTGGTATGTCCCTTTGTTGATCAAAGGGTATGTGGCTTTGTTGACCATTGGGGGGATGGTGTCCGTCACTTCCCTCATAATCCTTATGGTAATTCCTTGAACAAAATTTTAACAACTTATGACATGGATATACTGGTTAACCAGGTTAATTCCTTAGGCGAAATCATTCCCACTTATACGGGAAGGAATGCTAATACAGTAATTGATTTCATTTGTGTATCATCTGGTATTAGCCCATGGTGTTCAGCCCCTGTGGTTGTGGACAATCTAATTAGTGATCATAATTGTATTACTGCCGAGGTTTTATTATGGAAGGACCGACAGATTTATACTCCATGCACTATTACCAATATTGAGCCACATCGATCTAATGGTATCCGCATTAGATGGAAAGGTAATAATGCGGATATTTCATCTAATACCATTGTCTCACAATGCCTTACGGAAATTGTTACAATTTTAGAAAGTGAGGAAGGAACTGACGAAATTATGCATAATTTTATTAATATTAACTTAATTATAGACAGCAACTTCACTATACTCCCTAAAGGTAGGAAATTTCAGCGTAGGGGATGGTTTGACCATGCATGTTCTACTGCTCTTAAGGGGCTTAAAATCTTATTGGCAGCAGAGAGGAGAGATATTGGAATGATCAGGGAACTGCGAGGGATCTATCAGACCGCAATTAAGTCCAGGAAAGCAGAATTAAGACAAGAGGCTTGGGATAATTTAGACCAGGCAGCCTATACCGCTGATTCCTCCCTTTTTTGGGCAACTGTTAATAGCCCTTTTCTAAAAGATGACAAGATGCCTGAATTATCGGCTAACGTCAGTGTGGAGAGCTGGGTCACCCACTTCTCTCTGATTTTTGACTCGGCCAGAACTAGGGGAGTTAATGATGATAGGTGGCCTGTCATCCCCTTGGACATTACGACTGCCGAAGTATGGGACAGCATTAAATCTAGTAGGGGTGGGAAGGCCCAGGGACCTGATGGGGTACCCATTGACGTATACAAAACAGCTCCCGAGATTTGGGGCCCGTTGCTTACAAAGGTATTTAACGCTGCCGTATGCAACGGGGTTCCCCATACATGGGAGGAATCCATAATTGTACCAATTTACAAGAAAGGAGACAAGGGGGATGCGAAGAATTACCGCCCAATTTCCCTCCTGGACTCTTCGGTGAAAATTATGAGTCGGGTACTTATGGTTAGGCTGGAAGAATGGGCGGAGTCTCAGAATATCCTGGCCGATTCCCAATATGGTTTCAGGAAGGGCAGAGGAACATTAGAGCAATGCCTCAACCTCGACCTAATAATCGGGAAGTACACAAAGGCAAAAAAAGGATCCCTCTACCTCTGCTTTGCCGACTTGAGCAGTGCCTTTGATATGGTAGACCACAATATCTTATGGGCCAAATTATTGGAAATGGGAGCACCGGAGTCTATTGTTTATTTTTTAGCGAGACTCTATGTTAAATTAAACTCTAGTGTCCGTTATGGCCAGGCAGGGGAGTGCACCCCCAAATTTAGGGTCAGGTGGGGCATTAGACAAGGGTGTGTGCTTGCCCCCCTACTTTTTATTCTTTTTATTAATGAAGTAGATTCAGTCTTAAAGGAGGTTGCGGCTGATGCACCAAAAATCAGTGATTTCAGCATCCCCGTACTTCTTTATGCGGACGACGCTGTAATCTTGTCTAGGACCCCTATTGGTCTACAGCGCTTGATGGACAGGTTTTCACTGTTCATTAAGGACAGGAAGCTGCTGATTAATAAATCTAAAACCTTTGTTATGGAATGTGGTGTGGGATGTAAAAAACCCCATGCCTTTTTTATCGAAGGCCACAAGGTGCTAACAGTGGAGTCTTTTAATTACCTCGCCATCACCTTTTCTAAAACGGGCAGTTGGACCAGAGAGATTAACTGTGTCCGGGCCAAGGTGGCGAAAAGCTCCCATGGGGTGTTTAAATTTGCTACCAAAATTGGAGACAAAAGAATTAAAGATATGTTAAAAATCTTTCAAATGAGATGTCTCTCGGTGGCCCTTTATGGAGCAGGGGTGTGGGGGCACATCAAGGCAGGGAACTTGCAAGTGGAGGAAAACCTCTTCCTTAAAAGGCTCCTGTGTTTGCCAAAATCAGCTACCAACGATTTGGCTTACAGAGAACTAGGTATTTTTCATCTTTCTGACCTATTGACTATAAGGCCTTTAATGCTGTGGCGCTCTATTTGGGCAAAGGAAGAGACCTCCTTAAATAGAGCAATTATTGGAGATTGTCTCTCCATTGACGGCCACCTAAAGATTCCCTGGATTAAATTTGTCTTAAATTGTTATTCAGAGATTTTTGGTATTAATCTTAAAGATGACTGTCACGCCCCTTCCAGTTTGCCCAAAGAAGTGATGAAGTCGGTTTTTATGAATTTTAAGTCAGAGAAGCGGGAAAGGACTAGTAGTAACTTAAGTACATGTATGTTCTACGGCAGATTCTGTGAAACTGAGGGATTTCAGCCGTATCTAAGTCTAGTCACCCGACCCTCCCATCGGTATGTTATTACCAGATTAAGGTTCGGGATAGTGCACCATTTGGTGGCCTACCCGTGTATTAAAAAACACCCGGTTGGCCCATGCCCATGCGATAATGTATCAGTTCAAAGCACCATCAGGCACATGCATCAAACCTTTTTGCGATCGCAAACGGTGCGAATCGCAAAAATAGGCCGTTTGCGATCGCAAAAGTCAGTGTTGAAATGCATCAACTGTATATTTGCGAAAATCCATTTTTTCGCAAATATAAGGAATCGCAAAACATTCTGCGAATCAAATAGCGAATCGGTATTAGCGTGTCCCAATTAGCGAATCGCAAACAACGATTCGCTAAATGTATGCATGACAAATCGCAAATAGCGATTTCCATGAAAATCGCAAATTAGCGATCGCTAAATAAGAAGGATCACAACCAGGTGGTAATCATGAGTGCAAATCACAGACAGGTGAAAACCAACTGAAACCCATTTAAACACACCCAGAATGAGCCAGCACTGTTCACAATGGCAGGGATTTACCTGATGGCGAGGAGGATGAGGCTGCAGGCTGCCGCACAGAGACGGAGGCGAATGAATGAGCGCATCTTCAGAGTCCGCATAACTTTGCTAGGCCAGCAAGAGGATGAGATATACGACAAGTATAGGCTCAATGCAGCAATGATCCATGATCTAATCAATGAATTGGACCCCATAATGCAACGACAGACACGTAGGACCAATGCCATCCCAACGCATGTGCAGGTCCTATGTTGCCTACACCTTCTGGCGTCAGGCAGTTTTCAGGGGGTCATTGCTGTTGCGGGAGGTGTGTCACAAAGCGCACTTTCAAGAATATTGAAAGCATTCCTTGATGCCATGATGGCCGTGATCGGGTCTCATATCAAGTTCCCTACCACCGCGCTTGACCTTGCAAAAACCAAACAGGAGTTCTACCAGATAGCTCGTTTCCCACATGTTTTGGGTTGTATTGATTGCACCCACGTTGCAATATGTCCCCCTGCAACACAGGAATATATATATAGAAATAGGAAATGTTACCATTCCCTCAATATTCAGGTCGTTTGCAATGCCAAAAACATTATCACTGACATTGTTGCGCAATTTCCAGGGAGTGCACATGACTCTTATATCTTCAGGCAAAGTGGCATACACACCCGTCTTGTCAGGGGAGAATTTGGAGAGGGACATCTGCTTGGTAAATATGTGTTATGGTTTATCACTGTCATTGTACGTATGTCAATGTGAAGCTGCCACTGACTCTTTGCTCCATTACATGTAGGTGACAGCGCATACGCCTTGCGTAATTACCTAATGACGCCTTACCTCAATCCCACAACTGCCAATCAACAGAGGTACAATGCAGCACATATTTCGACAAGGAACATCATAGAGCGCACATTTGGGCTGTTGAAGAGCCGATTCAGATGTCTACATAAGACCGGTGGAGCACTGAAGTACAACCCTGAACAATGCTGCAAGATAGTAGCGGCATGTGCCATGCTGCACAACATAGCGACAAGGGGAGGAATGGACATCGAGGTGTCTGACAGCGATTCGGAGGATGGGAACCAGCAAGTGCCACAACACCATGCAGCACAAGGGGCAGGCGCAGCAGAAGGGCGTAGGAGAAGATATGACATCACACAAAATTATTTCTGAGGTGAGTAATGATGACACAGAAACTGACTATTGCTATCAAAGTATTCTTTAATTAAATAAAATTGCCATGAGTGTTCAAGCACACTTGTAATCTGACCAGTGCAATGGACATAAGTGGTTTGCAAATGTCAATTCACTTGTCAGTCTGTGAAAAGTCAAATCCAAATAAATGGTTACGTCACCATAGTGGAATGCACTTGTACATGCCAGTCTAGCGCTTTTTCCCACGAACACCCAGACGCCTGTCAGACCCAGCATTGTCATCCGTTATGTTGGAAGCGGCGGGGGTACTGCTGCGTGTGTTGCGTCTTCCTGCAGTGCGGACTGGAACTGCCACACTACTTAGGCTTGAGCCACCCTCACTACCCTCTTCGGCCGTCGAATTGTTGGCCGCAATTGTGGAAGCATTTAGCAAATCAACTGCATTGGTGACCTGGTCCAGTGCTTTAGCCACATCGCCGCTCCAATGGCACATTTCAGTTTGCATGGTCACAGACCTACGCGCCAGCAGTGCAGTTGTCGTGGCCAATCTATTGTTTGATTTAGCAAACATTTTCAATTGCAGCATTAGTTGACGATGCTGTCTCTTCTGGGATACATTTCCCTCATGCATCACCTTGCTCAGTTGCTGCACACTTTCTGACAGTACTGCTATGTTGCTAGCCATCTTGCCAACTTGCAATTGTACTAATCGTGTGTTTTTTGTCTGCAGGCGCTGCATACGGAGCATCTGTCCCTCAAGACCACCCCAGACATCACTTGGTTGCTCCTCCTGCTGTGTCCTGAGTGCTCTTCCTCTCCTACGCCGGGCTCTGTGATTAGTTCTGGGGACCTGTGGTTGTGTTTTTGTGATGGAAGTTGTCTGGCCATGGCTGCCACCTGGTGTTGCATCAGCCTCATCATCTTCACACTCCATGGTGACTAGGGATGGAACAGTAGCCCTGCGTGACTTTGTTGGACGTGAGGGATTTATTTGCACCACAGGTGTGTCCATCTGTTCACCTGCGCTGGTGTCCTGCATGTCTGGGGAATCGCTATCCACATCTTCTACACGTTGCGCATCTGTGAGGTGAAACAGTGCAACACTGTATTATTTCATGTCTGTGATATTAATTGCACAGTAATAAATATCTGCCTTTGTAAATGATTTTATACTCTATTAAGCTTTTTTGGGTTGTTACTCTGAGATTTGACATTTTAACTGCTTGACCTGACTACATCTCCCATAATGCCCCTCACCTACTGAACGCATTGTGTACTGGATGTTCAGGGTCTGCACTTGGGCTGTACTGTGGTCGAGTTCTACCTTTACATTTTGTAACACTAAGAAAACATACATTCATCTTACCTTCAGATGTGTTTGCTGCTCCGGACGTGTCCAGCTGGGTCACACCAACAACAGCTTCTGGCTGGATGGTGGATTCAATCAAGTCCTCCATGGGAGTGTTCCCAGTGTCTGTTGGTGTTCCCCCTCCTGTCTTCTTTGCCTCCTTCAGGCGGTCAGCTATGCGCACCTTAGCCCGACTGCGCAAGTCGTACCATCGTTTTTTGAGTTCTTCAATGGTGCGGTGTGTCACCCCAATGGCATTGACCCTGTTTTGGATCCGGAGCCAGATTTTCCTTTTCTCCTGCTCTGCCACTTTCAATGATGCCTTTCCAAACAGCTTGTCATGGCTGTGGACTACTCCCTCAATGAGGGTGTCAATTTCTTTTTCTGCAAATTTAATTTTGCGTTTCCTGCCTGTTTGGCTCTCCTCTGCTGTTTGTGAGGCTTCCATTTGATATCACAAGTTTCTCTTCTGTCTCTGTCACACTCCTGTTCTGCTCCCAGAGCCAGCTCCCTCCTCTCCCTGACACTGTGCACTGGAAATGAGGCTGGTGCTGCTCACTTCCTGGTTGTGATGTCATCAGGATGCATCAAAAAGCGACTTCGGTATTAGCGATTTCGCTAATTGCGAAATCGCTATTAGCGAGTTCGCAAATGCCGAAATCGCAATTTATTTAGCGATTTTTAGCGATTCGCAATATTCTCGCAATGTTTTTGTTGCATCGTGTTTTGCGAGTCTTTATTTGCGATTCCTTAAAATTCGCAATTAAGGACTCGCAAACTCTCTTTTTGATGCATGTGCCTGCATGCACTTTCTTTTACTTTGTAAACTATATACTAATTTTCGTCAAGCCTACCTTAAGCCTATCTTGTTAAAATATGGAGTCAGGAATATACAAGATGCCATGAAGTTGCTTTTTAAACCTTATCCTGATGTTTGCTTTTTTACTGCCACCTTCCTCCTACTAGCAATCAAAGCAAGGCCTAGTATGCTTTTTTTAAACTATTTAAATGTTTTAATCATGTAATCTGTTTTGCAAATTTTTTATTATGGTTATGTTTACTGCATTTGTTGTTTTTTGTTTTGCTTTTATGGACTTATGTCTAAGCTCCGAATAAAGCCTTATGAAATGAAATGCATGTGTAGACATAGTAGGCTGCCTCCTTGCATGATCTAATTCCTTATTGCAGAAATTTTGGCCTTAGCAGGGCGTGCCTTTGAGGCAACAACTTGGGGCAACAACACAATAGATGGATCAGTGACTCCATTGTCTTCGAGCACTGTCTGCACTACCGTGGGATGAGTAGTTGCTTTTTTAAGTGTGTTCTGAACTCACTAATTGGCAAGTTCAAGAGCCTAGTGTTCACAATGTTCCTAAAGGTTTGCCTCCCTAAAGCAGCTCTCAGGTATGGCTGACAAGCTGTGTCCACGTGATGTGAAGTATGGAGATCCAAGTCACTCTGAATCTACACTGCCATGAAGAGATCTTGTTTCTATGAAGGAATCCTTCCTTGCTTCTCGAAGACACTTTACAATTGGCAGGGTTAAGATTTGCTCTGTTATGCTTTCTGCTATTTTGTTTATGTTATGGCGCTATGGAAGTAATAAGCCAGGGGTTGTGTCTGTCATTAAATATGATGTTAAGTGCATGTTTCATTGTTCCAACATCAGCCCTGGTAACTTGGTGGTAGTACTTAATGATGTATTTTAAACATTTCATGCCCATATTTGTAAGGCTGAATTCTAACCGTACCAATGTGCGCCTTGTAAGTTTTGGAAGCCCAACATTTTTCCTGTAGGCTGCTATATGACAGTGTTTCCAAAATGTCTGTAAGTTTTCCGGGGTGGGCGAGATGGCCCTAACATATTATGCGCAAACATTTGGCTGAAATTACTCTGCGTCTCCTATGCACTGTTGGGCATCGAAACGTAATTTGGCTATGGACAATGTCGTTTTGGCTGATTTGACCTCAATTGCCCTTGCTTGACGAGAGGCTTTGCCTGAGGCTGACAGCCAGACCCTAAGATAATTGTAATTTTTCAACATGGTGATATGCACGTGCTCAATGTTTTCATATCAACTGCCACTTTTTTCACCCACTGGGAAAAGATGAGAACTTTTTTTTTAAGCATTGACTGTGGATGAGTTTGCTGGTGTTATAGTTATGTCCAATGTTCAGAGCCCTCTTCGTTGCGACACGAGTGTGATCTAAGATAACCAAGTCATCGGCATACTGTTAGATGGGAAGCTTAAATGATCCTAGCATGGGAGGGAACAGGTTCCCGATCAATAGTGCCTGACCTAAGTCTGTCATTTACAGGTTTATTTATTTATTTGAAGGTTTTATATAGCGCGAACAAGACCCTTGTGGGTATCAGAGCGCTTTATTAGGTAGATATAGAGGATACTTAGCCATATGGTAAATAACATAAAGATCCATACAAATCATGCATTGTATAATCACAACATCGAAGATACATAGGTAAGTAGTAAGTAATATATAGTTCCATAAAGATCAAGAATAGAAGCGTATAATCACAGTAACCCAGGTTCCGGAGAGCTTAGCCATGAGAAGAGATTTCACTTCTTTTTTGAAGGATGCAGTAGAGGGATTAAGTCTAGTTTCTGGGGACAAAGCATTCCAGATCCTGGACGCCATCCCCGAGAAGGCTCGGTTGTATGTTTTCTTCTTGTTGAATCTTTGTGGTTTCAATAAGAGGTTTTTGGCACTTCTGGAAGCTCTGTTGCCATGTGAAGGCAACAGTTTCTGTGCCAGATATCTGGGAGTGTTGTGATGAATGGCTTTATGCGTGATGCCTGCGATTTTTAGTTGAATTCTGGCTTCGAAAGGTAACCAGTTAAGGGATCCTAGGTCCGGGGATATGTGTGAGTTTCTTTTGGAGCCAGTAATAAGTCTGGCTGCTGCATTGATTGAAGCTCTTAGAGGGGCCGTTGCATATCTGGGAAGGCCGCAGAGAGATACAATCCCATATTCCACTCTTGGGATAACTAGCGCATGTACTGCCAGTTTGAGGTCCTTTTCAGGCAGGAAAGGTTTTAGTTTTCTCAATGTATTCATCTGAAAGTTTGCTCGTTTTGTTGCGCTGCTGATGTGCTTCTGCATACTGAGATTTCTGTCCAGAGTTATTCCCAGCGATTTCCCTGAGTCAACGATAAGAGGTTGGCAGTTAAGGGCTGTAAGGTGTTTGATCTAATCTTGAATTATGGGTACTTGGGCGGGAGGAGCGATTAGAAGGAATTTGGTTTTGAGGGTGTTCAGTTTTAAATGGTTTTAGGCCAGCCAGGTCTGAGTTTTTCCTAGAGTTGTGTTGGAAGATTTGATATCTTCTAGAGAATGGATCTTTAGGTATAACTGTGTGTCTTCTGCGTACATATGGTATTGTATATTAGAGGAGTTGAGAATTTTGGTAAGTGGTTCCATGAATAGATTGAAAAGTGTCGGAGAGAGGGATCATCCTTGCCAAACTCCTAAAGTGACTGGGACGGGTTTAGACAGGGAATGATGAACCTTGAATCGTTGCGATCTGTTTTGGAGGAACGAGGTAAACCATTTTAGAACGGATCCGGAAAGTCCCATTCTGTGTTTCAGAAGGTCTAGTAGGTTGTCGTGTTTGACAGTATCAAAGGCAGAGGAGAGGTCGAGCAGGATAACGAGACAGGCTTCGTTTTGGTCTAGGATGTGTAGCGCATCGTCAATTATGTGGGTCATCGCTGATTCAGTACTATGTCCTGCACGGAAACCGGATTGGAATTTGTCGAGCAGGTTGAAATGATCTATGTGTCTTCCAAGCTGGAGATAAACACATTTTTCTAAGAGTTTGGCCAAGGTATGGATGTTGGATATTGAGCGGTAATTATTTAAGTCTACGGGGTCAGCAGTTGGCTACTTTAGGATGGGGAAACCTGCCCAGAGTTGAGGATATCAGGGATGGTTCCTTGAAGGAGAAAGGTATTTATAATCTTGGTCCAGAGAGGCAGTATCAATGGGATGAAGTCTTTTATGCAGCTTGCTGGGAGAGGGTCAGTGAAGTGATTGGCGGGATTCAGAGCCGTGAGCATTTTGAGTATAGTTTCTTCATTGTAAGTATTGAAGGATGACCAGGATGCATTATTTTTTAGATCGGGTTTTGGTGAGCTCCGGTGTGGGACTCCAGGAAGGGTTGATGAGGAGTCAATGTGTGTGTCGGTATGTGTGATTAGATCGTTGAGTAGGTCCATCTTTATGTTTTCGGTCTTCAGGGTGAAGAAGGAGGCAAACTCTTCACAGTTGGGTAGTGGGCTTAAGTTAGTTTGGGGGGTGTGAGGTGCATCCTTCGATTGTGTTTTGATTAAATCAAAAAGTATTTGGGGACGATTCTTGGCCAGGTCTAATTGATAACTAAAAAAGTCTGCTTTAGATCGTCTGATCTTTTTGTAGTAGGCTTTTCTCTTCATTCTTAGCAGCTTGAGGGGGTTGGCGGATGGAGCCAATCTCCATCTATGTTCAGTGAGTCTTATGGATTGTCTGTCCTCATTTAGTCTTCCATCGTACCAGGGTATTGAATCTTTTATGGAGACTCTTTTTAGTTGCAGGGGGGCGACCTCATTTAATATCGTGTTAATGGAATTGAAGTAGTGGTTGGTGAGATCTTGAACATCGGGTAGCCCTTCTGAGGGAAGCAGGATGTTGGATCTGAAGGTTGTGATTGTGTTAGAATCAATGTTTTTCAGATCCCTCTTCCATATTTTAGATCTTGTGGGTTTAGCAGAGTAAAGTTTCACTGTTTAATTGATGAAGAAGGTGATGATATGGTGGTCGGATCAATCACATGGATGGATCGTATCTATCTGAATGGAATCTGCCTTAGAGATGAAGTCGAGGATTGCTCCTTTATCATGTGTGGAACTGTTGCAGATTTGGGTGAGGTCGAGGTCCGAGAGGAAGTTTTTAAGACTATTGACCGCTGAATCATTAAGGTTATTTCAGTGATTGAGGTCTTCATGAAATATTTGGGTATTTTGATGTCCGGCATTAGTAGAGACTATGTCCATGAGATGTTCGATGAAGGTGAGGTTATCACCTGGAGGATGATAGAGAGTATGCAGAGAGCAAACTGGTTTGCTATTGCTGGTGATGTCTAAGCATATGTATTCTCAGGAGGGGAATACTGGAGTTTGGGATCGGTTCACTGAGAGATTGGTCCGATGTATGCAGCCAATGCCACCCCCTGGCATGTCAGTTCTGTCTAGTCTGATGGGAGTAGAGGATTCATTTAATCATGTTTTGGTCAGAATAAGTAGGTCCGGTTCTTGCATAAGTATGAGGTCACCTAAGTCAGCAGCATGTCTTGAGGCAGATCTACAATTTAGCAATATACATTTAAGACGGGCCTTGATGAGGGATGAGTTGGGTTTCTGGATGAGGGTAACTTGTCTAAGATTATTTTCGACTATGCCTCTGGGATTATGTTTTGTGAACCTGTGAGAATTGGAAGGAATCGTTTGGATTAGTGAATTTTTGGGGAAGTTATCTGGAAGCAATGTGTTGAGGTTGGGTTGCGGGAGATCATAGGAGCGTAACAGGGAGCGTAAGTCTTTCTCCAATAGAGGATTGGTCCTTTGGATTGGGCGAGTTGAAGTATTATGCAGAGGAACTGATCTCCACCTTGGGGGAGTTGTTTTGGGGTGAATTTAGGGTGATTAGTGTGTAAGTTTATCTTGGTTTCTTGTGTAGATCTATTGTTCAAGAGTTGGCGAATAATAACTTCCCATAGAGCTTAAAGTTCTTCTTTGACTTGCTGTAGCAAAATTTGAATTTCGTCAAGCCTGGAGTCTAGCGTAGGTGGTAGCAAGATTGGTGATTGTATTGTGGTAGTGGGAGATGTACTTGCGTCCTGTGGGTAGTATGCGGGTAGCATGTATTCTGGGTCATTGTGTTGCATCTTGCCTGGCTTCTTATACGGATTGGGGAGGGGTGGACTGGAGGGGGGTGTCGAAGTAAGTATCGCAGGGGTGTGAGATGCGGATTTGGTCGTGAGAGTGTTGGTATTGCAGGTGGCTGGGTTGGGATTGGGGGGAAGTATGTCCATTCCAGGGGAGAATGCTAAGTCTGGAATGGGTGTAAATGCTGGTAGTGTAATAAGGGGGGAGTGTCTTGTAAGGGAATCGTGCGGGGAGGAGAGGGAAGCACTGGGATTGGGTGTAGGTGTTGATGGTGACCTCAGATGAGAGTGACTAGACGTAACATTAGGGGGAGTGATAGGCTGTATGCTGGGGGTGGGAGCCACCTGGGAGGGGGAGGGGTTTTACACATTTTTCCCTGATGATGGGGAAGATGTTATCCAGCAGGTTTAAGCTGCGGTCCGGTGATTGCATGAGGATGATTCCATTGTGGTAGATGGTGATTGTTGCTGCGGCTTTGAAGATTGGGGAGGGGGAGATAGAGATAGTGAGACCATGCGCAGTTTTCCTGGTGGAGGAGATCGAGAACAGGGCAAGGAAGGCTTTCCTCCATAGTGCTCTTCTTTTGGTGTAGAAAATAAAGTCGGTGATTATGTGCCCTTTGTTTGTTGAGAAGTAGGGGTCCGAGATAGGGGTTTCGGGGTATGATTTTAACAAATTGTGTTTAAAGCGTTTGGCTGCTTTTTTCAAAAGGTTGTGGGGGTAGTTAATGGTGTAAGTGTGTAAGCCTGTGCGCTCCATATTGAGATTGGCGCTTGTAGGTGTGGAATAGCATTATATGGGGTGTTATGCGTGGTTGTGGGATTGGGACCGTAGCGGGGGTCTGTGCTGTGAGGGGGTAGTTGAAAGATGGGGGAGGTGTTGGAACAACAGGGGTGCCTGTGTAGGTTAAGGGCACAGGGAAGGAAGGGGGATGGTGGTGTAGGTGAGTAATACATGGGGGAAAGGTCAAGAAAAATATAAAATAAAATAAATAAAATGGAATTCTCACCTGTGTGCATGTGGAGAGGTAAGACCGAGGGGTGTTAACTAGCGATGTACAGGGGCTAGTCCAAAGTAAGGTAATACGTCCAAGATGACCGCATCTTTAGTAGTGGAATTCAAACCAGAAAGGTAGTCCTATTTCACTTTCCATTAGCTGGGCCAGATGAGTAGTAGTCCCGTTTCAGTTTCTATAGTTCTGTGGTTGCTTTGTCCTTTTCCAATTTCTATGTCATCTGCTTCCTGGGAGAATCTGTGTCTCTTCCTGCCTAAAACAGGCTAAAAGCAGACTCTAAATCCTTGGTAGTGGTGATTAGTAGAGGCCACCATTTTGCAGGCATCGGGGTAATTGCTGTCAATAAGATCAGCAAAAGGGGGATCTTCTAGTAAATTTCCCAGCATTAAGATGTGGGGTCCTGGAATGTGGAGTGGCAGCATGTGTGTTGTGGACATGCAGTAAAACAAACAACGAGCATGTGACCCCCATGTGTAGAGGATCTCGCCGTCAAACACTCGTCACATATATATGCACAAACGTTATCTCTCCGGCAAAAGCCCAGACCGTTCTAGCTGCTCCTAATCCACATCGAACGACTGTTTAAGTTCAGTTTGTTTGGCAAAATGCCTGTGGTGGGCAGAGTCGGGCTAAAGAGCTTCGTCCGGGATAACACTTATGAGGGTGGCTAGTTGAGCGCAAATAGGTCACCGCTCGTAGCACTTGGCTCACCGTGTGGACTAGATCAGCTCCTCATATCCTTTCCGATAGGAACTGCACTCCAGAAGAAAAGTGAAAAGTGTTACGGGCCCCGGCACAGCCAACAGTGAGCTCCGTGCGTAATGACTCCGCTCCTCATAACCTTCCCTACCTGTATTCAAGAGAAGCCCCTGTGAGCTGGGCCCTGACACAGCCACAGAGCACTCACCGTGAGGACTAGCTCCTTCGATCATCATATCCTTCCCAGACTGCATTGGAGAGAAGAAAGCCCCAGTGGACCGGGCCCTGAAACAGCCACAGACATGGCGCAAAAGATTTTGGTTTTCAGTAAGATTTTGGTTTTCAGTCCCGTGAAAGGGAGGCAGTTAGGGGAGATTAATAAACAATGCCATGGTTCCACGTCGCAGTAGCTCCAGCTATATCCCTCCTGCTGACCAGCAGATAAGTAGGGGACCCAGGTCCACAGTCCGAGCTGAGCCCCTCTGCTATCTGCGCAGAGCAAAGCGATGGGAGATCGATAGTTTGATCGAGGACTCAAATCCGTTGTCGATGATCCACATTGCAGAGGCTCCAACGGGAATAGCTTCAATACTCCAGAGCAACTGAGGACTCCCGATCCAGCTCCACAGTCCGAGCCCAGCCCAGTCGGTATCGGAGCAGAGTGAGGTGAGAGGCAGGGTTGCCACCCCTGTTTGAGTAGCAAGAGATGGTGGAAAGAGTTAGTTGTTTCGGTGTTTTGCAGGATTCCTTATGCATTTCTCAGTAATGTGTTCAGTTCGGGGGGGCCGCTGCCGCTAACAGGGATATTCAGCTTAATCTGATCACAAACGCTCGGAACTCCTTATTGAGCTCCTCACCAGTCAGCCATCTTGAATACTGCCATCTTAAATAGGTTGAATAATATGGGTGCAATAATGTACCCCTGCTCTAAACCCTTGTTGGTATAGATCTTTGGGGTGGTGTGAGATTGGGTTAGGTTGACCTGGATCCAGGTATCTAACTATAGGGCAATTATTGCACCCAATAGCTACTTGGGGATCCCCCATGCAGTAAGTTTAGCTCATAGTGTTCTTCGGTCATCAACATCAAAAGCTATACTGTAGTCTATGAGCACATGTATAACAGACTTACTGTGATTTTTATAGCTCTGTCCATCATATATGAAAGGGCAATGACATTGCCAGTCATGAAGGCCGTTGGGTGGAAGCCTGTTTGGTAAAATGGTTGTTAGCAGTGACTCAGGCTTCTAGTTCATGCAAAAAGAACTTGGCATATGCTTTCACTTCTACATCCAGCAAAGCAATTGGTCTATAATTTTCAGGGACCATGTTATCTTACTTTTTGTGGACAAGATGTATGATGCAACTCCTCCATGAATTTAGAATGTTGATTGTCGTCAGACAGGACTTGAAGAGAATATGCATGTAAGGTGCCCATTATTCTGCATCTTTTCTAAACAAACTACTAGGCAGGCAAATTGGCCCTGAGCCCTATACCTGTGTTTGGCTTCAGTAATTGTGTCTGTTTCTGTCTCTGTTACCTCAATTTGCTCATCATGGAGGGCCTCACTTAGACCGTCAACAAATTCATGGAAGGAACCTGCTGGAACCTTGTTGTCAACATATAGAGGGAGCAGGTGGCAATTGGGAACATCACTTCAGGTGGGGGCAGGAGGCGGAGCTAACAGTCAGTAGGCTAGTTGCTGGAATCGAATAAAACTGCATGGCAACCGCGACGCACAGTGGATACATGACCAATTCAGAGGTACTTCACCCTTGATCACGGGCGCAAGACGCTTTTTAAAGACGCCAGTTTTCCACAGTAAACGCTTTTACCTTTTATCTTGCTCTCCTTCTAAGTGCTGAACTTTAATCCCCTTATAACACGAATTGAATTTTAAACTGTTTGATTTGTTTGTTTAAAACTGCTGAATCTTTTAAAATCCATCGCACAAGGCACTTCTAAAATCCATCGCACAAGGCACCTTTACTTACTTTTTAACGCAGCCGCAGCATCCAACCAGCAGTTCCTACTGCCCTGCCTCCCGGTCCACAGCGGGTTGTCCGGATTGTTTGGAGGGAGCATGTGGCAATTGGGAACATAATTTCCGGTGGGGGCAGGAGGTGGAGCTAACAGTCAGCAGGCTAGTTGCTGGAATCGCATAAAACTGCATGGCAACCGCGACGCGCAGCAGGCGTGCCACTGTCGCGCCAAAGGCAAGCCCGTCTGTGCCCGGCCGTGCCCGGCTGGGACCAGGGGCCACAGACCCTGGCCCTCTGCCCACAGGTAACGGTGTATACGACTCCAATTTGCTACACTCCCTTAGAGGTACTGGATGGGGAAAGTGTTCTAATTCCCTAAGCATATCTGAAGATATGAATACATGTCCATATTGCACCTTCAGATTTACACCTCGCCACATCGCTCAATCAGGAGTGAAGAGATCAGAGTGCTACAAAATGTTCCTCTTTAATTGTAGATCCCTAGCTAAGCACGTAATGGAAATAGCCATTCTACTAGAGGAAGAGCGCCCGGACGCGCTATTTTTAACAGAAACCTGGCTAACCAGTGAATCAGATTCAATCCTTGTACAAAGTCTTGCCCCCGGCTACCTCATCTAGAGACTAGACCGCAAAAGCGGTAAAGGGGGAGGGATCGCGATATCATACAAAGATAGGTTTACGTGCCGTATAACACCTTATCTGTTACCTAACTGTGAGAACATGGCCTTCTCAATTAGCTCCTCTCCTACTCATACACTTTCTGGAGTACTGATCCATTGTGCCCCAGGATCACCAGGTCAATTTCTTGAGACAATTAGCGACATTGTAGCCAACTTAGCAAGTTCACCCTCCAATTTTACAGTGATGGGAGATCTTAATTTACACACTGACGATCCTAGCAACTCTGCAGCCTCGGAGTTAGCTAAAAGTCTGGCAGCACTCAGGTTTAAACAGAAAGTGTCAGGGGAAACTCACATCAAATGTCTCCTCCTAGATCAGATTTTTCCCAGCAATGAGGAACTACTGGCAGGTGACCCAACGCGACTTCCGTGGTCCGACCACTATTTGATCCCACTATCATGGGTTACCACGGGGCCACCAATCCCACCCAGGAAGATTAATGGTCAGGAAAAAACATGGTCCAAACTTCCCCTGGACCAGTGGATCCAAGTTCTAGAGGACACTACACCCCCTAATGCTACAAATGCCTCTAACCCAACGGAGGCCAATGACAGATTCAATACATGGCTTGAGCACTCGCTAGACCTCGCCCTCCCTAAACAACCAGCCCACAACATAGTTAGACCTAAGGCCTCTCCATGGTACTCGCCAAAGCTGCGTGCGCTCAAACAAGCCTGTGAAAAATTAGAACGGCTATGGAGAAAAGACTATACAGCCCACAGAAAACAAGAGTATAGGGAGGCCATCAAAATGTATCAAATAGAAATCAAAAGGGCTACGTACTATGTGGCATTTATTACCTCAGCCTCCAAAGCACCTCGAGAAGTCTTCTGTATAGCCAAGATACTTATCAAGCCCCCATCACCACAAATCTCCACTGATAGTGCCCTCATCCGCTGTAACAATTTGGCAGAATTATTTTACAAAAAGGTTCATGATATATATCTCACATTCCCTTGCTCAACCACCGACAAATACCAACATCCAGTGGCTACCCCCTCTCAGGGTATCCAGCAACACTGCATCGGATCCCCCAGCTGGATATAGACTCCTTACATGATATCCTAGCATGTGTTAATTCAGGATCACCAAAGGATCCAGCCCCCTCCCTCATGTATTGAAATTAGCAAAAAATACAATTCTCCCAGACATCCGAGATCTGATTAATGCCTCAATTGCATCTGGGGTGGTTCCTCTCCCATGGAAATGTGCCATGGTAAAGGTATAACAAAAAAAAACTAATCTAGACCCAGAACTGATGGGTAATTATCGGCCCATTTCCCTTCTCCCTCCAATAAACAAAATCCTCGGGAGGCATGCAAACTTAGTGCTATTGGGATTCTAGGAATCCAAAAACCTATTACACTCGTCACAGACAGGCTTCCGGCCCCTACATGGAACAGAGACAGCACTCCTAGTGGTGGCGGAAGAGTCCAGGAGGATCTTAGACCAGGGTGGCGAAGCGGCAATCATCCTCAGCGCCGCTTTTGATATTGTCAACCATAGCACCCTGATCCTCAGACTAAGAACATAGGAGTGACAAGGGGGAGTTATTCCCTGGCTTCAAAACTTCTTAGGAGACCGCACCTTTCAGGTCTTCGAAGGAGAAGTAGTGTCAAAGGGTATGGCCCTCAGATGCGGTGTGCCTCAGGGATCCTTCCTGAGCCCAATGTTATTCAACGTATATATGAGACCGCTAGCGGAGATAGTTCAACCTTTAGGCATAAAAATCGTCACATATGGATAATGCTCCCACAAATCTAGACCCTTGTTTAGAACAAGTGGCCAAATTGATGGCGCTCTCTTGTCTAAAGTTGAACGGAGATAACACGGAGCTGATGCTCCTAGGCAACTCTATATATCCCAACATGGAGTTGCAGCGGCCAAACTGCCTTGGTCCTGCCCCTCCACCAAAAGGCCAAATAAAAAGTCCAGGAATGTGGCTGGATCAGTCCTTGACTTTTAAACACCATACAGCAAAACTGTCGGCAACGTGCTATGGTATCATCAGAATGCTGCCAAAAGTCCTTCCTCTCCTCCCTTTCCAGGCAAGAAGGATCATGGTCCAGGCGTTGATTCTGTCTAGCATGGACTATGGAAATGCACTTTATCTAGGAGCTCCCAAAGCCACCATGGTGAGACTTTAGATCATTCAGAACTGTGCAGCGCATTTGCTCCTGGACGTCCCTTATCGGCAATTGGCCAAACCTGTGCTGAAATCCCTACATTGGCTTCCAATTTTGGAGAGAGTTAAATTCAAGGCACTCTGCATTACCCATAAATCGTTTTGGGGAAAGGGACCAGCAATCAATCATTTATTAATTATCCGTTCCTTTTCCTACAATGCTGCCAGATTGTGGAATGCCCTGCCACTCAAAATACAGTAGGAATCAAATCATCTGCCCTTCCGGAAATTACTAAAAACCTGGCTTTTTAAAATCACTTGCTAGTAGAGACACTCTTCTGGTCTGTGTCTGCAGACAGCTCTGGGATGCCTCAGGTTAGCTACGTGCTATATAAATGTTTTTCTATTCTATTCTATTCTATATAGACGGTGCGCGTGGGCTATCCAGTTTGCTGTGAAAATTTCATTATCCTTTCCAACATTTTTATTCAGCAGGCCATTTACATGGGTCCAGAATTGGCATGATTAGCTTGGTGTGAGGAGATTAAATAAGTTCAGCCATTCTTCTACCAAGTGCTTTCGTTTTAAAAACCACAGTATTTTTTGACTGTGCTCCTTGCCTCTTTTAATTGTCTTAGGGCCACTGAACACTTCTGCTTTTTGCACTTTCTTTCAGCAAGTAGACAGAGCCTTTTGATATATTTTAGAACACTGTCTTTGAATGGGGGCTTATAAATAGGTCTCGTCAATGGCCAGTTTGTGATTCTGGAGCTGTTGATGGTTAATGCGGCATGGAGGCTCAGGCTTTGTCCACATGGCTTGTAGTCTGCGTAATTATGAGGGGGGATATGTTGGGCTTTCCATTTCTGATACAGAAGGTTATTCCCAGGTCACCAATTAACCCTTCTCTGTAGAGGGTTGAGTGCTAATGTTAGTAGCGAGCTGGCAGGTATGGAAAGGATCGTGAATAGTAGTGCCCATGGCACTCATCATCATCACCAGATGGTGGTCACTTTCTGTTTTTACAGGGACCTTGTATTCGACACATCTCATTCGCAGTTGGCGACTCAGGAAGCTGTAGTGCATTTTCGAGATGTTTCTGTTCTTTGATTGTCGTTTTCTATTAGCGATAACCTTTTGATCACAAGTGTGTAGGTCACGTTCCTTAATGCAAACCTCTAGGAGGTGCCAATTAACCTGCACCTGGTCACCTTCTGATTGCCCTACATATCGTGTGTTAAAGTCACCTACAAAGATGATCTCATGGTCAGGGTGTTGATAAGCAATCTCTTGTATTAGATCACAAGCTTCAATTACAAACTTTTTTGCTTTCTTTATGTGGAGTAATGTATATGTTCAGTACTATTATACTGATAGGTTGGCTCCCTGAATCCAATCCATGGAGTTCAAGTGCTTGCAAGTCATGGCTGGGTATTTTTAGCTCTTTTACTTTAAGTTGGAGCTTAAGTTTTATAAATATAGATAGCCCACCAGTTGGCCTGCCAAAAAGATTGTTCTTCTGGTCGGATTTGAGGAATGTGTGAAAGCTTGGTATTGAAGTGGCCTCTAAAGTCCCGGTTTCCTGAAACACAAGACATCGCTTTTGGTCAAGAAAGTGAGGGCATCCTTTTGCTATAGCAACCTTGCTATACCTGCAACATTCCAACTGGTCACCCTGACACTCTATCTGACCCTGTTTGTATTTAGATTCATGGTGCTAGGGATGCTGCTGGTTCTTGGATGTTAAGGCTGCTGGTAACCATTCCCAGTTAGGTGACTCATTGGAAGGAAGGCTTACTTTTGGATGATTGGTAGAAATATTGTTTCCCAGACTGTTTGTCAAATGGACTGTTATTTTTCTCTCCCATGTGGGGATCAGTGGCTGTTTGGTGCCTCGCAGAATGCCGCTTCCTCCACTAGGCACCAGCTTTTTGTTTCATAACCGTGACAGCACATGAGGGTATTTTTCTGCCACAGGGCCATATCCCATTGAATTTCTGGGTTAAGTTGGAAATTAAACGATTGATATATTTGGTTTGTCGTGATAAATCCATTGTCTGGCTCTACAGAGCCATGCCTATTTGATACATTTGTCTCATCATAGTAGTAGAAGTCCTGCTTATGTACATTAGGCATAGTATCTCCCATGATTGTTGAGGCACGCTCTATGAGTTCTGTATTTTTGGACAGGGTCTTGAAACTATTTGATTGCATGCATCTGAAAGGCAAATCGCCATCAAAGGTCTGGTTGTGACGATGTGATAGTAGAATTATTTTTTTTAACTCTCCTGTGTCTCTTGTGTCTGTTGGGCTTTCTCAGGTTATTAGTAATTGTGAAGGGTCTTCCCTCGACCTGGTCCTAGTAAAGTATTTGTAAATAGTATTATGCTGTCTTACAATAGAGCCTTATAGGCTTTCCTTGGTGCCTATTGCATGCAGCCCTTCTGCCTTGCAAGATTTTTTTCCTAAGACTACATGGGCTGGGTCATCCATAGGGGCAGTTTTTTTGCTAAGGCACAGTGGAGGCAAGGGTTTGCTTACTTTCTCTCTCATCGGTTCAGTTCTGCGCCTATCCAGCTTTTTTTATTTGTTGTTCACTTTGCGAGACTCAAATGCTTTGTGGGAGAGCTTCCAACTCAAGGCAAATGCTGATGACTGGACTCATTGATGCCGCTCTCAGAGCTGCTGTTGGTAGCGTAGTTACAAGCTTCACAGAAGGTACCTCTAGCTCTCCCTCTACCATTGGTGCAAGGCTTTCGTGTAAGAAAATCTTTAACCATCTTGGACTGGTTAGCCTTTGAGCTTTTGTTTTTTGTCTTTAGTCTTTGGCCTTTAGCCTTGAGAGCTATTTCCACTGTTATAAAAGAATGTACGTTGAACAGGGTACCTTATATATTAGCTAGTAAACTTGCCATATGATCCTATTGTAGGTCTGTGGGGGTTGTCGTTGCAGGAGTGCCCCAAATGTCTCTTTGATGCTGCAATCTAGTTAAAGCAGGGAGAATCAAGCAGTGGCGTAACGGTTGCCCCCAAGTCACTTCCAGACCTAGCTGTGCTACTTCCATGGGATTCAAGGCTACAGCCCTTGAGCTTGTCGACTCACTGTTCCTCCGCCGGAAGTGTTAGTCCCCCTTACTTTTGACCCTGCTCCAGTGGTCCAATAGTCCAATGTCCAATGTGCCCTGTGCCTCAGTCTGCTGATAGGAGCACTGCTCCCATTGACCTCCAGCAAAAACATTTCTGCCGTGTTTGAGCATGAAGCATGAGGGTCAGAAAGGGCAATGATGCACAAGACCAATAGCAAGGAAGACTAGAGGGGTAGTTTAGGTAGCTGAAATGCTACAGGGGTGGCTTACTGAGGCCAATGAGGTAGTAGGGTGGTCTGAAAGTCAGGGCTTGTTAAGGCAGGGGGGCATGGCCAAAAGCAGCACACACCACTGTACAGTGGAAGTTCCCAATTGAGCTCCGCCCGCCACTCTGCACATCACTGCCACGCCCACTCACAAAGTGGAAGCAAACCAGCCGCGGAACGTCACGTCCGTCCTCTCCTCCTCGTCAGCTCATACTTAAACTACAGGGCGGCTGATGGCCCTTTAAATTAGGTCTTTGTTTTGCTCCCAGCTGGATGTTAAAATAAGAAAGCCCCTTCACTGCTGGCAAGTTGCTGCACCAAATTAAATGCAGGCAACATGCGGGTGCTGCTGAATTATGTCCTGGTCTCAGAATATGACAACAGGACAAATTCAGCATATTTCTCTGGGGACATAGCTGCAGTAACTGGGATCCAGAGGGTTACCTCTACTTTCCAGCACTGATCATCATATAATAAAGTTATGTGTAGATCATGTAGCAATGTAATATCCCAGTCTCTCACCTTTTGTGGAACAGGCATGCCAGTGGTTCGTTGGCTAACGTATATAATAATGGGGAGAGCAGGCGCCCCTGGTGCATGCCTCTGTGTATGCGCCAGGCTTCAGCAAACACGTTCTCAGTCTTACCCTTGCAATGGGATCTGGATAAAGCAACCTCACCCAACTGAAAAAACCTTTTGTCCATTCAAATTTTCAGCAAAACTTAAAATAGACAAGACCAAGTTAGGTTATCAAAGGCTGTCTTGATGTCTAATGATCCCACCATGGGGTTTTTCTGTGATCTTGGGGTCTCATCTGAAATATGGAAGAGTCTCCTCAAATTAGAGAGCTTGTGTCTCCCCGGGATGAGCCTGATCTGATTGCGATGCATCAAGTTATGAGTCAATGGCACCAATCTCACAGCCAATACCTTCCTTAATATCTTGTACTTGGATTTAAGGAGATACAGGGGTCTATAAGAAAAAACATCAAAAGGGTTGTGCCCCTGTTTGGTTAATACAACAATGGTTCCAGTCCTGGTAGTCTCTGGGAGGAGCCCCCTGTCGGCTGAATCATTGTATAATCTCTACAACTTAGAAGTCATCTGGCTCCTATAAGTCTAATAAAAGTCTACTTGCAGTCTATTTGTCCATGGGATCTTCATTAACTTCTCTTGTGGTGAGTGATTAATTTAAGGCTTGTGTCTGCTCTTCAGTCAGTGTGGGTAAAGGTATGTACTGGAAGTATGATCTGACATCTTTATTGAGGTCATGTTGTGAGGAGTAAAGCAACTCGTAGTAAGCACCGTTATTGCCTGGATGTGTGGGGACTGTGTCGCCCACTTCCTTTTGATGGCACATATCGGCCTCCTGCCAGTATGGTCATGTTGGAGTCAGGTCAGCATTTGACCTGCTCTATCTCCACCAGTATGCTGGTGGGCTAAATGTTCTTTATAATGAACCCTGGTGAGTCTGTCTGCAAAGACTATATGCTCCTCGACGACAACCAATTTCCGCCTGCTAACCCCAGGATATTGTGTCATTATATTTTCTATCTCTTTCAATTCCGATTTTTCTATCTAAAATTTCGCATGTTTTCATTTTCCCAATCTCAAATGTTGTCTTAAGACACATGCCACAAATCATCACCTTGAATAAATCCCAGACAATAGATACAACTTCACAAAGCCTTCCTTTTCCTTAAAGGAGTGATCTATATGAGTACCTACTTCAGTACGAAAGACCACGTCCAATAGGGTTTCTGTGATCAGCCTCCAAGTGGGTATCTTTGGCGTTTCTACAATCGCCCTCAAAAGGGGATTGTGGTCCGAAAGCAAGCAACTTAACCATTCTGAGTGTTGCATCTCCCAAACCCCTCCCTGCCTAGCCAAAAACATGTCAAGTCTAGTGTGTACCCTGTGTGTGGGCAAATGACAGGAGAACTCAAAAGTGTTCAGGTACATTTTCTCCAAAATCTTCCCAAGCAAAGGGCAATATGTATTTCAGCAAGTTCAATATATCAAATGGCAATAATGCACATATTAAATAAATGCATATAGTGAATGCATATGCACAAGAATAAATGAATACAAAGATAACTCCATGTACACAAGAATAAGTAATTAGAACTTGGAATACTTCACCAGCTGTCTGTTTAGCATCATGCTTGCCAGCACCACTGGCGAACCCGTTGACAGTCTCAGGCAGGAGGTCTCAACAGGGCACAAAAGCCCTGGACACCGCGTCCACTCCCAGGAGTGTTCCTGTTAAAGCAGCAAGAGGTCTTTATGCTCTTTACTAACATGGAGAGAGATATCTAGAAGCTCTCCCTCCCATCATCTGCACTGTAGGTGCTGGCTACATTCTCTGTGTCGAGGCCAATTATAACCCTGGGTGTAGTGGGAGTAGCAGGGCTATGCGGAGGTCCAAGGAGTTGCGAACAAACTCTGTGGAACTCCGCTATGCCACCCGCCTCCACCCACCCCCCTATTAACAAGTAATTCTACATTAATTAAAAGTAAATCAAAAACCACTTGCCTGTACTGCGGCTTCCCAGGGCCATTCTCCTCCTCTTCTGCGCCGTCTGGGTAATCCTTGAGAAAACTGCGCATACGCGCGCACCCGCGCATGTGCATTTCTTGCAAGAACATTCTTCCATACCCTATCCCTCCTTGACGATGTTATTTGTTTTACATCTCGACTTGAATAGTGTAAAGCACTCTGATACCAGCAAGGGTCATGTTCGCTCTATATATCACTTTATAAATAAATACATTTTACATGCTTGTGTTTCTTAAGTTGCCTTTCTTCTTACCCAGTGACATTTAAGATACTTTTGCTTGCATATCTGTGCAGGATAATATTATCCGAAACTGTATTGCTTACATTTCTACTTAGTAGGCACTCTAGCATGTCATCTTGAACATTTCGTGCAAGGGATAAAGTTCATTACACAAATGTTGTTGCTTACTGTTGTCTGGTAGGCGACAAGCTATCACAATAGGATAAACGATAGAGGCCTGAAAGTGGCTTTGACATGGCAGCATGGGTGTTGGTATTATACATACAGTAACATCCCTGAATCCTAAAAAAGCATCACCGCCTTTAAACACCACCCATCCATTACCTCTAAAATCCCTCACCGTCCCTACACTCTACTCATCCCTGAACTCTAAAACCCAATTTCTACATCTTAACTCCACCCATTCTTGAATCCTTAAAACTCCTCACCACCCTAAACTCCACCCAATCCGGAACCCTAAAACTTCTGCACCACCCCTAACCTCTACACATCACTTAATCCTAAAAACACCTCATGCTCATAGACTCCACTCATCCGTGCACCCTAAAAGCCCCTCACCAATCCTAAACTCTACACATTCCTGATACCCAAAAAACCCTCACCATCTCTAAACTCCACCCATTCCTGAACCCTAAAAGCCCTTTTCTATGCATGAAACCCACCCAATTCTGACTCCTAAAAACTCTGATCACCCCTTAACATTAGCCATCACTGAACCTACAAACCCCTAACTAGTCCTTAACTCCACCCCAGTTTAATGTAAGTTTGTATTTTTCCTTAAAATGATCTTCCCTTTAAAATGTTTCCTTTAATTTTCAATTTATTTGTATTTCCTTAAAATGTTTTTCCTTAAAAGTGGTTTTCCATGATCTGGTTTACTCCAATGTGGTTTCTCAGTTTTAATGTTTCCATTAATTCACATACAGTAAAAAAACAAAGCCCTCCATTAGTGACCCATGTTTGCAAATGTGGGCAGTTTTGAACTTTTAAATACACACTGTATAAGTGTCTTGGAAGATATGGGACTCTGCTTTGATTTGAGCTTGCTGCAGACAATAAACAGGCCTAAAAACAGACAAAATGATGCCCCACACACTGACCTGTCAAACCAGCCCATTAGACAATGACTGTTTACCCTATAAACCAGTCCGACCTTGCACACTCCTCTCCTACTGACAATGTCATAAGATCATCAGCTGATGCATTGATTGGAATAATCTAGAAAGCTCATGTTTCCACATAATCTTTCCAATTCTTCCTAATAACCTTCCCACACCTGCTTGTCCACTTACCCCACCTGCCTGTTCGGACTTTTGCTTTCCAAACGCAATGGTTATATAGATAGGCAAAAGCAGGTGGGAATGAATATTCTTGTGGGCTCTGAAATCATGTTACAAACAGTCATGATTTAGGCTGCACCTTCTTAATGTTTAGGACTCAAAGCACTGACCTATTTTGAGTAGCTGATATTGAGCGCCATGTTAATTTGGACTTCTTGTTGATGGATTTCGCTTTCAGCCATTTATGAAAGCTCCTGGCATACTTTAGAAAGGTTATTGCTCAATTACTTGTTTGACAGCAACCCACTGCAATAGGATATTTTGTGATGTGACCCATTAGTACATTTGTCACATTGTAAAATTAAAGGCTACTCCGGCAGCAGCCACCATAAACAATGGGTGGTGATGGGTCCTGCGGGAGGCATTGTTTAACATATTTAAAAAATATTAAACGTACTTCCTGTGTTGCGTTTGCCGCCTCTCCTCTTCCTGGGTCCCAGTAGCCCTTGGGAGCCAGACTCCCATCCAATCCCTGTGCTACAGGGCAGCACAGGGATTGTTCTGAGCAGGCATGGATCTCTGGGGTTTCTCCAGCCCGGCTGTACATTGCAGCCCGCAGCCGGGCTGGAGAAAACCTAAGTGCGCATTTGTGTTTTGGTTGGCTTGAGCTGGCTGGCCAAAACACATATGTGCACTTAGGGAGTGGAGTGCACATAGTACTCCTACTCCCTCCCATGCCTAAGCCCCGCCCCTCTTAACACCACTGGCAGAGCAGACAAATGTAAAATAAAATGATGCAAGAGCATCGTTTTACTTCACATTTCCTGGGTCTGAGCCAGGCAGTGGGGCCAAGCACCTCTGGCATTGTGGAGGAGCCGCCACTGGGTTACTCGCACAAAAGTCGATAAATAATTTGTTTGCACTTTTGTGACCAAGAAAACTTCCTTCTTCACTGCTGCCACCTTCAGTATTGCTTCCTTGAGGCATTCCTCCCAGAGCAATGCTAAAACTGAACTTTGATCCTTGCCTCCAGCTCTGAGTCTACAGGTAGGAACTGTCTTCTCTAGCTGGACTGATCTCTCACTCACTTCAGGATTCATCTCTGTTTTAAAGAAATCTTCGATCACTTCTCAGCGGTTTTGGCAACCCTTCATCACCAGCTATGCCAATATTCTCAGGTTACAGAAGTGCCTAGAGACACATTCTTTTTGGGGGCTGTTTTGCAAAATGCAGCTCTGGAAATACAAAGAGTGCGAAAATTACTCTTTCATGTGCTGCAGGATGGTTTTCCTCTTAACTACCCTGTCATTTGGGTTATCAAGGGTCTATTCCACAACCTTCACTCTGTGCTTCACTTTTGCATCAAACGACGCCATTCATTTGTCAAATTTACTCTGCTCTTTCCCCAGTGAGTTCAGGAGGGTTCTCTCCCCCCGTCGACTTGCCATCATCTCCACTTTCCCCTTTAACAGGCATCTGAGTTTGTGTGACCTTTCTCTTTTTATAACAGAATTCTTGGGGCCTGGGGAGAACTCATTTGAGTTGTTTCACAATTTTGCCTTTAAAGAGTGTGTATAATGGAAAGGTTGTGACGTTTCTGAATTATTGAGCTCCAATCAGGTGTCAGGGAGGTAGTTTTGAACTAGATTGAAAAGAGGCTCTCTTTGAAAATAATTGTTAACGGCCATAAAGCAATAAATAGAAGCTACTAGACTGGAGCAATCTCTAGCCTCCAGAATTGTCAACATTTCTTCATGGGGTACACGGGGGCTGTGCTATAAGGCATAACCTTTGACATCACCTGAGGTGGTAGCACTAGAAGTAATGTCACTGGTGGTAATGGACCATTTAGGAAGACTCTGGATAGCTAGAATAAAAGTTTAATGGCCTAGGGTAGCGATTCTTAGCCTGTGGTCCGGGGACCGCTGGGGGTCCACAACACCTACTTAAGAGGTCTACGACTGCTTAGAAAATTTTATAATATTAACATATAAATAAAATGTATATAAATAGAGGAGGAAAATGTTAAAATGGAAGTTTTAAAACAGTGCAAATGCATCAAACAGAATACAGGTGATGGATGGGTGGTGATATTTTTGTGAATTTAATAAAATATTTGACCATTTGTGTTTTTGTTTGATGAATGCTTGTTTCTGTGTTTGTGTGTATTGTTTTGCAATTCAAATAATAGAAATGGCTTAGGCCGGGGGCCCAGGCTTCCAGTAATGACTCAGTGGTCACCAGATTCCAATAATGTTTCAATAGGGGTCCCTGGATTACATTAATGATTAAGTGGGGGTCAATAGAAGTCAAAACCTTAATATCCACTGGCCTAAGGGAGTTCCTACAGCTTTAGTGTATAAAACCATTTCATGATCAAACTCTAACCTGCTGTCCTCAACTCCTGTCTTACACCCTTTCAGTTACAAAGGGGGGAGGGTAGAAGCTTGATTGTGGATTCACTGAGCTTCCAGCTGGAAAGAATGTGTGAATGAAAACACTGGTGCACCAAATAGGTGCAGGAATTAGAGAGATTGCCCTCATTATATTGAAATATTCTAGTTAGGGATCTCAGAAGTTCGGTCCTGATGAAAGACAAGTGACCCGGTGCGGGCACACCAAGGCTGAAACACGTAAACCTGATTCTTGATGCAGGGTACATGACATAACTCTGGTAGCATTGAAAATTCTGTTTTTCTGCTTGTCAACGGGTCCAGGATTAAAAGCACATCAGGAGGATATCCATCCTGAGACAATATTAAAATCAAGATCCCTGCTCCTTTTACAAAGTAAAAAGGACAAAGTTCTCCCTTGTACTAACAAGGTTGAACCTAGCCAGTTACACTTTTGTATCTGCGGTGAGGACTCGATGATGAAGCATGCCACTGAACTAAAACTGCAGTGGGTAAGAATCCTTTAAACAAATCAATAGGTTGTCTGAGTGGGTTGCATGAAAGTAAATGCTCCATTAGGACATAGTAACTTCCTCTTGATGTAAGTGTTACAGAAATCTCAACTTGTTTGAAGCTAGAATTTCCTCCATCAAACTTCTCACTCTTGGACACTTACTCACACAAGGTGCTGCGTTTTTATTTAAATGCAAAATACTGGATGGGGCCAACATGGCGGGCATGTAATAAGCAGTTTCTCCTCTCTCTCCTTCAACCCGCCAAGAAAACAGTGAACATCAAAGTCATCCTGCACTCAAAGACAAGGACCCTCAAAGAACAAGAATCATCACTATAAAATGACAGAAAATATCTTGTATTAGAGCCAGATCAACTATCAAAATGAGGTAAAGCTGAAATTGTAAGCTATAAAGGAAAACAACATGGTGGCCCCCATGCTACCTAAAGCATGGGAGAGATGACCAGAGGCAGGTGACACTGAGATTCTACTGAAAGGACCATGCTTCCTTCCAGAGAGAGGCTTACGTGATCATCTGATGAACTGGAACCAACGGTAGAAGTGGGGTCTGAAGCTCACTGTCTAGAGAGGGCTGGTGGCTGAAAGAGGTCAAAAGTGCTGTGCACAGGTCTACGGACAGTTTTTGGCTTGACACAGTCCCCACTATCCTCTCCGGTACACTGAGCATCCAGTGATGAGATAGGCATGGAGACATGCTCAATGCGATCCAACTCCACTTTTCTAATGACAAAACGAGGCAATGATTGTTTCAGTGGCTGCAAAGAAAGCTGCTAAGGTGAGACAAAGCTCACAATAAAGATAAAGGAGCTATCAGTGAGTCTGAAGGGGTAAACAATGTTAGTAAGGTTCAAGTTAAGACCATTTCCACCCACAAACTAGTCACCAGGCGCCTTCCAGTAGAATCTCTAAGGAAATATATAATTAAAACACAGAAGCAATATAAAGGATGATAGAACTATATTTGAGATCCTCACAGGGAATGGTGCTCACCCAAAAGAGTTCTCCCACAGTAATAGAAGGTGACTCAGCTGAAATTATATTACAAAAGTTGCTAAGGTTTCCCCTCCCTGCAAAAAGGTCCTTTTAATGTCAAGACACTAGGATTCCACTATCAACTCAGTCCTGTATACAATACAGCAGTATATTGTATGAAGGGATTTTAAATGTCAACACAGAACTTTCAGAGAAGGTACCAAGAAAAAACAACCATAACGTGAATTCACTATGACTGTGCAAAAGCTTTAAAACTACACAGCAATCTTAACGAGGGGGATCTACAATCTATGTGAGAGGATTTACAAAGATATTTAAAGGGGCTGCTTCACCCACAACTTCTTGCAGCATGCTTCATCATCGCCAACCCCCCATACTGGAGTAAGATAGTACTGGACTCAACCAAAATCAGGGAGTTCTTCAATATTAATCTCAGGACAATAAAAGCCCTGATAGTAACTTAAAAAAGGTTATCCCAAGAATATCTCTGTATTAGGGGCTACCCGTGATATGAGTTAAAAGCAAATGGTTGTTGGTTAGAGGGAAAATATTGCTTCACCTAGCTGTAAAGAGTTTCCAACATGTTTTGACCGATTTTAATGCCAAAAGGTTAGTCAATGGTCTTCATCAGGGCATCAGAACTCACTACTTAGCTTGTAATTGTCAGGCATGCAAAAGACTTAGGCATGAAGCTCTCATACCTGTATGATGTAATTCAGCAATCAACTATGTGGGAAGTAGTGTGGCATAATGTTAAAGAATTAATATGAAAAATAAAAAGAGTTTGAGTTAACTCTCATAATTTGTTATTTAGAATCTCGTTTTTGTGATCATATCATAATAGTGTTTTCCCCAGCATCATTACAGTGCTGAGTCTTCCAGACATACTTACACGACTGCACCTTTTCCAGCACACAGAACAAATAATGGAGACAGTAGGAAACAGGAAAGGTTTCCCCTTTGATGGCCATATCACTCACCTGTTTCAAGATCTCTCAACTGATACAATCCAAAAGGTGCAAAACTTCTGTCTAGTGTTGGATTTCCTCAAAGCACAAAACGTTGAATACAGATAGGGGCATTTATTTTGCTTTATGTTTGCCTGGCATAATGAGAGCATCCAAACTTCGAAACTAAAAGAATCAATTATGTAAGAATGTTCAGGACCACCCAGAGCAGGATATGCATCACTGAATGCTCAGAAAGCACTATGAATTAGAAATAAATGGAGATCTGTCCCTAAAAAAGACCACTCAAAAAACCCGGCTCAACAATGATTAACTAGGAATTCATAGTTCTGCTGGATAGACTCAAAGAAGAAATCCCAAATCATTGAATAATCAATGATAGCCAGATGTCTCAGATAAAGAGAAAGAATACCATGTGGGTTTAAAAGTGCAGGTTGTTTGCTTACCAAGATTGGTCAGTCAGAGGGATGTGGGAAATGGGGAGTTAACTTTGCACACCCTCCAAGAAGAATTGCGAAAATGGGAGAGGACAGGGAGGGGTGTGCCTCTACAAGTGACAATCTACACTCAGATAACAAACTCAGGAGTGAGAGTGGAAATTAGAGTTAAAGTGATAATACATAAGGTTGGAAGTATTCAAGTTTTCTTTAGGGATAGGAAGAGGGGCACCCTATTTGTTTTAACAGGACAACAGTTATTCAGGTAGGGGCCGAAACAGACCAATCAAGTAATTATGGAAAACGGAATGTTCCCTAGATTTAAAACCATGCAAATAAATAAAATTGTGTACAATACAGTAGACTTAACATCGGCCATATGGCACAAATAGGCAGCATGGCACAAGGTGATAATTTGATCACTTTGCTCTCATATAACATTAGAGGCCTTAATAAACCTAGGAAAAAATATCAACATTAAATACCTTCATATATCTTAAAGGGAATGTAAACTATTTGCAGACAACCCACCTATTAACAAAAGACACAATGAGATAGGCTCCTAGTGGTTCCCTCAACAATCCTATTCTTTTGCTAAGGCCAAACCAGAAGGTATCGACATACTTTTGGGACCTTGACCAAATTTCTTTCTTGAGATTCAATAACAAAAAAAGAAGGGAGATGGATATTATTGAATGGTCATTTAAGGGGCACACAATTTCCCTAGCAGCAATGTATGCACCTAATCAAGGGCACAGTCTTTTTCTGAGACAGACAATTCAGACCATTCAAAACTTGTTATCCCTGGCTGCACACCCAGTGATCACTGGAGGATTGCAATCTAGTTGTAGTTGGCCAATTGGGCAAATCAAGCCATAATAGAGGAGGAACAGTGATTCTATCTCAAGAGGGTATGGCTTGGCATTGAGAAATCAGTCTAATCGAATCCTGGTAATCAATTCAGAGCCTAGAGGAAGAATTATCATACTACTCAGCAGCACATAAGTCATACTTAAGCGGTGGCATGAAACTAAGAGACCGATCTGTAGACACTATGATCAATGCCCCATTGGCTCCACTATTAATTGGCACACTACAAAGCATATTTCAAAAAAGGAGCAAAAGAGGGACAAAAAAAACAGGACGCCCTCCACTCAATAATGTCCGTATACAAAGGCCTGGTTACAGATTACACATAAACATTTTTTTTATTTATAAGGGAAAGTCGCACCATTTCATTTCTTGGTGGGACAGGGTTTGAAATCTAGTCATATACCCTGCATATTTATGTCATCTTTAGTATTTAAAACCAATCATAGCTGTCCAGAAACCCAGAGAACTTTGACAACTAAATGGGTCTAAAAAAGTGACGTGAGTCAAGAAAGCGCCTCATGTAAGCTACACCAGGGGAGCAGCTGGTAGGTAATCACCAGTTAGCTCACTGTGTCATCATTGGTACTTTTCTGATCTAGAAGGAAACGTAACTAAACTCCCAATTATGTGTTGTTTGAAGAAAAGAGTGTAACAAAATAAAATGATATCAAACCAAGAATTGAGAACTAAACATTCTTGTTATACAAAAAATGCTCACAGTGCTCTCCTAAAAGGCAAAATTGAGTTGCAGAAGCACATTACTTCTGTCTTTAATTTCTGGTGTCCATACTCGTTTAAAACCACCATATCACGTTTAGATCATTTTTTACACGAACGGCCAACATGCTTTATTGCCAATGGCTTTGTGGCAATTTCACCTGGCGACGGGGACACAATTCCACCTCAGGGATGCACCGGACCAGGTAGTTGCCAGGTGGAATCCTACCAGCGAGCCACTGATACAAATAACAGGAGACCCACAAAAATGTCCCAAATGCTGAGCCCAGCTTTCACACCTACTCGGGTTACCGAGTGAGTTTGGATGCCAGGCCTGGGACAGGAGTCATGAGCTTCCTAGAGCACTTTGAGCCTTCTGTTTTTTAACAAGGATCTTTAGTTCTCAATTCTTGGTTTGATATCACTTTATTTTGATACATGCTTTTCTTTAAACGACACATAATTGGGAGTTTGGTTATGTTTCTTTCTGTATTAGGAAAGTGCCAATGATGGCACAGTGAGCTAACTTGTGAGTACCTACCAGCAGTTCTCCAGATGTAGCTTACATGAGGCGCTTTCTTGACTCACCTCACTTTTTTAGACCCGCTTAGTTGTCGAAGTTCTGTGGGTTTCCGGCCTGCTATGAGGGTTTTAAATACTAAAGATGACACATCTGGGGGGTATATGACTAGATAGCAAACCCTGTCCCACCAAGTAAAGAAATGGTGCGACTTTCACATACATGTTAAAAAAAATTTTTTATGTGTAATCTGTAACCAGGACGTTGTATATTGACACACTACAAAGCATGGCAGCAATCTGGTGTGGGAACTTGACTTATACATGCATAAGAGCAAAATAGCCAAATTGACAAATACTATACAGATTAAAGATCCTTTGCTACTGGGGACTGCTCTTTGCTGACAATATGGGACACATTGAAAGTAGTACTGGTCCATTGCTGCAGAAGCAGCGCGACTACAGAAAATTAAGGAAGAACATAGATTCAATCTGGGAAGGAAATTCAGAGAACTGGACCTGTTTCAGAAGATTAAGCTTTTCCAAATAAATTGGCATAAAGTACCAATAGCAAGAGGGCAATTAAGGTTACTTGAAACAAATAAGGAAGACTACACATTTGCAAGTGTTCAGTAATGGTTTTTATGAAGGAAGGAACAACGCAGGTAAAATGCTTTCAGCCAAGTTACAATGCCGACAGAGTCAAGCCTTCCTCCCTGCCTTTAAAGATAGAGACAATAAATTAAAAACTCAAGTAAAAGACACATTTGAAGCAGTTTATTGTAGCAGAAGCTAGACTCTGCAGAGAATAATGAATAGGCAATTATTAAAGAGTATTTGAGAGGCATTACACTAGACACTCTTTCAGATAAGCAATTAGAAAAATTATAACAAACAATATCTGCAGAGTAAATTATAGAGGCATAACATCCATGTGGGCCTGATCAACACCAGACCCTGATGGATTCCTACCAATGTTTTATAAAGACATCTGAACCTCATTTATAAACTTCTTACATAGGATTTTCAATATGATCCTGGAGAGAAGGGAGGTTTCCACATCCATGGCTGATGTAAGGATATTGATAATCCATAAACCAGGAAAAACCACAGAGGAGTGCAGATCATACCACATTATTTCAGTCCATAATCTTGATCATAATATTTATACCAAAATTCTAGCAGAAATACTGAAGACATTAACACTACAATTGATCCACCTTGAACAATCAGGTTTTATAAACTAACAACAAGTTAAAGTTAAAACAAAATAGCTGTATACATTGATATTGTAAACAGATGAAACCTACCCTATTGATATTTGTGGACACCAAGAAGGCTTTTGATTGGGTTAATTTGATCTTCCTTTAAGAAGTGCTGAAAGCTAGAAGCTTTAGACCCCAATTCCAAGCAATGCTATTGGTGGATTATGCTGCCCCCATAGCTAGGCTTAGAAGGAATGGCAGAAATTTGCAGATCATTAGGATTAAAACAGGCACAAAGCAGTGGTGCCCACTCAGGTCTCTGACATTTTTAATATACTTGAACTACTAGTCCACAAAATCAGAAAGGAAATACAAATAGAGGGAGTGAAATTGGAGATTGAGTAATTTAAGGGCAACATATTTGCTGATGACATCTTGCTATCAATGAATATCCCAGAGAGATCTTTACCTACATTATTAAACACTATAGGAAACTTCAGCATAGACTCAGGCTTTAAATTAAATCTACATATATAAGAAACTTTAACCATTTAGGTACCAACTACATTAGAGGAATGGTTAAGAATGAATTCCCCTTTTCAAACTTGTAATAAGACAATTAAATATTAAGTTGTCCCAACTGGCCAGCACAACACCAGGCACATATAGAGCTAACTTCCCACCTCTTTTCCTAGAACCACAAAACGTTTTACAGAAATGGCACATGTTAGGATCAATCTGGCTAGGAAGCATTGCCACCATATAAATGACATTCTTCTTAGGCCTCTTTCTTTTTCAAGCTCTGTCCCTAACAATCCCATCATCATTCTTGAAATAGATGCAACAAATAGGCTCTAATTTTATTGTCAGTGTAAAAAAGCAGAGATTCCTAAGACTCTAGGTTTCCTTTCTACACGTAAAGATGGACTCAGGCTACCAAATACAACCTGGTATTCTTAAGCTATACACCCCGTTATTTGTTAGAATGGTGAAAAGTGAAGACTGCAAAGCAGTGGTGTTTTTTATACCACACCTTAGCGGGGAAAAAAAATTGGGAAGTACCACTCTCTTTCCGAAAGATAAGCCATCAAATATTTGCTGATCTCCCTGATCACAAATGTCACCTTTAAAGTGTGTGATCCAGTAGGTGTCTAAGCAAACCTTACCCAATTACCAGCTCCATTTCCTCCACTGATAGGGAATCTCTCATTTTCACATGGATTATACAGAGTAGCTTTCAATCATTGGTAAAAAGGTTAATCCCTGAAAATATGATATGTGTTTCAGAAAAGAGAAATAAAATCCTTTGAAGATGAAACAATAACATGGTGTATGAAAGTTGGAACACTTCTGATAAATGACTATTTGTTGTGATTGAGTTCTAAATAAAAGCATCAGAACCACGGCATCACAGCTCTAGACCTCCTTTTAATACCTTCTACAGATAGTGAGGAATTAAAAACATCTAATTTCTAGAATATGTAAAAATTCTTACATGATACAGGAATACACATAAAACGAAGGTTTCAGGTTATATGGAAAGTGGAAATGCATATTACCTTCACAGACGAACAATGGAAGTAAGATTAAGAAACTCAAGAAAAGGTATCTCACATGTACAGGGAATAGACAAAAGTATAAAAATCCTTTATGGATGGTACCTTACCCTTTCACAATTCTATGCATAAACATATTACTGCATCTAATGAGTGCTTGAGGCGCTGTGGGAATAATGAATCAACAATACATACACTTTGGAACTGTAATGTAATCAGTGAGATTAAAAGCGCTGAGGAGATACAATTAACTGTGTGCCCTGAGGCAACAGTATTGGGATTGTTTCCGAAAGCTAATTCAACTAAGCAAAAAAGACTATATGCATTGGTGCATGTGATGCTTCTTTCTGCTGAACAATCAATCTTGGCCATATTGGGCAAATAATCCATACTAGTACAATACTGTTATCAGAGGCTAGGGTTTATCTAGGAAATAGAGAAAATCTTGTACACTTTAAGAGAAGATTTAAAAAATATATATATATATTAGACTTTATTTTTACCATAGTTTAAGAGAGACTGTAGAGATAATACCTGCCTCAGAACGCTACAAGCTACAAGGGGTTAATTTGTGAGGATTTAAAAAGAGTACGACTACTTGTACCATAGTACTTTTGTTATGTTGAGAAATTTAATAAAACGTATTGAATACTAAGTACAAAACAAGCAATTAGCGATAACCAGATTCCAAGAAACATTTTTCAAGTATACCTTCAGTTTGTATCTCAAGAACAATGTTCAAAAGGCTTACATTAATATGAGTTTATAAGTATACAATTGCATAAATACAACACAAATTATTAAAAAACGAATCATGCATGTGGCTGGAACAAATGTGGCAGTTTGGAGATGCACATGGGGAAGGCATTTGTGAGATGGTGGAACAATAGATACCAATGCATATGGATGGCTACATCTAAGATGTTGGGTACATTTTTGGAGGCAAGATGATACCTATGTAAACTAGGCAGTTATTCATTTAACGTGAACAGTACCCAATGTGCAGTAGTACTCTCAAATGTTCAAAATCTAGCAGGTCGCCTGAAACTCCCAAAGGTGCAAAAACAAATGTGGAGAAAATCCCAAACAGAGAAATATAAAATAAAGACTTGTTGGCAAACTTACAAAAAGTCGAAAACTCATTCAAGGAAAATAAGTCTATAATAACTATTAAGGAATTACAAAACAGCAATAGCCCTAATTTTACACGTGCATCAAACTGAAGGACAAAAGTGAACAAGTCCTTCGACGATTATAAACTACTTTGAAGATTATAGTGGTATGTGACATGCCAATAGAAAGTTTAAATGTCGCACAAATGCAATACCCTATAATCCTGATTTTCTTTAGACAGTTCAGTCAATGTGTGTTAACAGCTTTCTTCTTCAACATTTTTCACTGTTATATTCTAGCTACTTGGCTGTAATATTTTCACTCTAAAGGAATGTTGTTTCAGAGAGTATTACTGGGTTGCCCTAAGACACTCAAAATAAGATATGGGAACTTAGGCAAAGGAAGATTGTTAGAAAGTGAATTATTAATTGGGGTGGAAATGAGTCCACTACAAAAAATAAGGCCACAAACTTATCAGAGTAAAACACAGTTTCAATAATGTAAACCTTGACTCAATCCCCTGTTAGCTATGGCACAGAGCAGACATTCTTTGAAAAATGAGTGGAGTATTTAGCAGTAACATAAAACAGTTACAAAGTCAAAACACAATGCAATGAAATTCCAACAACCAATCTATAAATAAAAAGAACATTGTAATAGGATTTTTTTGCATAAACAGCCCCAATCAAATAATAAGGAGAACCGCAGATATACATTTTTAAAGACTTATGGAAAAGTAAAACGCTAACCTTTATTCAATGTTTCCGATTGACCGAGACCGAGGCACGATTTTAGGCTGACCGCGATGGAGTCAGTCAGTCAATCAGTCAAAGATAGCTTTATTCGATAACAAGTATCTTAAAATCAATAACATTCATCAGATAAGCAACAATTAAAAGAAAATATGCAGTCCATAAAAGCAATAATTTCATATTTCCAAAAGATAGTAGAAGCGAACTATTACAAATAAAAACTTAGTACAACAATAAAATTAATTCAATTCCGGCTCATGTGCATAATGGTATATAAAGTGACAGTCCAATAAAAAGAAACAGACCAAATGGCCATAGGATAATAATAATTCATTAAAATATAATCCGTAGGGATTTAAACCTTACTATCCAAGCGCAGCCAAGAGGGTCCTTGTGTCCGACTTCAGGATGTTCTAGCCTTCTTATAAGCAGGACAAGCAAACATAAGATGGGCCGCACTTTCAGTTGGTGCCTTACAGCAGGGGCAGTCCGCTGAGGTCTGATGTGGGGCGCTCCACTTTGCAGTTAGCTCTCGTACCAGGAGTGAGTCTATCCTAAACTGAATATAAAGTGCCCTGTCTTGCGGCGTGTGGATAAAATCTAAATAAGGTTCTAAAAGTGTACGCTGCTTGTTGAGAGAAAATTCTTCAGTGAGCCTTCCTAATCAATCTCAAATTACTAAACTCTTGGGCATTTACCCATGCCCAATATCGCTTTTTGAGCTCAGCCTTGCTAGGTGGGTTTTGAGTATCCCACGTCTCCTTGAGGCCAAGCGCAAAAAAGTGTTTTTTTTTAGATTAAGCAACCAGCTAATTCTTCGGTTGCCATCCAGGGCCATCAATTTTGTGAGCGCGGAGGCGTAACTGGCAAGCTCGGGAGTCCGACGTAGGCGGGCCCAAAATAACAAGGACCGCAGCCTGGCTATGTCTTTAAAAGAGCGCCTGCCCATATAGCTCATCAGAGGTTTTAGTGGTACCTTACTGGGGAGCATCACTAGATCTCTTAAAAAATTGTGTTCAGATCTGTTAATTCCATCTACGTTGTCGAAACCCCATAATTCTGCACCATAAAGGGACGAACTAACTGCTTTGGCTGCATAGATCGTAAGAGCGGGAGCCACAGGTCTGCTCTGCGAGGAGTGATGTTCTCTAGCTAACGCTCCTGCCACACGTTTGTGGCTCAGGAGCATTTTATCGATGTGATGCCGCCAATGCATTTTCTCAGTGAGCCGGATACCTAGATAATCGAACGTTGTGACTCGCTCTAGGTGGGTTCCATCTAAAGGGAAATTGCCTCTATATGGCCTATAGGGGTTACACACCATCAGCGTGGTTTTGGAGGCGATAACAATCAGCCCCCTAGACTCACAGAAAAGATGGAATCTATCTCGAAGCTTTTGGAGCCCATCCGGAGTCTTAAACATGAGGAGATTGTCGTCCGCGAAGAGCAGTGGGAAACCCTGTCTCATGCCAGGAAAGGGGCATCAGATGGAAATTCTTGGAGAAAGCTAACCACCCCGTTTATGTATAAGGAGAACAGGGTGGGCACCATTACAAAACCCTGGCGTACTCATCTGTTTACAGGGATCCTATCTGTCTTCTGGTCTTGGGTCCTCGTGAAGGCGAATCAACAGATTCAGAACCATCAGTGGGATCCCCATATCATCTAGTAGGTGCCACATCTGCTCGTGGGGCACTAGGTCAAAGGCAGTCCTTAGATCGATAAATGCCAAATAAAGACTGCCCTTGCCTATTAGAACGACCTTTCAGTAAATTAGAAGCAATCTAAAAGCTTGGTCCACCGTCCCTGTACAGCCCTAAAACCCGCTTGGTACTGGGAGAGGATATTCTTATCATCCACCCAGTGGTGAATTCTCTGTAGCAGCACCCTGCCAACTACTTTCTGCATAGCGTCAATCAAACTGATTGGGCAGTAGTTGGCAGGGTCATCCTTTGCGCCTTTTAAAAAAATAGGTACCACCTCTGAACCTTTCCATGAATCAGGTACTGCACTACCCTTTGCAATAGAATTGATAAAAAGCGTGATGTAGTTTGCCCAATTAGGAGGGTCCGCAAGAAAAAGATATCCCGGGAGGCCATCTGGAACCGAGGCTTTTGCTGGAACTATTTTCTTTATGGCCGCCTCTACTTCTTCTGTAGTAAAAAGCTCAGTAACATTAAAAATGGGACAAGTAGTTAAGTAGTAGAGCCAACCCGACTTCGCAAGTTGGAATAAAGTTTCCCAAAATGATTAAACCAGTCCTGATTTGTAATATGATTAGGGATTAAATTAGGATCTTTATTGCCTGACCACCTAACCCAATTCCAAAAAAGAGTGGGATCCCTGGCTACACTTGCATCCTTTAGGTTTTGCCAGTGTGTCTCATCCCACTCAAGCTTTGCGTGGACAACAGCAGTTTTATAGTCCTTTCTAGTTTCTCTTATCAAGGAGCAATTTCTGCTTTTTATTGCTAAAATTAAGGCCTTTTTCTTCTGTCTACAGTCCCCATTAAACCAGGTCCAGCGATTTTTACGACATACGCCTGGTTTTCCAGCATGGTTCTGTGTAATGAAAAAAGACCCCAACTGGCCTATCATTCTTTCATATAATTCTGGGATCTTTGACAAACCATCCGTTTCGTTAAAGGCCTCCCGTAGTTTGAATGTGTTTTCACTGAGAGTGTGCCTAATCTCAACCATTTGGTATTCTTGTGCAGAAACTCTTGGCCATTTACGGTACCTTCTGCAATTTGAGGGGACCAACTCTTTTGTCCTCATATGGGATCCTGTGCCCTGAATTGGGGGAAAAGAGAGAACCCAGGGGGTTTCCATAACCAGGCTTAACGTATTATGGTCACTGTCAGTGGAGGGAACCACTTCCATATCTAATATGGTTCTCCAAAGTCTAATGTCAACTAATATGTAGTCAATTCGAGAGGGGCAAGACACTCTGTTGTATGTGTTAGCCCCTGCAGCATCAGAGGGGGTTCTACCATTTACAGCCCTTAATCCAGCTTCTAAAGTAAGTGCACTGATCTGAATTGCTACCTGAGACCATTTCTTAATAGGAGGTATATTTATCAATGGGACGCCCACTTGGCGTCATCTTCCAGCAGATCTTCAGAGCTTAATGGCTCGAAGGTACAGTTAAAATTGCCCAGTGATCATGACATATGAATCTGGTGGAGAATTGGACAACTCCTGTTCCAGTAACATGACAATATTTGATACTTTACCCCCTCGGGTCCCTCTTCTATAAACGTTAAACAGCTCAAGAGTTTCCCCTCCTCTACTACCCTTAATCGAGAGCCACATAATATCCGGGCTCACACATTGGTGTTCAGTGATTTTACAACCCATGTCGATCTTGGCCCAAACCATAAGACCTCCAGAGGGCCACCCCCTCCCTGTGGAAACGGCAGAAATAAAAAAACAAATATAACCAGACTTATATAGTGGAGCTAGGCTATATACAGATGTGATGTTCCTCAATCACATAATTCCAATCAGGTAGAGACATTTTGTTTTGGAGACCTGCCACATTCCAAGAAAGGATTTTAAGCTGGGAAGTTGGAATTCCATTACACGGAGGGGTTTGTTGGACCAAGGGGTGTGGAACAGAAGGTGGAACAGAGGTATTAACAATTGCTGCAGCCCCAAGATCCCACGCGCCACAATCAGGATGGCTACTAAGTCTATTAGGTATTACCCAGGTTTGAGATTGTTCAGGGACGGTACAACATTGGTTAATACTAGGGATGCTTGGGGTGTTAGTGGTTAGGGTTGGTTCTAATTCCTGCCGGGGCTGTGATTCATGACATAGTCAATCAACCGCCTCAAGTGAGGACCGTCTAAATATGGGCAATGGTATCACATTATCATAAACCCTTGCAGCAGTGATTGTTGGAAAGCACCTAATCTGGATGGATGAAGAGTCCGGGGGGCAGGATCTATACTCTAATGCCAAAAGGTTTTCCGCCAGGTCAGGGCTGACCAGGGTAAGTTCGACGCAGTCCATAGATTTACTGTTGGACGTGCATCTCCATGCCCTAATTATGTCCTCCCTAATCAGTGAGCGGCAACCCCTAACATGACGTAACCAATGTATGGATTTATTTTTCAAGGATTTGTCATTCTCGTGTCTACAGCTAGAGGCAATTTTAGGGACATTAACTAAGAAGACTATCTGTGCCTGCATAGAAGAGCAAGTGGATTGCTTGTTCTGTTGGGCTTGAGCATTAGTACCCATAGGTGGATCTTTTAAGGCATTGGTAGACCTATTATGGTGTGCGGTAACTTGAGAATAAAGTTGCTTTTGCTGTGTATTACATGGATGAACTTCAAGGGGGACTGTCTGTTTATGAGTCGAAGCCATAGTGGCTCGTCTAGATGGAACAGCAGGAGTGTGTGACTGGCCACTACTTGTAAAATCGCCTATTTTAGGTAACTGTTGTAAATTATGTAATGAGGGAACTGCTGGTGTATGCAGTGTGCTATTAAGAACTAGCATTTTGACAGTACCCACAAGCTCCTCAATCATCACCTTCAATGACCCAACCTCTTCCTTGAGTGAGTTAACAGTATGAAGAGGAGTCTGAGGTAGAACAGAACAAGTGGAAGCTATTTCAGTTGGGCTCTTCTCACAGGTTGGAATGGGCTGTAGGGGTTGCACTTCCACACAGGAGTCAGGCTCCCCCGCCAATACTTCAAATCGATTTGTGCAGATAATTAAAGGCTCAAGGTGACCTACAGCATCATGAGCGGAAAGTAAGGGCAATTGAGAGGGAGTGTCGGTCAGTGGGTGTGTCTCGGGGCCCAATAGTGTAGTCTCGCAACCATTCCCTGTACCTTTACGTAAAAGTTTTTGGAACATTGGGGGGACAATAGTTGGGCGCAGGGGGATAAAGTCCTTATCATGTGCGGGATTAACATAATCAGAGGTGGCTGGTAATTCAACTCCTAAAAGCCCTTTGCATTCCGTAATAAGATTATCGATTCTATTCATAACACAGTTGTTGGTAACAGTTGCACTCTTTGCTGCTTTCCTTGCCTTTTTCCCCTTGCCTGCCCCGCAAGCCGGGCCAATTGCCCCCCCTGTACTCTCCATGGTTTTCCTTTTGCCCATTCCTACCTTAAAAATAACTACTTTAGGTCAACAACAAGTTCCACGGCAAATTCACAATTAAGATATTTATGTCAACAAGGAGGAAAACAAGGAGTTTAGAACATCAATCCCCCAATGCTGAGCATAGTCGGTTTTGAAACATCCAAAGAATAGTAAATAACAAGCAAAATAAAAAATTGATTGCACAACCTTGACTCAACACAGTACCTTAAAAATGTCTTCAGAGGGTCTTTATAAAAAAAAGTGTCCCAAAAGTAGGACGAAAGGGGTCTGGCCCTGTCCTGCCTCTTCCTGGCAATAACGGGCAAGGACGGGCCCGCCCTTGGCCCAGGCTTTGCCTGGGCACAGCCCGGGCATGCGCGTCCCACGCTGCGGGAGGGCCACTGTATTTTTTTAAGCACCCCCCAGCTCGATGTCAGTGTCGCAGATGGCAAGGGCCTCTGGGATCTGTAGTTCTCAGTGGGCCGTTCCCCACACGGCCAAGGATGGGAGAGTCCAGCCGTTCACCTCACGGCAGCAGCAGAGGCTGCTTTGTCAATGCCCCAGTCAGGTAAGAGTCCCGCGCTGCAGGAGGGCCGCTGTGTTTTTAAAGCGCCCCCCCCCGGTGCGATGTTAGCGTCGTGGATGGCAAGGGCCTCTGGGAGCTGTAGTTCTCATTGGGCTGTTCCCCTCACTGCTAAGGATGGGAGAGTCCAGCCGTTCACCTCACGGCAGCAGCGGAGGCTGCTTATCAATGCCCCAGTCAGGTAAGAGTCCCGTGCTGCGGGAGGGCCGCTGTGTTTTGAAAGCGCCCCCCCGGTGTGATGTCAGCGTCGCGGATGGCAAGGGCCTCTGGGAGCTGTAGTTCTCATTGGGCCGTTCCCCTCACGGCCAAGGATGGGAGAGTCCAGCCGTTCACCTCACGGCAGCAGCAGCGGCTGCTTGTCAATGCCCCAGTCAGGTAAGAGTGATGGAGTCCTGTTTGGGTTGTTTAAACTGAGTGAGTCGCCTGGTGAAAGATTTTATCTTTGGACTTTTTTTAAGGAGCTGAAAATCCATCAGTGGGGCAAGCCTGGAGCTGTATTTGACAGAGTCCTCTGAAAGTTGGCTGTTGTTGCTGCAATGTCTGCTGAGGCTACGGATGTTTTGAAAGTGCGAAAAATGGTACAAGTCTCAGACTTGTAGCGTTTCCTGAGCAGCGCCTCTTGGTCACCTTCAAGGCCCAATGTCCTCAGTGACCACATATAGGGACCAGAATTCACTCCAGCAGAGACCAACAGCGGGGTCTAGTTCAGGTCCAGTTTCTACTGGTCAACAGGGCATTTCAGGATAAATGCCTTTTGCAGCTTGTTGTGAACCTGTATTCACACAGGAGTCAGCCAACTGACTATTGGAGTCCACTTCTTAGTCTTAGGTACAAGTGGTAGCAGGATCAGTCCTTCGGGTGTCCACATAGGTCTCAAACAGCAGGTCCAGTCCTCTTCTATTTTTCACAGGTCCTGAAAGTGCTCTTATGAGCTGAGTGTGAGGTGCCACTTTTGTAGGATTTATTAGCCTGGGTGTGGGGGAGAAGGCGTTCAGCTCCTGGACAGTTCTTAACCAATGGGGAAACAGTTCCCAAGAGCAAACCTTCCCACTTTTGCAGCACATCCTGTTGCCTTACTGCAAACTGTCCCACAGTGCACTAATCTAAGTAAAATCCAAGATGGCAAATGTATGCTTATAGGCATGATCTTAGGAATCAGTCCCTTCCTCTTCAGCCTGGTTCTATGACTAGGTCTCCTACTGGGCTGGTGCTAAACCGGCTACAGAGAGCCCTGGAGATAAAAGAGTTCTCTTCCCCAGGTCTCCCTTTACACTTAACTATAAATGGAGAAGTCTCACACTTCAAAAGTGACATTTCATAAATATTTATCAAAAATCCAACTTCACCACTGAATTGGATTTTTAATAAACATTCAAAATATTGTTTTAATTATTATGGCAGTGGTCCCAAACTAGGGATAGCAGAGTTGTGATTGTATTCCGAATATTGGTTTTTCTCATGTACAGTGGAGCCCATCACAGTGAAATTTGCTTGTGGTGCTACTCACTGTAGGTACAGTCCTGCATGTTAGGTTAATTGTATTTATTTCATATTCAACTACACATGCCATCACCTACAACCGTCTAGCCGGCGAGCAGCTATGTTACATTGAAACAAAATATTTTATATATTTCATACCCTCTCCCCCTAACCCCCTGATTGCTCCTCCTTTCCTCCTCAAGTCAGTCTCTCTGAATATATTGTGATTAAAGAGTGTAATCCTAACTGTAAATGTGCTAATGTATTTTCATTTCTTGCCTCTGAAGAAAAAAGGGGCTGTGGAAAAGCCTTGGATTTATGGCATGGGAGGACCAGGTAAATGCCATCCTACAGGAGGAATAATGCTTTAAGATAACTTGGATAGGACAGCTCACTTTAGGTGTGTGCTAAAAGTAGTATAAAGGGGAGCCAGCTTGCTTCGTAGGATTTAATTTTGTTATCGAGCGATAATGTAATTTTCTACTAGGCCAATATGTGCTATATCTTATTAATCCAGGCTGAGAGCACTGATGATGAAGCCTTCCTCAAAGTACCAGTATTACTTGTGTCACTGCCACAAACTCTTTAGCCGGTTACTTCCCTATGAGCAATCTCCAGGATGTACTGGAGAGTAATGTCTACCTAATAGGACTGCGCTCGGGTCTTTTGGCATCTGGATTTCATTTGCTCTGTTCAATTCCGTTATTACCTCCTCCCAGTTTCTAGCCAACTTGGGACAAATCCACAAGAGATGTGATAACGTGCCCACCTCCCCACATCCTCTCCAGCACAAATTAACTTTGATTATATCCCATTTCCCCATTCTTTTGTGTGTCCTATGCCAGTAAGTCAAGATTTTATATAGGGTTTCCCAAAGTTGTGTAGTGTAGTTCCTATATCCCTGGCTCTGCGCATTGGAATAACATACACTATAAATTTGACATAGGACTAAGGTCAGTATGTCTCTATCGAGTATATTAAACTTAATTACTTGTGTGTGCCAGCTAACTCAGAGGTCACTAAAAACTTCTCGAATATACAAGAAGGGATTAGTCTCTGACAACCGCATAAACATGACAACTTTGTTTCCTTTTAGAATCGGAACAGTCTCAGAATTGTGGAAACAATAGATAACAGTTTCACTCAGTGAATCGTGCATGCTTCATTTCTACAGAGTTACACAGAAATAGAGAGACGGGCGTTTCAATGAAAGGGTTTATTGAACAGTCTTATTTCTCATGCAAGAGATATGAATTGCTACAATCGTAAGACAGACTGTGAAGTACAATATGTACGAGGTTAGCAGTAAGATAAAATAATACTGCAATAGCATGGTTTGTAGCTAGGATATATGTTAATCAAAATGCATACATAAATAACATAAGCTAAAATGTGATACTCATCTGATGCTTCTAAATTGTTCTAACCCAGTGTATCTAACCTAAGTGCAGCACGAAGTTTGAAGTAGGTGCCATTTCTAAAGTATAGCTAGCTATATTTTACTTTAGCCAAGAGTTGCCAAAAGTTTCTCTAAGTTCTAGTCAGCTCCATACCTGAGAATGAGAGAGGTTGGAATCTCTTTTCTGGACTCGAAAGTCTAACCCCCCGCAAGGGAAGTCAGAGAGCACTGGAGCTTTATTCTCTGCGAGGAGGATGGCAGCGTCAGGTCAGTGCATCAGGCTGGAACTCGATCTCCTTCCGAACTTGCCGTGGCGAACCGCGTAGCCTGGGTTGGATCGAATCCTCCGGGAACCGCAATTTGCCAGGGCAAGTGCTGGTATATTTATACCTTGAAGGTGTCTAGGAATGCCAATATTGACGTAAAAGTCGGGCAGAGGAACGTCAGGAATGAACCCCTAAGGAATAGATGTTCATGCGTACTTAATGAGTTCTTGGAGAAATCAATATTCAAGCTAAGGGAAATTCCTAAAGGCTTAAGGGTCTGGTTTTCCAATAATTCGTTGTGATGTGGATGGACAGATGTAGGTGGCCATGCCTGTATTTGGTTTGTACGGACAATGTCTAAATAAGGGCTGGCTTTCTATGTCCAAATAAGGGCAATGTGAATTGCACCTATATAAGGGCATAAATCGGGAAACCTACATACGGAATCTAAATCTGCACACAACACCCAGTTTCGTATGAACGACGATACTAAATCCTAAACGTTCTAAACATATCTTAAAACAGAGTATCGCATGGGTTTGCTAAAATAAGCTAAAAACATATCTAAAACATATGTTCTAAAAATACATTACAAAACCATTGCTATGCATAAAGTGTTGTACATATTAAAGGCAATGTTCCATTCTAAACATAGGATCACAGATAAAAGGGTCCGAAACCATTTCATATGAGGTTACACAAGTCAAATTGTTATTCATGACAAGGTGGCATACTGTCCCTGGAAGTGTTATCAAAGAATTCTGTTCTCTATGAATAGTTCTACTATAAGCAGATTACTGTGCCAAAAAATGAAAAATACAATTTTGGGACGGGAATAAAAAAAAATATAATCATAGAAAGAGTTCCAAAGTCAGTATCAAATTTGAAAAAGAATGAAGGCCAAATTCAAAGTCTCTCCGGGACACTGTGTGCTTGAATCAAAAGTCAGTGTGTGGGAATGGAGAAAACATAACATTTTCTAATACTGTAGACAACAAGTCGTCTACCATTGTGGGTGAGAGTTGGAATACCTCGTGTAGAAGATCAACAGCATATAGATGCGAACTATCGCCTGCAGCATGGGAAGCATCAGCAATGTCCGGATTGGATGTTACCTGTGCGCCTGGTGTTTCCTCTTGTACCTCAGCAGTAGCATGTTGCGTCTGTGAGATCTCAATGAATGCCGCCATCAGGATTGGTAGCCACTGGCGACAACACATAGCATGGGCCGTTATTGGGTCCAGTGGAGTATCGATATCCGTAGGCATGACTGATGGGAGTGTCAGACAAATGTCCAGCACACATTCGTCACAGCATAGCAGGCAGCGTAGAACAGGTAAGATGCAATCTTCACAGATTGGTCTGAATGACAGAAACCAAATGGTGTTTAATTCTTGTAGACAAGGTAAACCCAGAATTTGGACGCCAAACACAGAGTGCACGAAGTTTGGAAAAATTCCGAGGACTGCTTGAAAAGGTGCTAACAGTCCTGCACACACCTTCTTAAATACATATACAATACCGCTAGCATCAGACATGTTTAAGATACAACCTAACATTTCTGAGAAATGCACAGGGCAGTTTGTATACAAAGGGTATGTACCTCCGCAGAAGTCCTTGCGACATGGAGATCATAGGTTTCTTTGGCAGATGTCAAACGCACAGTTTTTTGTAAAAGAATGGCTTTCATTCTGCTTAGAGTATCAATTCATATAGAAGAGATATTCAGTGAAGGCCATAAAGGCGACTCCCTGACTATGTCTATTTGAGGAAACAAGACGTGCATACAGCAAGTGACCCTGGATGTAACCGTTACTAGATATGGGATACCTGGTAGCATGCCACAGCAGCTGTGATCATTCAACATAATGTAACTCCCATTTGAAAGTTGACCAAAGATTGGATTAATCACTGCTGCTGGTGAACCGTGCAGGTGGCAGGATAAGTTTGTAGTGGAAACGTCACAGGCCCCATGTAAGGTAATACCCTGACAAAGGATAGAAACCGCTTTGTGCATGTTCACAGTTTTCATCGCGAAGAAACACTTCATGTCCCCCACTCCAACATCTGTGTATGTAAGGTAAATCCCAGGATGTCTTGATGTATTCTTTACCCAACCTTTTATATTTGCCTGCTGGTATATGTTTTAGGTAATACTGAAAATGGAAAGTCGTAACAGGCAGAGTAATCTTACCATATATGATCCACTCAGTATCTGGTTTTTCTGACACTGTGAATGGTAATTTCTCCAGGTTTTCAATGCTCAGCACTGTATAGTCTGCTCCCCTTTGTGCCAGTGTGATCTGTCTATCAGTGAGATTAAATTCTGCAAACATTGACGTAGAATTGATTAAACGCCAAGGCACATAGCCAGAATGCAGGTTTTGAAGTGTCCAGCCTAATAGCATGATAGAACGTAGCTGTGACTGACCATGTTGCAACATGACCAAGTCTTGTTCCATGATGTATATGACAGAGGATACAATGCTGTCCAAAGAATACATCCTGGACGACAGAGTTGTTAACCCATTGTCTACTACAGAGAGAGATTTCTCTAAATTAATACAATCAATTTCTTGTATTCATTCTGCAGTCTCTGCTTGGGTGACCTTCCATGCTTCATTATAAGCAGCGTAAATACCAGCATATATGAAACATATGAAACGTTTATGATGCGATTTTGTTGATCCTAGCAAGAATTCCCTAAGGTCTGCGCCTTCTTGAAGTGAAGTTAATTGTTGTTTTACATCCTCTAGTGTAGCTTTCTGTAGCCAATCAAGGCAAAGTTTGCCGACACTGTAAGTTGTTACTACCCCTGGATGCTGTCTTTGGATTTAACGTGGGTCTGGCCTATGAAAGGTAAAACCTTGTGTCTTGTTCAGGAATCTATCTTGACAGTTGTTTGTGTCTAAGGGCCAGAACAACCATTTTTTCCATTCATGATCTGATCTATTATTTTTCAAAGTATTATGTACGTCGACCTCCCCCTGTGTAGTGCTTTCACTTGTAAATGCAGGTATAGACGGAGTGTTCATGTCTTTTATCTTGGCTATTGCAAGGCATGATGTTTGTTGGACAGTGTCGTTCAAAAACATAATTTGCTCAGGGATGATACAGGCTCTAAGCAAAGCTTCTATTCCCTGTACTTGCCAATCTTTAGTACCCCAGACAGTTTTTGTCTCAATGTTGTCTTTCCAAAAGTCGTAACCCTGTCTAGACAGTTGGGCAATAAAGGCTGTAGAATAAATCTGTTTGGTATTCGTTAACATAGTTTTCATTCCTGTCTTATTGACATTCTTAAAGTAAAATGTCTCTGCATTTGAGATATTAAACCCTGAAAAATATAGAAGTTTCATTGCAAATGTTTTCGAGCTACCCTTTGATGGCGTAGGACAATGTTCCCATTGGTTATACATTAATACATTTCTAGGTGTTGCAGATTTATGCAAGAAATGATGACCATAGTGGTTGTAACAATACAGTTGTTCATAGTCTGATGAACATTGCAAATATTCATTATTAGTGAATGCAGTTGACATCTCTAGATCAGACATCATATTATTAACAGTCTCGAAGTCCCAATCATCAGAAAAGGTACTGGAGGTAATAAAGTCACTTAATGACATTTTAAATAAATGTGGAATCTTCAAAAGCTCCGACGGACCTAAAATGTCATATTCGGTTTTGTCCCAAACTATACCATCAGGTATAGGAATCGCTGTGATGTTCACTGCTGACAAGTCTCTTGCTTCACGATGGGATGATTTGTGTAGTTGGAGAAGTAAGTTCACTCTTTTACTTGCTTTGTCCATTAGAATATATCTTCCATTAATCAGCATACCCAGAGTTATTAGCAAAGCTAACCAAAGTAGAAAGAAGAATATTCCCAAAACAATCCATAGTTCAATCCATGGTGAAACCAGATAAGTCTTTTCCAGTAGATGAAAAAAGTCTGTTGCTTGTTCTTTGAAAGTTCTTTGTGCTGGCGTCGTTTCAGGTTCACTAGGATCCTCAGAAAACGTATCAAAGTTCATGAAATAGCCAGAAGCTGTTCTGTCAATGGTTGGAATTGCATCCGTATTTGATGAAATTGCTGGAACCAGTTGATCACTTGTTACTTCGTTGTAAACAGGTGTATCTGGACGAACTGTTATTTGGGTCTCAAGCGGTACAAGGTCCATAGGATTGTTGCTTAGTCCTCTATTTCTTACTGTCAAATCTTCAAAGGTGACAAGTCTCTCAGTTTGAACCTCTTGGATTGCAGCTAGTGGAGTGCGTCTGCTACATTGGCGGAGTCCACTTGGCCTACTGTTCAGTATCGGCCACGAATCTTTTCTCCTTTTTACCAGCAAGGGGAGGCAAAAGTACTGTTCTTGATCAATGGATTGCTAGGACAGGTACTGGTTGTCTGTAAGAAGGCCCAAAAATCCTTCTTGTCCGCGATCTTCTCTCTGACTAGATTCCCAAGCTTTGGGATCCAGACACGCCTTGCTGGGACGGCCAGATTTTTCTCAGTGGTGGTTGGCTTCAGGACCATGTTGCTTTGTTGCGTTTTAAGTTCATTTAAGTCCTGTAAAACAGCCAAACTATCTTTGATATCAAATTGTTTGTATTCCACCACTTTGCCTTTCATATCTAAGTCTGCAACCAACATTCTAGTCCCAAACAGGACCTCATATGGAGTGACACCCCCTAGAGAACTCCTTGGCAAGTTGTTTATTGCGTGCTGGACCCCATATAAATGTTTGACCCACCCATCACCCAAATCTAATAACCTAGCTGTGATAGATTGCTTTATGTCCCATTTTTTTCTTTCCATAACAGAATTTCCCTCAGGATGGAATGGAGAAGAATACCGCAATGCTACGCCCAGGCTGTCCATGTCTTCTTTGTAAGCCCTAGAGCTAAACGCAGGACCCTCATCAGAATGTAGTGTGCCTATTGCATATGTGCCGATAAAGACTCGCAAATCTTTTATAACAGTTTGTGCGTCAGCAGAGCACTGAGGCTACATCCATAGGAACTTAGAGCACGAATCCACTCCGACCATGATATATTTATAGTTCCCATCCCTTTGTAAGGGACCGCAGTGGTCCAGGTAAACACAAGCTAATGGTTTATCTGAAATTAACAGGGGCGTCTGCGCAGGGCGTTTCACAGTAGAGACTTTCATCTTCTGGCATATCTCACAGTCCAAAACATAATTTCTAGTCTGTTTCCTAATGCCGGGCCACCAGTACCTTTGTTTTAATAAAGCTACTGTGGTGGAAAAACCTGCATGGGCAGAGGCGAGCCCTTCATGTGCTGCTAGGATTAGCCCTAGTCTATGATCCATGTTTGGAATTACTCTATCCCCCACTCCAGGGATTCGAGCAAACGAACATTGTTCGCATCAATTATATATGAGTATTTGAGTGGAAACATTTTAGGTAATGACGCACCACTGCCTGTCCTTGATGCATTGACAGCCAGCATTATTTTGCTGTCTATTTTCGTTTTTGAACGAGTGATTGCAGCTACGGAATCCGTTTGCACTGCCCCTTTCCCGGCTTCATCAGCCAATGAATTCCCTTCAACGTGAACGCCATCACGTTGGTGATTCAGCGTGTGTATCACGTGAGTGTTCTGTAGTCCATTTCGCAACTGAACTACTTGTTCCCAAAGCAATTTGTGCTTGATTGTGCCACCTTTTGCATCTTTGAAACCATTTTTAATCCAATTTTGTAAATATTCATTGTAAGATTGAACACAGTAAAAAGAATCGCACACTATGAGTGTGGGGAATTCGCAATCCGTGTTTTCAAGTGCCATCTTAAATGCTTGGAGTTCAGCTCGCTGAGCTGCACAATCTCCTAGAGATTGGGTTTTTGTGACCATTGGTCTGAATTTGCCATCTCGCATGCGACCTTTAACGATAGCACACGCTGCACTGTAAACTTGCTTACTCACCGTAGCGGTCTGTGCAGATCCGTCAGTATAAATTATAAATTCGTACTGGTCAAGAGGGAGAATTTCAGAAGGCAGAGGACATTCGTGTTCATATTGCAGGAATGCTTGTGTTTTTAAATATGGATCAAAAACGTATTCAATATCAGTTGCAGCAAGAGAATTAACCCATTGTATCCATCTTGGATGTAAAGCTTTTGGTACAGGAGTCATAACCATAATGCGTTTCCCCTGTGCTAGGGCTCTTTCTTTTGCTACAGCGGTTTGAACTGCTGTTAGAATTTTTCTGTAGAAGTGAATTTCATTTCTGCTTGTATGTACAAGTGGGATTTGTATGCAATTGATACTTTTTCACCTTCGTTAAAAGTTAAGTAGATGAATCCGCATTGACCCGGAATTATTCGGATCACTAAGTTTCGTACGTTTATGCGTGTTTGCAAGTGTTTCATTACTAACATGTCTGTATGGAGTGAACTCAAAATTTCTGTCTGTTTTTGTGTCCAATGTGTGATTTTAAAATCAGGTTTGATTAATTCGTAGAGAGGTTTAACCCTTTCTGCGTAATTTAAAATGTAAGTTCTTCCAAAATTCAGGAAACCTAGAATCGACTGTAAATTTTTCAGCGTTTTTGGAGGTTGGAGCAGCGCACACTTTTCTAAAAAGGTGGCTGCCAGGCTTTTGCCTTCACTTGATAGTTCATATCCTAGGAAAAGGACGTTGAGGTGGGCAATTCTTGACTTTTTAAAGTTGAATTTGTAACCCTCTGAGGTGAAGCCCAATATTATGGTGCTCACCCTTTTGAAGTGCCTATCCAGGTCATCGTCTGTCACATATATGTCATCTACGTATGACTATGCCTCGTCATTATAAGTAGGTGTGGCCAGAATTTGCGAAATTCACTTTTGCAAATTATCGCGAAAATGTTAAAAATCTACGCAAAAACGCGGAAGTATCGCGAAGATGCAGAAGTTTTTTTCCCGCCTCTTCGCAGTATTTTCTGCGTGGTCGCGGCTCGCCAACTTACCCATGCGGTTGCTCGCGGGCGCGGCCATCTGGTTTTCACTTGTCTCGCGGTGCATGCTCGCGAGAAAAGAAGACGTGATCGCGCGACGCATGACGTTACTGCGGGCGCGAACTGTCGCGAGACAGCGCAAATGGCTACCAACAATCCAACATCTCGTGGAGAACGCGACTGGATCGGGAAAACTTGTCGGCGAACGCGGGGATTCAGGTAAGGCGATCGCGTGCACGCGAGAATGTATTATTTTACAGCGCGAGCAAGAAACAAATTATCGCTAAGCTGCGGAATGCGGAAATTTTTACATTTTCGCGCTTTCCGCGGAACGTGAAAATGCCAAATTATCGCAATTTCCGCGAACGGAACGGAATTTTGGCCCAGGCCTAATTATAAGTTTGTAGTAACTCTGTTACCCTTGCTGAGAATAACCCGGGCTGTTTTTGAATCCCTGGGGCAGTCAACAAAATTGACACTGGGTCCCCATTTTTGAGAAAGCGGTCAAATATCTGCTTTCTGGTGCAATATTTTGACAAAGAAAACCATTTGAAATGTCTAATGTGGTTTTATATTTTTTACACACAATGTTATTCATTAATGCTGTACTATGTGCATTTTGCACTGCAAATGTTTTGCAACAGGAATTTAAGTGTCTGTAATCCAAAACTAGATGATATATGTTGTCTGGTTTGGAGACAGGAAACAAAGGATTATTCATTGATGAGGTGCATGTTTCAATCACCCCCTGATATTCAAGTTGATTTAAAATCTCCCTGACCTGTTTTTTAGCTTCATGCTTAACTGGGTACTGCCTTTACAGTCGGTTGAATTTTTAACTCGATTTTATGGTGAGTTGAGTCCTCATCCCATCCTACATGATTTTTATACAGTGCTGGGGCTTGGGCTACTGCCCATTTCCTGGCTAATATATATTTTAAATGAACTGGAACCTGGTTGGAGAAGGCAGGCATAATGATGTCCTCGCCATGCGGGCACTCCCTTACAAATTCTGGTGGCCAGTCCTGTTCTGCTAGAAGTATATCATAACCCTTTGAAAGATGCTCCCAAAAGAGTGCTTTCACTTTTCTTGGTATGTCTCCCTCCATCCGGACTGTTATTTCATATAACCTATGTGGAGAAGTAACCCTGGTGTCCACAATCTCAACTTGTATGTCTTCATTCAAGTCCACTGTCTCCAGAAGTCCCCTCAGGTTCTGGCGAGCTATTGTATCTTCTGCTGCACTATCCAGCATGGTCTGGGCCCATTCTCCGTTCCTGAGTTGGGTTCTCAGTATTCTCGGCATGTCTGATCTTCAGACCTGCTACCTTTTTCTTAGAGAATTGAGGTTTTGCTTAATTTTTCTGAATGTGTTGATCGTCTTTGGACTTCATGCGTTCTTCCTTGTTTTCTGACCGTCCTCTTCTTTCGGATGTCTGTGACGATATCTGAAAGGTACGAGAGGAGCGTGTATCATTATCTTGATATCTGTCAGGTTTTCTCAAATTATCCCTATTCCTGAGGTTGTACCTCCTTTCAGAGGGCTCCTTCTGTGGAGGATACCTGCCTCGGGAAAGAGAACGCTTCTCTTTGGAATTCTGTTTGTTATTTTCCCACTTCTTTTTGAAGATGTAGGAGTGTTTTTAGGAAAGACCTTATCAGGACTTTCAGACAGTTGTGTTTTTACTGGTTTCCCTCACAGACTTTCTCTGCCTAATTCCTCACAGGATTTTCAATTATTCTGGCTAATTCTTGAGGTTGTTCTGTTACATCAAATTCCCTTAGTTTCTGGCGGATTTCCACTGATGCTCCTTCTCCTATAATATTAGATAATATTATTGATGAGACCTGGTAGAAATTTTTAAGTAACTTCATTCCTAAATTTAGAGCAGGCTCTGCCCCGCAATCGTTTTGAATCTGCTTCAGGACGTCAGGTATTACCGCCATAGATGGAACACCATGTGTTTTTGTGTAGATTGCAGCAAAGACTGTGCCCCAAGAGGTGCAGTCTTCCACATGTGGTGTGATCCCAATTGGTAAACAAATTGTTAGAATTCTGTGTTTCTCATAAGGGATAGTATTAGGAAATACTGCTTCGATTTGAGTAATTTTTTGAGCTATCCATATCGGAATTTGTTCACATTTTGTGGGCATTTTACCCAGGACTGCGTGTAAAGTCTGTGGAGTGATTTTTAGTGTATTCCCCTGATGAGGGGTCGGTTTTTGAATGGTTAATGGTGGTTGGACTGTGAAAGTCCACATGACATATTGAAACAATTATCTATAAATTTTGATTAGCTCCTTGAGTTGAGCTAGTAGATCCACATCTGACATTCCTTCAATGTCAGGATGAGGTGTGTAGCCGGCTAAAATCGGCCATGTTGCCCCTGGTCTACCTAGTGGACCGAGCCTGGTAATGTGATTGTAATGTTTTAGGGCATCTTTAAACCAGAGCTCATGCTCCTGGTATGTGAGTGGAATTTCAATATCCTTGAAAGGAATATATTTCTCAGGTGGTTCATCTACTTTGTAGAAGTGAAACAAGTGTGTTACTGGATTTGATTCTGAGAGTACTATCCATGAATAGAAGCTGCTGCGACTTGGTCAGCCGCAGCTCCACCAGTATCGGTGTTAGTGCCGTTTTCACTCATTGTTTAATGAAAGTTTGCAGATCAAGTTTCAAGGAAACAAAGATAAGGTGCACAATATTTTGTAACACTGTATCCTTCAACGTTGAACAAAACCAAACAGCTCATAAATAGGACTTTCGTCCTTCTCAGCTATGGCGGATATTATCTCTACCCACTCCAGACGTCTTATGGAGTTTTATGAGTAGGGGTCTCTGAGAAAAGCACGACTGAGTTACTTCAGCATCTAGCGTTAAATTAGTGCCTTACCAAACCGTTGGGCACCATGTAGTGTAGTTCCTATGTCCCTGATAGGCTCTGCGCATTGGAATAACATACACTATAGATTTGACATAGGACTAAGGTCAGTATGTCTCTATCGAGTATATTAAACTTAATTACTTGTGTGTGCCAGCTAACTCAGAGGTTACTAGAAACGTCTCGAATATACAAGAAGAGATTATTCTCTGACAACCGCATAAACATGACAACTTTGTTTCCTTTTAGAACCGGGACAGTCTCAGAATCATGGAAACAATAGATAACAGTTTCACTCAGTCAATTGTGCATGCTTCGTTTCTACAGAGTTGCACAGAAATAGAGAGACGGGCATTTCAATAAAAGGGTTTATTGAGCAGTCTTATTTCTCATGCAAGATATATGAATTGCTACAATCGTAAGACAGACTGCGAAGTACAATATGTACAAGGTTAGCAGTAAGATAAAATAATACTGCAATAGCATGGTTTGTAGCTATGACATTTATTAATCAAAATACATACATAAATAACATAAGCTAAAATGTGATACTTATCTGATGCTTCTAAATTGTTCTACCCCATTGTACCTAACCTAAGTGCAGTACGAGGTTTGAAGTAGGTGCCATTTCTAAAGTATAGCTAGCTATATTGTAGTTTAGCCAAGAGTTGCCAAAAGTTTCTCTAAGTTCTAGTCAGCTCCATACCTGAGAATGAGAGAGGTTGGAATCTCTTTTCTGGACTCGATAGTCTAACCCCCCACAAGGGAAGTCAGAGAGCACTGGAGCTGGATTCTCTGCGAGGAGGATGACAGCGTCAGATCAGTGCATCAGGCTGGAACTCGATCTCCTTTCAAACTTGTCGTGGTGAACCGCGTAGTCTGGGTTGGATCGAATCCTCCATGAACCGCAACTTGCCAGGGCAAGTGCTGGTATATTTATACCTTGAAGGTGTCTAGGAATGCCAGTATTGACGTAAAAGTCGGGCAGAGGAACGTCATGAATGAACCCCTAAGGAATAGATGTTCATGCGTACTTGTAGAAATCAATATTCAAGCTGAGGGAAATTCCTAAAGGCTTAAGGGTCTGGTTTTCCAAGAATTTGTTGTGACGTGGAAGGACGGATGTAGGTGGCCATGCCTGTATTTGGTTTATACGGACAATGTCTAAATAAGGGCCGGATTTCTATGTCCAAATAAGGGCAATGTGAATTGTACCTATATAAGGGCATAAATCGGGAAACATATATACGGAATCTAAATCTGCACACAACAGTTGGATACCTAAGATCAAAGACTGCGTCCTATCATAGAGTTTCTCCCACTCCTTGTGCATAAGTTGCAGTCCCAGGTCTTCTCCCACCTCTTTTGTCTAGGTGTCATATCCTAAGGAGTAGAATCTGTGAGAAATTGATAAAATGTGGTGATCAGAACTCTTTCATGTGGATTGCCGTATGCTGTTTATTGAGCCCTGTAAGGGGGCAAGAGACCCTTTCTTTCATCGTGGCATGGGGAACCCAGTGTTTGAACTGTGTGTAGGCAAATCTCTCATTCCCCTGGAGACCAAAGTGGTTTCTAAGGTCCTCAAATGATTTAAACTGCTTGTTTGAGAAGAGGGAGCCCACCATGAGGCATCTTGCCTCCCTACAATCTTGAAAGCTCATATTTCTCTGTAGCTGGCATGAAATCTGGGTTACAAGAGATAGGTGTGAATGGCAAGGAAAAGATTGTAAAGCTTAATATCAGGCAAACTTTGTCCCATACTGCCATCATGACCCTAGTAACTGGAGAAGAGCATAAGCCCCAACTCCTTTGCATTTTCTGCAACTAAGATACCTGCCAGAAAGACGTCCCAGCTTTAGGATGGTCTAATAAAACACCACTGCCTAATAATTTCTTTCTCCGCCCACTGCTTATAGATCTAAGTTGGACAACCTAGATGTAGGATATGATATACAGGATTTCTGATTTCTAGTCCTCCCTATACTGTTGAGCGATATAAAATCATGTTGGGGGTGCATGTTTTTTTTCCTGCCAATTGTAGGAGATTATCAAACCCCATAGTTTTTTGAGATTTGAAGGAGGGACTGGAAGGGCAATTGTTTCCAACAGATTAAGGATCTGCAGAAGACTTTTTATCTAAACTAGCACACTCCTACCGAGACAGGAGAATTGTTTTGATTAGAATTGCTGGAAATCCTGTTGTATATCTTTAATGAGTTTAGAGCAATTCATTGTTCCAACTTGAGTGGTAGTATGATCTACCATTACTGCCAGATATTTTATGAAGTCAGAGCTCCAGAAAATGGGTATAATTTGATGCAGATGTTCTGTTTGTTGTGGCGGGGATGGATCAAGAACATCTCTGATATGAATTTTAAAATTGGAGACAGCCTGAAATAGATGTAGTCCACCCAGAGAAGAAGTAACTGAGGTCTGTAGTCTGTTAAGGAAAGCATGATGTAGTCCACAAACATAGTTAAGTTGAATATATTTGCATTTACAGTTAACCTCTCGATGCCTGCCCTGCGTTTAACTATAACTCTTATCCAGACTCTAGGAGTCTGGCAGTTTATCATGGTCAAGCTCAGAAAACAGAGCCCCATTCCTAATTTCTATAACACCCCTGTCATGTAAGTCTAGTCAAATCTATTATATGTCTTTTTGGAATCCTGTAAAAGTAGAAGACATTTCATTCTTTTCTTTAGGCATTTTCCAGGATATGGAGCAATTTTTTAGTGTTGTCCTCGCATTGTCAAACTGGAATAAATCTGGAGTGATGCGCTGACTATCTCTGGCAAGAGCCCCACTCTTGCCACCAAGGTCCCGGTAAGGAGTTTTACATCAATATTCAGGAGAGAAATAGGTCTGTATGAGTTAGCGTGCATTGTCTTTACTTGGATTGGGAATAACTACTACCACACCTCGCAAATTGTATCTGTTAGTGTTCCTGTCCTGCCAATGTTATTTAATAGCCGTGTGAGGACTGGAGCAATGTTAGCACAATATAACTTATATCCAGTGAAGCGGCCTGGACCCAGAGATGTCCCAAATTTAAGCCTATCTCTACCATGACTTCCTTGGTTGTGATAGGCTTGTTTAAGGCCCCCTGCCAGCTCGAGGGAGAAGAGCTAAGATGCTTAGAGATATTTTCATAGCGCCACCTTACATATCTGTGCTTTGGTGCATAGGTGTTGATAAATGATGCAGAATAAATCTGCAATGGCCCCGTCATCACTGACTGTTTCCCAAGGAGTTGGCTATCTTTTGGCCCCTAACAGCATTCACTCTAGCTTTCAAGTGTTTTTCAGAGTAACCCAGGTTTGTTGGCCGATGAGTAGTACCCCTGTTGAGTTAACAGCTAGACATGCCCTGCTGCATCCCAGTCAGCACTCTGTAATCACAATGTTTTAGCACACAGAAACAATGCAGTGCTTTTAAAAAAAAACATTATTTGAGCAACCTCAGAACTCACTCTTTGGAAAAATGTAATTTAGTTGCATAAGCAAAAGACAAATCTACCAACACCAGCTCATTTCTTGAATACTTGGAGCCTTTCCCTGACTCACAGCCAAGACCTCCGGGCACCTGGTAAGATTCTTTGGAGCACACATTGTTGATAATTGCCCTGGTTTGAGCACCCCACTCCTCTCACCTCCTCCAGGTTGGAGGTAAAGGACAATGCCATGTGTGTGTAAAGCCCAAATGTGCATATTTGGAGAATAAAATAAATGGAAGATTCATGGAATGTGCTTTTATCACAGGCTTGTAAGATGTGACCGTCTGCAGGTCTGGATATGTTAAAATTTCAGTGCTCCCCTGCAGCCAGCAATAGGTGTGTGCAATGAAGGGCTGATCTTTTATCTTCAAGTGGGGTTGTGTCATTATTTCTAGGAGCTGAATTCCTTCAACTCCCTTGACGCCAGAGCTGCTGTTTGTATCTGTCAAAGCTATGGCATTGAACTTAATGTCTTTATAATGTATGACACTTAGATAATGGGAAGGAGATGTTTTTTGGTCTATTTGTAAAATATTGTACAGAAATTGCAATCTTTTTCTCTATGTACATGTGGGTGAAAATATTAGATTAGGCCTCCTTTTTTAGCAGGCTCCTTCTCACTAACAACTCATTTTTATGTCTCGCCTTGATTGCGCTGTCTCTTGGAGACCTTTTGTTTTCTATCAGTGGGCTTAAAAAGCACTGATTACTGACCATTGGTTGGCTTCATTATAACTCTCATTTGCTTGCTTCCTATTGGTCAGGTGTTGTAGGCTTCCTTCCTTTTCATATGTATATCCCTTGTCTGGAGCATGGACTCATTACTTGTGCCCTTCCATTGATCATATTTTTAGGTGCCACTTTTTTCTTTGGATTTAATGCCTATACCAGAGTGTGTCTTTTTCAGGTGGCTTTCCCGTGTTCTTCCCCCTATCTGTCACCTTCCCCTGTTTCTCTACCTGCCCCCTTGATCCCTACCTCCTACTGTTTATTATCTGTTTTGGCTTGCCCTCAACCTCCATACCTCTGTTTGTTGTCAGCATTGGCGTGCCCATTCCGGCTCTCCCTATGTTTGTTATCCATCCTCCCTCCTTTTGTTGTCCCTGTTGTCTTGCCTCCTGTCTTCTTTCGTTAATTGTTTGTGTTGGCTTTACACTTACATCCCTTCCTCCTTGTCTTTGCTGTCCATTTGGGCTTTCCCCCTATCCTCTTTCCCTCTGCTTGTTGTCTGTGTTGGTTTGCACCACCCCCTCTCCGTTTGTTGTCTGTGTTGGCTTGCCCCGCTTCCACTTCCCTTCATCCTTATCTTGTCTGTGTTGCCCTGAGCCCGTAGTGTGTGATGGCTCCCCTACCCACCATAACACAAAAAAAACTATCACTTGGACACCACAATTCACATTATAGTGTTTTGCCCCACCCTCTCTGTGTTGCTTTCCCCCACTCCCTCTCTGTTGCCATCCTACCCAACCCTCCTTCCACCAGCAATAAAAAAAATGCTATGACACAACCAGCACTGGCATCGTCATATCACTTTTTTAACGTTCAGCTGTGCTGCTGTACAACAAGGCTACAAAACATTGATAAAGTCAATACCTCACACAGGCAACACCTATTGGCTTTGCGAATGCTTGTTAGATTTGTCATAGAGACAGCTTATCTTTAGCTGTTATGCCAGACTCATATAATAAAAAAAGAATAAATAAAATGTATATATATATATCCTCCTTTATGCTCTCTCGCACATTGGCACTATTGCTCCAGATCAAAGGGCACGTCGCCTCAGCGGACCTAACGAGAGCTTGTCCGTGACAACTCCACCTTTCCCTTAAAACAAGGATGACGACGCTGTGTGTGGATACTTTGTATATTATTGTCTGGCCACTATTGTATGCATTTCAGCTGTACACAGCGTTGCTCCCTGTGTACGTCCAAAACCCATAAAATGGTGGCCAAACAATAAAATACAAAGTATCCACACGCTGCATTGTCATCCTTGTTTTAAGGCAAAGGTGGAATATATGTGATCAGCAGGCACTTTGAGTACAAGTCTGTCTTTCGCTTGCCTGCATTTCTGAGGGACTACGGAGCAGGGCTCTGTGTTGAAACGGAGAAGTGAAGGGTGAGTGGCAGCCCGTGAAAGAGACCAACACACTAGAGACTCAAAAGCACTGTTTCTTGGAAGAACTGCCAGCATGTTTGTTATCATGCACTAGGTGAACCCTGACAGCTCCCACTGACATGGTTGGGATGAAATGTTTTCCAGGATGCCAGCATGGTGCTAAAAAGTCTGTGGGTGTTTGTCCTCTTTATTATATAAATGAATTTGACTTGCATACAATTTTTAAACAAACGCGTTTTTAGATTGATATATATATATATATATATATATATATATATATATATATATATTCACAGAAAAAACCATAGGTTTCAGGCACGTTATAGTTAGGAATTAGCATTTAAAAAACCTCAGAAATTCACTGAAAAAACCATAGGTTTCAGGGGTGTTATAGTTAGCTGGACTTTTCACTTGTACAAAACCATTGAAATTCCCCCGTTATAGTTAGTTCAGCTAACTATAACTCGGGCGCCCGCAATGCACTGCTGATGACGTCACATATTACATCACTCATGACATGGTCAGTGACATCACTCATGACATCACTGATGACATCTCAAATGACATCACTGATGACATCACTGATGACATCATCCAGTGAATGTGTGTTTTTCTGAAAATTAAATATGTTTTATATATGTATATCTCAAGGTCGATGGAAGAATAAATGGGTATATAAGTGTCTAAATGGATGATTTGTTTTTGAAAAATTGATTGTGTAACTGACTGATTAAGTGTATCATAGTGAATACATGGCTTAGTGAGTAATGTTTAAATATGTAAATATCTGTATCAGTCTCTCACTTTGTGTATAAGTGGCTGCATGGGTTGGTGAGTAGCTACATGGGTGTCTATATAGGTTATTAGTTGGTTTTTTGAGTATCAGTCTGAGTGTCTGCATGGTTCGGTGGGGGGTATTACGTAGTGCATAGGTGCATGAATGAGTGACTCACTGTTTGTATGTGTTGAACACAGCATGTGTGCAGGACTGTATGGGTGGATGAGTGTGTGTATGGGTGTGTTAGTGAGTGAATGACTGTCTCAGTAGTGTCTTTATGAGTTACTACATATGTTTTAAACTAGTATATGTGACTATTGGTGTATATATGTGAGTATATGTGAGAGTGAGAGATTGAAAGAGTTCCTGTATGAATAAGTATGTGTTTCTATAAGTGATTGTTTAAAAGACTAAGTATGTGTAAGTTTCCGTAGAAGTAAGTATGGTGGTGTGTGTATAACTGTATATGCAAGTAAATGTATGTTTGATTCTTTATTAGCATGAGTGACTATGTGTGTGAGTAACTCTATGGATGAGTGGCATTGTGTAACAGGATGTATAGGTGTATGAGTACATATGATGAGTGAGTACATGTATGAGTGACTGTATAGGACTGTTGGTGAATGAGTGGATGTGTATGTGGATCTTAGAATTACTGAAGAGGTTGTTGTAACTGGTATTGGTATGTCCATTGTTTTGAAAATTTTAGTCTCTATTTTTGAATGTGTGTATCAAAGGTTATATTAGGGTGAGAGGAGGTCTGCCACTCTATCACAAGGATGATGTCATCAGTGATGTCATCAGTGATGTCATTTGAGATGTCATCAGTGATGTCATGAGTGATGTCACTGACCATGTCATGAGTGATGTAATATGTGACGTCATCAGCAGTGCATTGCGGGCGCCCGAGTTATAGTTAGCTGAACTAACTATAACGGGGGAATTTCAATGGTTTTGTACAAGTGAAAAGTCCAGCTAACTATAACACCCCTGAAACCTATGGTTTTTTCAGTGAATTTCTGAGGTTTTTTAAATGCTAATTCCTAACTATAACGTGCCTGAAACCTATGGTTTTTTCTGTGAATTTCAAAGGTTTTTTAAATGCTAATTTCTAACTATGCCTACAGAGATAGGACATGTGAAGAAAGAAGAAAAAATGCACAGAAAGAAACAAAAGAAGTGCAGAAAGAAGCAACAGAAGTCCTCAAATACGAAGATAAGTGCAGGAAGAAGGATAACGTGCAGAAAGAACAAAAAGAAGAGCAGAAAGAAGCCTTGTTGCAAAATCATCCTGTACCCTCAACTTTTTCAGACGGATACTGGTGGTAACTGAGCCTGACTAACCAGTCCTAGAGCCAGTGCTATGTTAAAAGACACTTAGAATACAGTGAAAACACCTACATACACTAGGGAACATTATGCGTTGGGGTCCCCCTGTGATTAGCATGACCTCCTCTGTAAGCCCCTAGTATATAAGAGGGCATGGGGATTAAAACTACCTCTTAAAACAGGCCACAGGGCGTTTTTGCACACGTTAACTCAGGCCCCGTCCCCTCCCTTCACCACTGTGTAAACACGCCCTGTGTCCATTTTTAGTTGGGAGATTAAGTTCATTTGAATCCTGAGGGTCCCTGGGGTCCAACTAGCCCACTAGGTACCTCCAGTAAGTGCCACAGAGCTGCGTTGCAGAGAGGTGTAAAAAGTGGCACGGCCTGGACCACCTCTCTGCAATGCAGCTCAGTGGCGCTTACTGGAAGCACTTGGTGGGCTAGTTAGCCCCCAGGGGCCCTCAGTATTGAAGGGAAATTATATCCCCAATTTAAAACGTGCCATAGTGCGTGTTTGCACACGTCACCTCAGGCCCCGTCCCCTCCCTTCACCACTGTGTAAACACGCCCTGTGGCTGTTCTAAGTTGAGAGATTAAGTCCCCTTGAATCCTAAGGGTCCCTAGGGTCAAACTAGACCACTAGGTACCTCCAGTAAGCGCCACAGAGCTGCGTTGCAGAGAGGTGTAAAAAGGGGCTTGGCCTCAGAACACCTGGCTGCAGCGCAGCTCCCTGGCGCATACTGGAGATACCTGTTGGGGGCGCGTTTGCAGAGTGCTGCACGGAGGGGGCATGGCCTCCTGCACGATGCCAGTCTTTTATTTATTTTAGTTTTTTAAGAAGGGGGGCTGTTTGGTTCCCCTTCTTATTCTAATTTATTGGCCCTGATGACCCCATCCCCCAGGGCCAGTCTCCTAATTATATTTTTTTGACCCCAATCCCCAGGGCCGGCCACTGTTTTTTATTATTTTTAAAAAATATATATTTATAGACACACCTAGGACATGCTGGACAAACCGTACGTACCTATCACCATGACGATTTGCGTGATATTCATTAAAAGGCGACTATGCATGCAATGTATCCACGTGGAATGTATTTACACCACTAGTGAAGCTCTGACATGTCTGATGCCCTACCGTGCCTAATCCCGGTAGACACCCTTGTCGTTTATTTATACAAACTTGGGTAGCTATTGACGGGCACATTTAATACACATGCACACCAAGCCATTCAAAGGGGATTCGACAAAAATTCGACCAAAACTATGCAAGAAACCCCCCTCACGGTTAATAAAACACACATCCACTGCCGGATGTGTAATACTTTTTATTTTACTCTCTGGAAAGGGGACGAACATCACTTGAGAGTCACAGCGCGCTCCTGACAGAGCCCAATGCTGTGTTACACCCACCATTGCCTGCCGTGTGCCACACACCTCTGTGTTGTATTCCACTAGCTAGTGCATATGCTATGACACTCTCTAGCCCATGTGCACTGTAACACCACCCCGTGAATATGTCATGCCACACTTGTCTTCGCACGGGTTATATTGCCCCATCTAACGTGCCTTTCTCGATGCCTATGTTATAACGCACAGTGCTATGCCATACATATTACAATCTGGGATCCATATCTTTGTCACAGTGCATATGCAACCTTACACTCCCCAGCACATATTTTATATTACAACTTTAGAGACTAGTTAGGTTACACAACACTGCCCTGTGCATATTACACTCCAAGGCGCATATCGCATAGCACGCGCTAGTGCCTGTGCTATCTCGCGCTCTCCAATGAATCTGTCATTGCGCACAATGTATTGCATATTATATTTCACGCCCGGTTCATCTTATATCACACTTTTTGGTGCATAGTTTATACCATACACTATATCTAGTTTTCATTTTCAATCGTGCTCTCAGGACAATGTTCTATATAACACTGTGTTCACCTACCCTTTTCACGGGCATTACATTTTGCGATAGGGGGTGGAGGGTCAGGGGGTGTTTCTGCCAAGTGAGCCCGGAGTCACAGTCACAAACGTCCTCTTCTTCCTGAATAAAATTGAGATTATGCTGCATACTTGTTCATATTTTAAGTAGTTCGCACAGACACAATGTTTTAAAAACAATAAAGTTCCTAATACCCGCCTTCTCTGAACAGTTAGCTTGCTGCCCCATCCCCTTCCTCCCTATCCTCTGTTGTGTGAATCCATGGACTAGCCTCCTCCCTCCTGCCATGCATGGTCTGATGTGCTGCCACTGCCCTCAGTATGATGCACCAGTCCACTCCTCCTGCCCTCCATTGCCCAATTCTATGCCCCATCATTGACCTCCTGCTTAAACTCTGTGCTTAGCTTGCTGCCCCTATTCTCCTTCCCCCTGCCCTCCGATGTCTTTGTGCATGCCCCTGCTCCATCCTTTTTGCCCACCATGTCCCATGGACCTGCCACTCCTATCTACTCTGAGTGTTCTGTTGAGCTGCCACTCCCCTCCCACCTGCCTAGCATTGTCAGATGACTGTAACCTGTCCCTGTCACCTCCACCCTGCCTGTCCACATGCCATGTCCCTATCCTCTTCCTCCTGTCCTACATGGTCCATTGTACTGCCACATCCTTCTGCCCTCCCTGGTCTGTTGTGCTGCAGCTGCTCCTCCTGCCTGCCCCGTGTGGTCTGTTGTGAGGTCCCTTCCCCTGAACTTTCTTGTCTGTGCACAGGTCCTGACCCTCCCTTCTATCCTCCATCGTCCTTTGTGCATGCCCCTCCACCCTCCTTCTTGCCCATCATAGCCATTGTGCTGCCACTAACCCTCCCACTTGCCATGCATGGTCTTCTGTGCTGCCATGGCCCCTCCCACCTTCCCTGTGTGGTCAGTTAGCTGCCCCTGACCCCCTCCCACCTTCCCTCCATGGTCTGTGTGTATGCCATCACAGTCTCACTGTTGCTCTTCATGGTGTGTCTTGCTTCTAGTGCCTATCCTGCCTGACCTCCATGGCTATCTTGCTGCTCCTGCCCTGCCCCCTTGCCCCCAGCCCTACTCCCTCCCTCCTGGCTTGTCTGTTCCATTGTAATGCCCCTGATCCGTCCCTCCTGCCCTTTATGGTCTGTTATGCTGCAGCTTTCTCTCCTGTCTGTCCATTATGGTCAGCTAGCTACCATTGCCTCTTGCCCCTCTGTTCTCTGTTGTCCATGTGCATAGTCCTGTCCCCTCCCTCTTGCTTTCTATGGATTGTTGTGCTGCACTCCCGTGTGGTGTATTGTGCTGCTGCAAACCCTGATGCCTGCCCTGCAGGGTCAGTTTGGTGCACCTCTCCATGTCCCTCCTGTCCTCTGTTATCCAAGTCCATGTCCCTATCCCATTTCCTTCCATGATCCAATGTACCATACTTGCGAACATTTTGAACTTGGTAAGAGGGAGATTTTGAAAAAAAACTGGGGTATTGATTTTCCCCTTTGAGTTACATTGAAAAAGAGGATATTGTAGACAGGAGACAGATCAAATAAAGCCCATTTGAGCTTAAAAACATTGGACGTTTCCTGGCTGAATCGGGTCTGTTGGCATGTATGGTTGTACTACCATTGCCTCTTCCTTCTGCCCACAATGGTCTATTACATTGCCACAGGCTTGAAGGAGGGTAGATTTTGTATCACAGGGGGCCCCTGGCCCGTTCTGTCCACACCTGAAGTATGAGACCCTTGTCCTTGCCCTGCCAGCTGCATTTGTAGGCCGTATTAAATTGACCAGCGGGTCCTGTGTTGCTATATAATTATCCTGAGACATCCTTACCACTCAGCCAGTATAAAACCCCTGTGTAGGCCCTTCTGTTCAATATGTAGGCCTCTTTGTTAAATTGACCATAGCTCTGCAATTTTAGTGTATAGCAGTCTGAAGGCAGGTCTGCGAGGCCTTCTGCTCCAAACCAGTAGCCCCCACCCAACCCGAGTGCTCCGTGCTCGGTATCAAAGTTCAACATCCCCCTGAAGCTGTCGACATACAGTAGGCTGCATCCTGGACTGGTACTTGCTTCCTGGGCAGGTTTCCCGCTTTTAAGGAAGTGGCAACCGCAGAGCGTCAAGTTAGGAGAACTGAGGAGATTTTATACATGAATATATTGAATTCCCGTACAATACCCATTATTTTCTGCTTGCTCTATGGAACTTACGATAAGCGATTGGCCTGAGAGACTGACCTTTTCACCCAGTCCATTGTCAGCATTAAGTGGGTAAATGACGAAATGTCTGGTAAAATCTGCAGACGAAGCTTTTGGGTAGCATACGTAGGTAGATGTAGCGTGCAAAGGAGCCCACAAAATGATATAAAAAGGGAGCACCCACAGATATCGACGGACTACCTCGCCGTCTGTATGTAGGTTAACAGGCAGTGCAGGTTTTCCCCAAGAGCTGGGAGCTCTTGTCTTCCTTTGCTTAAAATGTCTTGCTCTGCTTTGCTTGAAGTATCTTATTCTATTTTACCTATATGAAATGTCATGTTATGTTTAACCATTGTTCTCTTTACTTTTGCATTTAAAAGATTTTGTATTGTAATTGCAGGAATGCTTGCTCTAAGAGTAAACGTGAGTGTTCCTAGGTAACATTTTCCTTGGTGTAACTTGTTTCTCATGATGCATTTATAGATGTGTTTTCTCTCTCTCTCTGTCAGTACATTAATTGAGATACAGAGAATATCATGACAGCTGTATGATTATCTGGATTCTGTATTTTGTACTTTATGTCTCTATTCTGCGGTTTCTTTGAAGTTGCATCTTCTCATTAAACTGCCATTGTATTCTGCCTCCAATTCCATGTCTCATATGTCTGTTTTCTTCATTTTTGGAGCAAGCGTTCCTAGGCACCCCGGCTCAAATTAAGGTGCCCCTTTTGTCCCTGACTCACTCTCCTGCTCAGTTCTGTGGTGGCTCCCGGGGATCTGGGGACCGCCCCTAGCTTCCTTGACCCGTAATAGATCTTGCCTCCAACAGCCTCTCTTGCAAGTCCTGTATTGTTGGTTTGTTGCCCCTGCCCCCCTTTCCACTGCCCTCCATAGTCTGTTGTGCTTCCACGGCCCTTCCTGCCTGCTCAGTGTGGTTAAATTGTTGCCTTTGCACCCTCCTACCTGCCTTCAATTTTCAGAGTCCGTGCCCCTGGCCTCTGCCTCTCAACAGTATCCTAATGAACAACTAGATTGCTAACATTCTATATTTATCACAAAAGTGTGGAACGCCTGACATCATCTTGATGTAATCAAAACTGTAATACCTAGAGCATTTCCTTTAGAAATTACATATATGAGAGGGTCTTATTGGCATCAAAATTATGGTTAGTGCTCTAAAAGGCTAAAATAAGGACATATTTTCTGAGTTTTCAAATAGCGACAAAGCACTTTTAAATTATTTGTTATCTTTATGTTTTTTTATCCAGTTGACCACTTGATTAAATGTTGCACTTAGGGGAGATGATGTGGTGTTACTTCCAGAACTGCAGACTTTGCAACTGGGGAACCAGGTTGAAGTTTCTGCTTCAGCTCGACATTCTGTGATTCTGGTCAAATCACTTAGTTTCCCCATGTCTACAACCAAAATGAATGTGTTCTTGTGTGATGTAACCAATGCTCATGTAAAGCACTCCAATACCTGACAAGTCTGCACTATATAACACTGCAAAAACACAAAGTAATAAGTGTTTTGCACACTTCTGTCATTGGGCTATATTTGGGCTACATCTGGGTGATTTTGGGCTACATTTGGGCTCTTTTGTCTCCGGTGGCCATCTTGGGAGATTTATTTGTTATGAAGTTTCCTAATTTCCTCATGTACTGCAGTCTCCTCAGTAGGAAATGCTTTCAGTTTTTTACTTTGATTCCATCATGAAGGTATTCAGATATGTCACACATTTGCCATAAATTCTGAATGTTAGCACTCTAGTTGCTGATTAGATCATTGTAGTAAAACTACTGCACCATGGAAGTCTGCTCCTGGTATTAAAAGTGCATGTTTCAGTCTGCATGTCAGAATTTTTTTAATGAAATAGAAGAGGATTTGAGAAGTCACTCAAAATGTGCCCTCATTTTCTTTCTTCAGCATTAATCATAATTTCTATGGCAAAATGAACCTCCTCATTGTGTTCCTTTTTAAATTAAATGTTTTAAGTGTTACCAGTTTATTCCAATCAAGATGGCTTCAGGTGTGCCATACTTTTGTCATAATGAAGACAGTAAGCGCTCTAGTTGTTTTTAAGAACATTCTGGGACATTCTGTCATTGGGCTATACTTGGGCTACATCTGGGTGATATTTGGGCTACATTTGGGCTCTTTTGTCTCTGGTGGCCATCTTGGGAGACTTATTTGTTATGAAGTTTCCTAATTTCCTCATTTACTGCAGTCTCCTCAGTAGGAAATACTTTCAGTTTTTTACTTTGATTCCATCAAGAAGGCATTCAGATGTGTCACACATTTGCCATAAATTCAGAATGTTAGCACTCTTTTTGCTCATTAGATCACTGTAGTAAAGCTACTGCTCACCAGGGAAAACTGCTGCTGGTATTGAAAGTGCATATTTCAGTCTGCATGTCAGAATTTTTTAATGAAATAGAAGAGGATTTGAGAAGTCACTCAAAATGTGCCCTAATTTTTCTTTCTGCAGCACTAATCATAGTTTTTATTGAAAAATGAACCCCCTCATTTTGTTCCTTTTTAAATTAAATGTTTTAAGAGTTACCACTTTAATCCAAGCAAGATGGCTTCAGGTGTGCCATACGTTTATCATAAGTAGGACTGTTAGCGCTCTAGTAGTTCTTTGGAACACTCTGGGAAGCTGCAGTAGAACACAAAGGAATCAACTGACAGTCTCTGCCCTTGTTGGATGTACATGTTTTACAGAGAATGTCAGACTTCATTCTCACATGACTGAGAAAGATAATGTGAATTTACAGAAAATAAGCTCTCAGTTTAGCCTATAGATCACCTTCCAAACCTCTGTGGTAAAAGCATGAGAAAATATTTTTCTCTCAATCATGATATCCCAGCAGAAGGCTTTTTCACATGGTGAAATCACCTTAGAACATACCACAATTCCTAAAATGAGTATGGTACCATCAACAAATGATTTATAATGTAACTAAAGTCTTAAAACCTTCTATTAACTGCAATGCTTTTTAATGAGGTGCTATCATGTATATTGGTCCCAAGATGGCTGCCAACACTTCTTGGATGAAGTGCTGACAGCCAATCAGATCTCAGGATGAGATGTGTGGTTAGGCTCCGCCCACATATATATATGCTTTTAAATGCTATTTTCTCAGGATCTACTGAACAGATTTACACCAAACCTACAAAAGGCACTTCCTTGACCTAGGGACTACCTCTCTGCCAAATTTCTAGTAATTCTGTTCAGCCGTTCGGGCTGTAGCTCTGTCTAAAGGTCCTATGGAAAAATGCATGGGAAAAACGCGTTTTGGGACCCCCCTTTTATCTCAGCCCCCGCTTGACGAATCCCCCCGAGACTTTCAGGGTAGGAGCGGAGCGTAGCGCCCCACCTATTTTGAGAAATTCGCGAGGATTCATCGACCGGCGCCAAAGTTATTCAAAATAGAATGTTGCGGATTTCCTATGGAAACGTGGTCCTAACTATAACTATCTACTGGCGACCGCCAGTAGATAATATATATATATATATATATATATATATATATATATATATATATATATATATATATATATATATATATATATTAGGACCGTGTTTCCACAGGAAATCCGCAACATTCTATTTTGAATAACTTTGGCGCAGATTGACGAATCCTGGCGAAATTTTCAAAATAGGTGGGGTGCTCCGCTCCGCTCCTTCCCTGAAAGTCTTGGGGGGGTTCGTCAAGCGGGGGCTGAGAAAAAGGGGAGGGCCCAAAACACGTTTTCCCCATGCATTTTTCCATAGGACCTTTAGTCCAAGCTACAGCCCGAACGGCTGAACAGAATTACTTGAAATTTGGCAAAGAGGTAGTCCTCAGGTCAGGGATGTGCCTTTTGTAGGTCTGGTGTAAATGTGTTCAGTTTTTGCTGAGAAAATAGCATTTAAATCAATATATATATCTATAGGCGCGCTCCGAGCGCTTACGGTAAGCTTACCGTACGCGCACGCTGCCATGCGCGAGGTCAATTCTGATTGGTGGTTACATGACTGTAAACATTCGAATCGGTCGAAATCAGGAAGTGTCGGCCTCCATTTTGTGTGTCTCACACTGATGAAAAAAGGAGGAGAACGTGGAAAGGGGGCAACGAAGAGAGTTGCAGACCCCCTAGCGTTTGTCAGGGGGTCCAAGAAGGCCATAATAGTATGAAAAATACATTTAATTTTTTTTTTTAAAAATCGCGGGGTGCGCGTACGGTAAGCTTACCGTACGCGTACGGTATAAAATAAAAAAAAAGAAGAAAAAAACAAATGTAAGTGTTAAGATATTAGGGGGCTCTAAAAAGAGCCGTTGTGTTCATTGAGTGTTTTTTGGTACCTACAAGTAAGTACCGATGCAGAGTCTAAAGTTCAAGAGGAAGACTCTGTTCCCTTCATCATTGAAATGTACACCGTCTCCTCTATAAATGTCTTGCATGTTGTAACGCAAGTTGTTGTGGTATATAGAACCCATACCATAGTCTCTGAGGAAAGCAGAACCAGACTTATTGACGTGCTTTCTTGCTTTGTCAATCTGCGGACAAAATTGGTTGGACCAGTTCCACTTTTGCCTTTGGCATATGTTAGAATATACAAAGGCAGATTGAGGAAAAAGCGACATCAATTGCACAAAGGTGTCCTTAATAAGCATTTCCAGACCTACACCAGTTAAAGTGCCTAGGTCATTTCCACCACAGTGCACAATAATAAGGTTAGGCTGAGGGAGCTGTTGAAAGGTTTTCACCAAAGGCAATAATTGGTGCCACTTTAACCCTCTCTGACCAATCCATTTAATGTCTACATTTGGCAAAGCAAGGTCTCTCACCATACCTCTTTTTTCTGCATACTTTTCACTCCAGAAGACATAGCTGTGACCTACAATCCACACTGTGAACATCTTTCAAGGAGATCTGGATGCACTCAGAAGGTGTCTTTCAATAGAATGGCAATATGAAATGAAAGACAGTTTGAAAATGGAGGCATACATATTTTTTTAAAATAAAACGAACTCATTGGCTGTTTCACACCATTCTACACTAAAAACTAGGCTGTATGTGTACATTTTTAGAAGCATGTTTTGTATTGGTTCAGAAAATTGTGTTCCCACAGAAGAATAGTTTGGATTTGCTGTTAGGTTGGACAGGTGAAGCACTCTTGGTCTTTCCATTTGAAACATTGTGTGGTGAACTTCTGACCTCTCTCCTCACAGCAGTGTTCCATGAGCTGTTGCTATGGTAGCAGGCAGAAGTCAAGTTGGGGGAAGGGTACATTTGGAAAAGTGTTGAAGTTTTCAACCAATAGAAATGTATGATTTCATTTGAAAAAAAGTTGGAAGCACAGAGATTTGTAATTAACATCTATATGTGTGAAAAAAGAGAGGGAAACATTGCCATTAATTGGTTCTGCTCAGAGGAGAGAGGTGTACAGCTCTGATATTCTGACTCTGATAGTCTGCTGTTTGAGTGCCACATTTCTTTCTCAACTAACTAATTTTAAAGGTGAGTTATGAGTTTGAGAGGGGATGTATGTGGTGATTTTTGCATGAGTCTGTGAGCACAGAGGAATTGCTGTCAGAGATGTATTTCGTGTCTCTCTGGTTCTTTTGGGAAGTAACCATGCATATGTCTCTTGCAACTGAAAATACACAGTCTGCATAAGCAGACTGTTAGCACACACCCAGCAGTTTATCCTGTAGAATCATGCTGAGTATTCACAAGTGAGTGGTGTTTCAGGTAGCAGTGAGTAATGCTAATACATTCAACTTCACTAAGGCTGATTTCTTTTGCTGGAGTGTAGTCAGTCACCAAGGTCACACATGTTTATGGTCTGAAAAAGCTGTTTGCACATGTGCTGTTTTCTGTATCTGAAAACTGTAATGAAAATGTATGCGACTGTTAGAGTAATTAACACTTGCAGGAAAAAACAGTAGTAAGTGTGCTTAGAAATGGGCAAGCAAATTTCATTTTCTGCCTAAAAACACAGAAAACAGTAGTAAGTGTGCTTTGAAATTGGCAAGCAAATTTCATTTTCTGCGTAAAATCACAGCATGAGTCTGTGAGCACAGAGGAATTGCTGTCAGAGATGTATTTCGTGTCTCTCTGGTTCTTTTGGGAAGTAACCATGCATATGTCTCTTGCAACTGAAAATATACAGTCTGCATAAGCAGACTGTTAGCACACACCCAGCAGTTTATCATGTAGAATCATGCTGAGTATTCACAAGTGACTGGTGTTTCAGGTAGCAGTGAGTAACGCTAATACATTCAACATCACTAAGGCTGATTTCTTTTGCTGGAGTGTAGTCAGTCACCAAGGTCACACATGTTCATGGTCTGAAAAAGCTGTTTGCACATGTGCTGTTTTCTGTATCTGAAAACTGTAATGAAAATGTATGCGACTGTTAGAGTAATTAACACTTGCAGGAAAAAACAGTAGTAAGTGTGCTTAGAAATTGGCAAGCAAATTTCATTTTCTGCCTAAAAACACAGAAAACAGTAGTAAGTGTGCTTTTAAATTGGCAAGCAAATTTCATTTTCTGCATAAAATCACATCATGAGTCTGTGAGCACAGAGGAATTGCTGTCAGAGATGTATTTCGTGTCTCTCTGGTTCTTTTGGGAAGTAACCATGCACATGTCTCTTGCAACTGAAAATACACAGTGTGCATAAGCAGACTGTTAGCACACACCCAGCAGTTTATCCTGTAGAATCATGCTGAGTATTCACAAGTGGCTGGTGTTTCAGGTAGCAGTGAGTAACGCTAATACATTCAACATCACTAAGGCTGATTACTTTTGCTGGAGTGTAGTCAGTCACCAAGGTCACACATGTTCATGGTCTGAAAAAGCTGTTTGCACATGTGCTGTTTTCTGTATCTGAAAACTGTAATGAAAATGTATGCGACTGTTAGAGTAATTAACACTTGCAGGAAAAAACAGTAGTAAGTGTGCTTTGAAATTGGCAAGCAAATTTCATTTTCTGCCTAAAAACACAGAAAACAGTAGTAAGTGTGCTTTGAAATTGGCAAGCAAATTTCATTTTCTGTGTAAAATCACAGCATGAGTCTGTGTGCACAGAGGAATTGCTGTCAGAGATGTATTTCGTGTCTCTCTGGTTCTTTTGGGAAGTAACCATGCATATGTCTTTTGCAACTGAAAATACACAGTCTGCATAAGCAGACTGTTAGCACACACCCAGCAGTTTATCCTGTAGAATCATGCTGAGTATTCACAAGTGGCTGGTGTTTCAGGTAGCAGTGAGTAACGCTAATACATTCAACTTCACTAAGGCTCATTTCTTTTGCTGGAGTGTAGTCAGTCACCAAGGTCACACATGTTCATGGTCTGAAAAAGCTGTTTGCACATGTGCTGTTTTCTGTATCTGAAAACTGTAATGAAAATGTATGCGACTGTTAGAGTAATTAACACTTGCAGGAAAAAACAGTAGTAAGTGTGCTTAGAAATGGGCAAGCAAATTTCATTTTCTGCCTAAAAACACAGAAAACAGTAGTAAGTGTGCTTTGAAATTGGCAAGCAAATTTCATTTTCTGCGTAAAATCACAGCATGAGTCTGTGAGCACAGAGGAATTGCTGTCAGAGATGTATTCCGTGTCTCTCTGGTTCTTTTGGGAAGTAACCATGCATATGTCTCTTGCAACTGAAAATACACAGTCTGCATAAGCAGACTGTTAGCACACACCCAGCAGTTTATCCTGTAGAATCATGCTGAGTATTCACAAGTGACTGGTGTTTCAGGTAGCAGTGAGTAACGCTAATACATTCAACTTCACTAAGGCTCATTTCTTTTGCTGGAGTGTAGTCAGTCACCAAGGAAACACATGTTCATGGTCTGAAAAAGCTGTTTGCACATGTGCTGTTTTCTGTATCTGAAAACTGTAATGAAAATGTATGCGACTGTTAGAGTAATTAACACTTGCAGGAAAAAACAGTAGTAAGTGTGCTTAGAAATGGGCAAGCAAATTTCATTTTCTGCCTAAAAACACAGAAAACAGTAGTAAGTGTGCTTTGAAATTGGCAAGCAAATTTCATTTTCTGCATAAAATCACAGCATGAGTCTGTGAGCACAGAGGAATTGCTGTCAGAGATGTATTTCGTGTCTCTCTGGTTCTTTTGGGAAGTAACCATGCATATGTCTCTTGCAACTGAAAATACACAGTCTGCATAAGCAGACTGTTAGCACACACCCAGCAGTTTATCCTGTAGAATCATGCTGAGTATTCACAAGTGACTGGTGTTTCAGGTAGCAGTGAGTAATGCTAATACATTCAACTTCACTAAGGCTGATTTCTTTTGCTGGAGTGTAGTCAGTCACTAAGGTCACACAAGTTCATGGTCTGAAAAAGCTGTTTGCACATGTGTTGTTTTCTGTATCTGAAAACTGTAATGAAAATGTATGCGACTGTTAGAGTAATTAACACTTGCAGGAAAAAACAGTAGTAAGTGTGCTTAGAAATTGGCAAGCAAATTTCATTTTCTGCCTTAAAACACAGAAAACAGTAGTAAGTGTGCTTTGAAATTGGCAAGCAAATTTCATTTTCTGCGTAAAATCACATCATGAGTCTTATATGGCCTTGTTGGACCCCCTGACAAACGCTAATGCATTCAACATCACCAAGGATCATTATCTTTGCAGGAGTGCAGTCAGTCAGCCAGGTTACACATGTACATGCTCTAAAAAAGCAGATTGCACATGTGCTCTTTTCTGCCTCTGTAAACTATAAAGAAAATGTGTCAGACTGTTAGAGTAATTAACAATTGCAAAACAAAAAAAAAGTAAGTGTGCTTTTGAATTGCAAATGAAATATCGTGTTCTGCCTAGAATTACACCAAGAGTCTGTGTGCACACAGGAATTGATCTTAGAGATTAAATTCGTGTTGGTTTTCTTGTGTTTTTCACTTGTAGGAAAGGGGTAGATAGTGTTATAAGAAAAGACAAGATCATAACAAATATAGTAAAATATTTAAATTACAAAAAGGTATTTTTTTTTAGTTTCTTTCAGGTATTGCTCCAGAGCAGTGAAGGAAATATAAGATGCCTATAAAATCAAGACAGAGAAAACAACAGAAAAAAAATGTTTATTTGAAGACAACTGGAGGACCCAAGTTAGTTGAAAATGCTCATGTTGGGAAAAAGAAAAAGTCTTCTGGTAAGCAGACAAAGGAATTCTTTAAAAATATATTCAAAAAAAGGAAAAATTTAAAAAATGCCCCCATTGGAAAAACTGTTTCAAGTAGAAAACAACAGGAGAATAGTGAGAATTTACTAAATGCTAATGTACAAGCAGAAGCTATAAAAATTAACTTGAAAAGAAAATCAGCATTTAAAGAGATCCGTAGGAAAATGTTTCAGAGAAGAGTGATGTCCAATTTGCTAAAGGATGTGAAAAAATATAAGAAAAGAGCTAAATTTTACAAGAGAAAAAAAGATATTGAAGCCATTGTAGGTAAGGCTTTAGATTTAAAAAGAAAACTATTAATTTTAATTTTGAACAGGATGCGTACATTAGAAAAAATAGTTAATGTAATGAAGTCACAAAGCAAAAAGAAAAGAGTAGTAAAAAGAAATAACTTTTGTAAAGTGTTTTTAGGAGAATGGATGCATAGTTCAAGTACTGAACCATTTTTTAATGAAGAGAGTTATCTTCAAAGTAATAGTTTGCTGCATGCAGTTGACACCAGTGGTCGAGCATATGAAGTTAAGGATGGTTGTGTAATGGAAAAGGAGAAAATGGTTCCAAGAAATGAGGAAGAAGTGATTGCAGATGAGGTCTATGGGGAGACGTCCTAAAGCCCCAGTGTATACTTGGAATTGTAGTAGTATTTGTACTTTGCGACAGGAATCTATTGATAAATTACGTGAGTTTTTAAGAGAATATAGTAAAAAGAGTGTTAAACAGAAGATTAAGGTGCTTCAAGGACTAGATCCATGCAGAGTGAGAGAGAATACTGGTTTGCAAGGACACTCTCTGGCTTGTCTATCTAGGAAAGTTCGTCAAAGTGTTTTTCACCATTTTAGGATGCTGGCAGTTCATCATACTGAAATTAGGAAATTTGTGAGAAGATTGTATTTTGCTAAAAGTCCAGCACTAAAGTTAAATGAGTTGAATAAGGCTCTGTTTCGTGGATCTGTATCAGATGTTGAGAAGGTTACTGATGAGATTCAGTTTTGTTACTTTGGTCCAGAACAAGAAAGTGCAGGGAATGACACAGTTATTGAGGAAAATGTGGAAGAGAATGTAGAACCTTCCGTAAATAAGAAATTTGAAGATCAGATTACAAAATTTGCTATCATCTCTAATGAAAGACCAAATATTACTTGTATTTGTTGCCGGAGAAGGCATTACAAAATCCAAACAAGGAATGTTGATCTCTACAAAAAAAGTGAAGAAGAAGATAATTATAAGTGGAAGGATTTTGCAACATATATATTTCTTGAAAATTGTTTTGATTTGGGTGAAGATCATCGTATTTGTAAATACTGTTACAACAAATTGGAAGAAAATAAAATGCCAGCTAGAGCTGTACATAATAATTTAGAATTGGTTGAAGTTCCTGCAGAACTTTCTGATTTAAATACGTATGAGTCTATACTCATTCAATGTGTTCATCCGTTCCAGACCATAGTACGTATGGAGCCAAAAACAGGCAAATTACCTCCTTCAGATTTACAGAGAGGTTTAAAAGGAAGAGTTGTCTATTTGCCGTTGGATTTGAAAAAAAATATGGAAACTATTGATACAGATACTTTGGAAACTGAACCATTAGTTATTCTGGTTAATGGTGTACCTACAAAGAGTAAGAAAATTTGGCAGGAGCTGGTAGATGTACGGAAAGTACAAAGAGCAAATTTATATTTGAAAAGGAATAATAAATGGTATGAATCAATTTATATAGATGAAGATGAAGAAGATTTAGTAGCAGACACAGACACACCAACTGGGCAAATTGAAAAAGTAGACAAGTCAAAAGAAGAAGAAATTTATGAACATTTCAGCATACATCCTCTTCATTCAAAAGAAGTAATGGCAAATACCATTGATCTGTTTCAAATGAAAAAAGCACAAGGAACTCCCGTGAGTGCATGGGAGGAGAGCTTGGAAGCTCGTTGTTTTCCCCAGCTGTTTCCTACAGGAGAAGGTGGACGATATGATGAACGTCCAGTACAGATTCCTGCTTCTGAGTATCGGACTACAAGATTATATGCAGAAGATCCCAGATTTCGTCAAAGTATTCCTTATTTGTTCCATCTGTTATTTGAAAGTGACTTGTCTGCACTATCTTATGCAGTAAACCACATTTTAAAAAGTGGAACACATCTACATAATGTGTCTGCTAAGGATTTTATGAACAAAGTGCAGCAGCGAGATGATCATTTGGAATCACAATTGATCAATCTGATGGCTTGTCAGCGTGGGACGAATGAATATTGGTATCGACGCCATGGAGAATTGAAATGTATGTTACGGAATTTAGGAACTCCAACATGGTTCCTAACCCTAAGCTGTGCCGAGTACGCTTGGGATGATTTACTGGATTTTCTACGAGAGGCAAATTTAAACATTAAAAACATCGAATACAAGACAGCAGGAGAATTGTGCTCATTGGATCCGGTTAATGTTTGCAGATATTTCAATCATAGATTTGAGGCTATGATGTCCTTTATCTGCAATAAAAAAAATCCACCACTTGGAGAAGTTGTGGATTTCTTCTGGAGAAAAGAGTACCAAGCAAGAGGTGCTCCTCACATTCATATGCTGTTGTGGATCAAGGATGCTCCAAAATTTGGAACAGATGCTGATGAAGCAGTGTTATCTTTCATTGAAGAATATGCAACATGTGCTATACCTAAAAGCACAGAAGAGAAAAAGTTAAAAGAGCAAGTTTTACGTTTCCAAAGTCATCGGTGTGGAAAATACTGTCGACGGAAGTACAAGACCAAAGATAAATTCTACACAAAATGTCGATTTGGATTTCCTAGTCCTGTTCTTTCAAAAGGAAGAGTCAACAGTTTTATGTCAGCTGTGCGACATACTATTACAAGAAAATCTCCCAAAAATACGTACAACCTAAGAAGAAAAGAAGAGTCAAAATATATAAATGACTACAACCCAGTCATTTTATCCATGTGGAATGCTAACATGGATATTCAGTATGTGGCAGACAATTCTATTGCTGTTGCTCGGTATGTCACATCTTACATCACTAAATCTGAAAAAACAGAATTGAAGGAAATGTGGGAAGAGATTTCTCACGAGAAGACTGTCAGTAAGAAGCTGTACAGTTTCAGTTTAAAGATGTTATCGCATCGAGAAATTGGATCCTATGAATGTTCAGATAGGTTATCATCTGCAAGTCTATACTCGAAATCAAGAAGAATAATTTGGGTCAGTTTAGGCCTTGCAGGAATGCGAAATCGGGTACTGAAATCTATTGGAGAAATTGAATATTTGGCCGAGAACGACCCAGAAAGTACAGATATTTTGAAAACAAACATGTTGGACACATATTACCCAAAAAGAAGTCATCATCTTGAGAACATGTGTCTCTATGAAGTGCTGCAGAACTACATTTTTTCACGGAAAGCCACAGAAGACATCAACAATGGAAAATATAAAGTCATTGGCGAGGAAGGATGTTTAGTGAAGCAAACAAAAGGAAGTTTGATTAATCACAGGAAGCTGAGTTGTGACACTACTGACAAAAAGGAATTTTACTACTTGGCACTTTTACAGTTGTTTAAACCATGGCGTTCAGAGGACGAACTACTTGGAGAATTTCAAAGCTATGAGGATTCATTTAATGCATGTAAAGATACCATTGAATGCAGTATTTTCAGGAATTATGTCCAAATGTTAAACGAAGAAATTGAACAGGAAGCTACAATTGCAGCTGAAGTAGCTAGAGACAGTTCTCAAGACAGCCAAAGTTCTGGAACGCTCAGTCAAGATCCCCTAGGACAACCAATCGTAGAAAATGAAGCTGCAATAGCCATGACTGAAGTGGAAACGGCTATGAATCAAGCTCAGGAAGATTTAATAGAATTACCAGATTTGGAAAAACAACTGAATGAAGAACAACGACAAATTTATGAAGAAGTCAGAAAAAAAATTGATCACGGATTACTACATGAAAATAAAGAGTGCACATGCACAGCATTTGAACCAATTAGGTTGTATGTGAGTGGACAAGCTGGAACTGGGAAAAGTTTCTTAATTAAAGTCATCAGAAGCTACCTACAGCAAAAAACTGATTCAACTTTATCTTGTGTTGTTACTGCTCCAACTGGGTTAGCAGCATATAACATAAAAGTAATTACCTTACATCGCTTGCTAATGTTACCAGTGGAGCATGAGAACAAAATAGAATATCACAAGCTAACTGGCGAAGCATGTTTCAAAGTTTCAAGAGTGTTGAAGAAGATGCAAGTTCTCATTATTGATGAGGTAAGCATGGTATCAAACTTAATGCTTGCCTTTGTGCATTTAAGAATGCAGCAAATTCTAAAAAGAGACTATGACGTGCTATTTGGTGGAAAACATGTTATAGTTTTTGGGGATCTACTGCAGCTGACTCCAGTTAAAGGACAACCAGTGTTTAATACTGTGACACATGAGGACACGAAGAAGTCATTAGGAAGCATTGGTAATGCGAATATTTGGTCATTCTTTGAGTACAAAGAACTCCCTACCAATATGAGGCAAGCAAATGATCAGAATATCGAAGTATTCTGAAAGATATCAGAATTGGACTACTCACAGAAGTAGGCAGAAAAGCATTACAGAGTCGGTTGCTACATAATTTATTTCCAAGTGAAGAAATAGTTGCAGAGAAAATATACAAGAACATTGCAGAAAAAAATACTGTAATCTGCTTAATGCCAACACTACGTGAATGCTCGATATTCAATGAGGAACTTTTGAAATTGGAAAATGAAGAGATTAAGAAAATGGAAGCAGTGGACAAAATCCAACATGAAAGAATTACTATTACATTAACAGGCGAACTGAAAAATAAATTGGATTCTCTAGAGAAGACCATTTCGAAAACAGCTGGATTAGAAAAAAATCTATATCTTTGCAGGAACTGTCGAGTATTTCTAAGGAGAAATTTGGATGTTGAAAAAGGTTTAGTAAATGGAGCTATGGGTAAAGTTGTGGGTTTTGTTAACTACCAGAAAAAAGAAGGAATTGAGTTTATAAAAATAAAATTTGATCAGATTGAAGAGGTAAAAGACATTAGTCGTTGTTCAGTCCGTTTTTTGCTTGTGAAAGACTTATATGTACGTAGGAAGCAGTTTCCATTTTCTCTAGCATATGCTGTAACTATTCACAAGTGTCAAGGATTAACTGTTGATAGTGCATTTGTAAACATTGGATCTACTGTGTTCAAAGAAGGTATGGCATATGTTGCTTTGTCACGAGTGAAAACATTATCTGGTTTATTCATGATAGACTTTGATGACTCAAAAGTTAGTGCTGATGCAAATTGTGTTAAGGAGTATAATAGATTAAGAAGAACCTATGCTCCTCATTTAGGTCAGTATCCTGTGTTGGAGAAACGTGTTGTTTGTCGGAAAAGGAGATTTGAGAATATCTGTAATGAGGATGTAGAGAAGAGAAAACAAAAAGACAGTGATGTGATTGCAAGCAAAAAAAAAAAGGACAATGTTGAACAGGTTGTTGGTTGCCATTTTGAAAATAGCTCTGGTGTCAACTGCTACGCAAATGTAGTGCTGAATGTTGTATTTTATCTTGAAAGTTTGCAAGAGCAGATAATAGAAAATCATGAAAAAAGATTCTGTTCTGTGCTAAGTCTTCTTTATGAGAAACTGAGTGTTGATAAAGCTAAAATAGAAAGTGCGAATGAAATTAGAAATCTATTAGATGTTTGTTCAGGACGAACACAGTTTTCTCAAAATGTCCAGCAAGATGCACAGGAATTCTTGATGTACATCCTTTTGGTACTTGAAGATGAAGGGGTAGAAATAGAAAATATGTTTGGTCTCTCTTATAAATGGGAACATAGTTGTGAAAACTGTTTCTACACATGCAGCTCTAATGTTGATTCTGAAAGGTTTATCTATTTAACATTGCCAGAGACTAAATCAGTGACTTTTAGTAAATTAGTTAAAGATGCCAATCACAACATGGAATGTTCTAAATGTAAATCAGACATGTTTTCAACGTTATTTTTAAAGAAATATGGACAGTATGTAATTTTAATGATGCAACGTTGTAGAGCTGATGGAACAAAATTGGACACTTTAATAAAGAAATTTACAGGACAGCAATTATCAATTTCTGGCAAAACTTTTGTAACAGTTGCAATAATTTTCCATGATAGGCCTTTTGTAACTTCTGGTCATTACACAGTTTTTCTTAAATGTGAAAAAGGATGGACACTGTGTAATGATTCTCAATTGGTTTTCAAGCAATGTTTGCCTTTTGATTTAGCAAATTCCTATTTAATTTTTCTGAAACCAAAATTTTAGACAGAAATTGCAACATCTGTACAAAACATTATTACAATTTAATTGGATTACCATCGGAAATGTCATCAAAAATTATTATAAAAATTACCATTTGGCCTTACGGAAAGGTAATAATTTGCATTGTGGACTTCTTTGACACAAATTATTTTGGTGATTATGCTTATGCAACAGAATTTTCAGATGATATTTACTGAAATTAGTTATTGTTCTTACGTGAGATTTATATTGCAAATGTTTCATTTCTATTACGGTATGTTTTAGTGAGAAGAGATTCTGGGCTTTTTTTAAACAATCTTTCTGATTGTTTTTTTTTTTGCCCGCTGTTAAGTGATGAATGCAATTGCTTTTACGATTTACAGTAAAATGCAATATATTCTGAAAACAGCAAAAAAAGGGCAAAAAAATGTTTGTTGAAATATGAAAATATGTGCACTGTATTCTAAAAGGTATTGTTAAATATTAATACCTTTTTCTTTTTTAACAGATTGAGAAAGGAAAAATATAAAAATAAACTTCTTTATAGAAAGTTAAATAAATCACAAATTTTTCTTTAAGTTATTTTCATTGTCAGGTAAGTGTGAAATTTCTGGAATTATCACACATTTACTTCAATGCTCAGTTTTTTTCACTACTCTTCTCTATGCTTTTCTCATTTCTGTAGTAGTCCCTCATGGACCTTGTAGGGTGATTACATTTTTTGGGGTTTTTAAAAAAAAAAAAAAAAAATGCGCGTATCGTACGCGTACGGTAAAAAAAAAAAAAAAAAAAGTCATTTAAATTTTTTTTAAAAAAGTTAAGAGGTAAGGTTGGCTCTTAAAAGAACCGTTGTGTTCATAAAGGGAAAGAGGAAAGAAAGAATGGGAATACTAACAAGGACCACAGATGTGCTGGTCTATCCTATTGTTTATGAGGGAAACACTGGTCTCCGCATGAACAATAAGGCCATGACATCTTGTGCACCTCATTGTAACCCTCCCAAAACGAGGGTTTATATCCAGAGGAGCAGAAAAGGGTGATGCTCCCACCGCAGAGGAAGGGCTCAGCTGAGCTGCCGAAGATGTACTCGGCTGAGCTTCTGCAGGTGTGCTTGGGTGACTTACTGGAGATGTTTCTCCAGTATGTCTAGCATAAGTCCTGGGATGTTTATCCTTAATGTGTCTAACCATAGAGTGATTTCCAAAGGAATACTTCTTCCTTGGATTCCCTCTAGATAAGACACGCTCACAAAGTGAGCAGTTGACTAAAGGAGCATTTACCTTTTTCTGCCCCTCTGGATAGGTGAAATATTCCCATACAAAAGAAGTCTTTTGTTTCCTCCTTCTCTCTCTAATGATGCTGCTACCAGGCTCACTCTCAGAAGAGGACTGCTGTTCTGCCATCGTATCACAAAGACAACTCAGCTCCTTCTCCTAAGGGATCACAAGCAGAAATGAGGGGAATGGGTGTGGTGTAGGAAGGTTCTAGAACTGAAAGTAGTTTAAACCAATCAAAAGTGTTGTTTCTTGATCACATGACCAACCGTGCGCGTACGTTACGCTTACGGAGCGCTTACGGAGCGCTTACGGTAAAAGTACGCATGCGCGTATAAAAGACACGCGCACGCGCGCATGCGCATAAAAGGCACGCTCCAACACTTCCGCGTAACGTGCGCGCGCGCGTACACGTGTAACGTATGCGCTTACGCGTCGCGTACGCAGTACGGACGTCTACGCAAATTGCGTAACCATACGCAAACAGAGCAGAAATATTACGTACATAAAGCAAAACGTGCGCTTACGGTAAGCTTACCGTACGCGCACGGAAAAAAAATAAATAAATAAATTTGTAAAAAAAGATTCACTATGTTATACTACTATATATTACCTGTTTTTTAAAAAAAAGGTGAAAATTTATATATTGCAGAATGGATTAAATTTTACCATAGTGTTTAAAGGGAATAAAAAGTAAAAAAAAAAAGATGTAAATAACCTTGCAAAGATAAAAAAATAAAAATGTTTCACACACGTTAAATATAAGAATTAGCATTTAAAAAACCATACAAATTCACTGAAAAAACCATGGGTTTCACACACGTTATAGTTAGGAATTAGCATTTAAAAGACCTTGCAAATTCAGTGAAAAAACCATAGGTTTCACAGACGTTATAGTTAGCTGGACATTTCACTCGTAAAAAACCAATGAAATTCTCCCGTTATAGTTAGTTAAGCTAACTATAACTCGCGCACCCGCAATCCACTGCTAATGACGTCACATATAACATCACTCATGACATGGTCACTGACATCACTCATGACCTCACTGATGACATCTCAAATGACATCACTGATGATATCACTGATGACATCATCCTTGTGATAGAGTGGCAGACCTCCTCTCACCCTAATATAACCTTTGATAAACACATTCAAAAATAGAGACTAAAAAATAAAAAAATATTGGAAATTCCAATACCAGTTTCAACAATCTCTTCTGTAATTCTAAGATCCACATACACATCCACTCATTCACCAACAGTCCTATACAGTCACTCATACATGTACTCACTCATATGTACTTATACACATATACATCCTTCTACACAACGCCACTCATCCATAGTGTTACTCACACACATAGTCACTCATGCTAATAAAGAATCAAACATCCATTTACTTGCATATACAGTTATACACACACCACCAAACTTACTTCTACAGAAACTTACACATACTTAGTCTTTTAAACAATCACTTATAGAAACACATACTTATTCATACAGGAACTCTTCCAATCTCTCACTGTCACATATACTCACTTATATACACCAATAGTCACATATACTAGTTTAAAACATATGTAGTTACTCATAAATACACTATTGAGACAGTCATTCACTCAATAACACACCCATACACACACTCATCCACCCATACATTCCTGCACACATGCTGTCTTCAACACATACAAACAGTGAGTCAATCATTCATGCACCTATGCACTACGTAATACCCCCCACCGAACCATGCAGACACTCAGACTGAAACTCAAAAAACCAACTAATAACCTATATAGACACCCATGTAGCTACTCACCAACCCATGCAGCCACTTATACACAAAGTGAGAGACTGATACAGATATTTACATATTAAAACATTACTCACTAAGCCATGTATTCACTTTGATACACTTTATCAATCAGTTACAAAATAAATTTTTCAAAAAAAAATCATCCATTTAGACACTTATATACCCATTTATTCTTCCATCGACTTACAGATATACATATTTAAAACATATGTAATTTTCAGAAAAACACACATTCACTGGATGATGTCATCAGTGATGTCATTTGAGATGTCATCAGTGATGTCATGAGTGATGTCAGTGACCATGTCATGAGTGATGTTATATGTGACGTCATCAGCAGTGGATTGCGGGTGCGCGAGTTATAGTTAGCTTAACTAACTATAACGGGGGAATTTCATTGGTTTTTTACGAGTGAAATGTCAAGCTAACTATAACGTCTGTGAAACCTATGGTTTTTTCACTGAATTTGCAAGGTTTTTTAAATGCTAATTCCTAACTATAACGTGTGTGAAACCCATGGTTTTTTCAGTGAATATATATATATATATATATATATATATATATATATATATATATATATATTACCTACTGGCGGTCGCCAGTAGGTAGTTATAGTTAGGACCACGTTTCCATAGGAAATCCGCAACATTCTATTTTGAATAACTTTGGCGCCGGTCGACGAATCCTCGCGAATTTTTCAAAATAGGTGGGGCGCTACGCTCCGCTCCTACCCTGAAAGTCTCGGGGGGATTCGTCAAGCGGGGGCTGAGATAAAAGGGGGGTCCCAAAACGCATTTTTCCCATGCATTTTTCCATAGGACCTTTAGACAGGGCTACAGCCCGAACGGCTGAACAGAATTTAATGAAATTTGGCAGAGAGGTAGTCCCCAGGTCAAGGAAGTGCCTTTTGTAGGTTTGGTGTAAATCTGTTCAGTAGATTCTGAGAAAATAGCCTTTAAATCAATATATATATCTGTGGCAGCTTACGGTGCGCTTACCGTGCGCTTACCGTAAACTTACCGTACGCGGACGGTGGCGTGCG